>NW_017805703.1:8653-50008 GCF_001891065.2 Hippocampus comes | reverse complement strand
GGACCTCCTCTATCCGGACCCTCGGCAAATTGTATAAAATAATAATTTATAAAGTGATTTTTTCGTTATACATTTTATATTTGTGGACTATAATCTGCGCATTACCGCGATCGCTTGTTAAAATTATCCGTTGTATTCTTTGCCTGCACTAACAGATGTATTGCACAGGACTGCAGCAGTGCGACTGTGTGTTGTATAATGTTTGACTAACTGGAGACCCTGGCTGAGCAGGGCATGTCGCCGATAACGATGCGCTGATTGGCTCCTCTGAACTTAAGGTGTGCCCATACATAAGCGTCAGCACGCGTCAATCCCAATACACACGCATTCGAAATGGATGATTGTGTCAGGAAACAGACGCATGCGCGATGCCACAGTGTGCTCCTGCTCACAGCTTCAGTCCAGGAGAGCCGCACACAGATGATTAGATAAGACGAATCGCGGGAGGTTTCGATTGTGTGCAGTTTTGCTCCCGTCTACCTGGGGATCTTTGCAGCTGTTTAACAACAGAACACCGCAACATGGTAAATGAACATCACAATGGCGTCCTCTAAATTTGCTACAAAGAGAAAGGTGGACAGTGAAAATCGGCGTGTCAATGAAGAATGGACTGACAAGCCAATGTGTCTAATATGCCTAAAGACGGTAGCTCTGGTGAAGAGTCAAAATATTAAACGCCACTATGTGACAGAGCACAGCTCTTTTGAACAGGATTTCCCTCCTAATTCAGAGCTAAGAACAAATGAAATAAAGAAACTGAAAAGGTCATATCAAGACTCAAGCAGGAAGATTGTGACATGTATGACACAACAACAAAAAGCAACAGAGTGCTCACTGAAAGTGGCCTGGGTTTTGGGTAAGCACAAGAAACCATTCTCTGATGCAGAAATTATAAAAGAATGCATGACTGAAGTTATGGACACAATGTTTGAAGGCAAAGAAAAGGAGCAAATGACAGCCAAAATAAAGAAAATTCCACTGTCAGATTCCACATCGACCAGATGAACTCAAGTCCTTGCTGCTGATTTGTCTAGCCAGCTTTGTGATGCAATACAAAATACTGTTAAAGGTTGTTAAAGGAAATGGATACTATGATGTATCTTCTTAGCATGTGTAGGTTAATATTTGCATGCCTCAGACATTTCATTCACCTTTAGTGGAAGAACAGCACTGCACATTCCTGTGCTCCCTTGTGTCAGTATTTAAAATGGTTCTTAACTCCTCTTCTGATATATTATTCAGTGATTTCCGAGGGGATGTGAAAAGGGGAATTGTACAAATGAAAAGGATATTTTTGTTTTCATGTTTAGTATTTATTTTGGTAAAATTTGTATTTTGTTTTGTTTTTGTTAAATTAAGGAAAAAAAAGACAACTACTGTTTAACAGAGTTAAAGTAAAAATGTCTTATTTCCCTAAAAGGGCTATTTCTATTATCAAGCAGGCACAACTTAACAAAATAAAAGAGTTCCTGTGCCTCAACACAATACCTCTCATTATTTGCTGTGTACTGGCAAAGTGAATAATTATTATTTTCATGCACATGGGGTGGTTGTGAGGAGTGTTGATTTGTATAAGCTTGGCTTGACCATACTAAATGGGCATATAGCCCTTCTCCCCATGACCGCCATGCATGGGACCGGATCTTGGTCTTATCAAAAAAAAAAAAAAAGTGGACCTACAGCATTTCTAGTTGAGGAACACTGCTCCACCATAATAAATAAGTTATTTATCGAATGGCTTTCAATGTTATTTAAAATAACTTTGAAAGCCATTCGACGACACACACACAAACACACACACACACACACACACACGCACACACACACATATGTATATATATATATATATGGCTCTTACTGAAATACATTTCCATATATTTTGCTTTTATGGCTCTCTTAGTCAAAAAGGTACCTGACCCCTGCTAGAGAGTCCCCATTGAGAGCATCTTGACCAGCTACATCACAGTGTTGTACGGCGCTTGCACGGTGTCCTGCCAAAATGAGTCTGCAGCGCATTGTGAGAGCAGCTGAGAAGATCATTGGTGTCTCTCTTCCCCCACTCATGGACATTTACAACTCTCGTCTGACCCGCAAAGCCATCCAGATCGCAGGTGACCCCACTCACCCATCTCACAACCTCTTCGACCTGCTGCCGTCGGGGAGGACACTGCAATGTCTCTGTGCTCAAACCAGCAGGCTCAAGAACAATTTATTCCACCAGGCGGTCAGGAGACTCAACTCTCTCCCTGTTTTGCCCGCACCCACCGCCCCGTCGACACCTGCCTCCTGCCAGAGACTGTGACCCTCCCTCAGGATCTGACATCCGATTATTGCACTTAAACAATTCACTACCTAAGCTTAAACCAGCAATAATCACAAGTGCCCTTGGTTGTCTGTTGTTTGCTAGTTATTGTTTTATTTGTTTATATTTATATATTTATGTCTGTATGCATTTATAATACAGTTCAGTCTGCTGCCCTTATTTTTAGCGGTGTGTGTTTCAATGCACTGCATGTTTGCACTGTAATTGAGAGAGGAAAGTAATTTAATCTGTGCTGTATGTTGCATATAGAGCATATTTGACAATAAAGCTTGACTTGACTAAATGTTTAATCACCTCCACATATTACATATACAGCACACAACAAATTGATGAATAACTAGTACAAACATCAGAAGTCAGAAGAATAATGACTGTTACTGTGGATTACATATGACAATTTGAAACTTTAGCAAGCATAATGGAACTTGACATGCTTAATTTGATTTGCTTTCGCGGGCCCCCGGGTCTTGACTTTTGACACCTGTGATCTAAAGGATGCATAACGCAACCGCAGCCACTATTGCAGCTTCTATTCTATGCTTTATAATGCGGTCCGCCCCATGTATGAAAAGAGTTTTAAAATAAGCCATTCATTGAAGGTGCGCCTTATGGTCCGAAGCATCTTATAGTGTAGAAAATATGGTATTCACTCGACAATGTACACTGGGTTTTTTTTCACTCTTGCTATCTTTCACTGAAATTACATGGGTGTGTTTGTTTTGAAGGTGACAGTCAACACAGTAAACACTTGAATAAAAATATTTGAAAGTGGAGCATGTCTACAGCAGATCAGCAAAACCCCCATCACATGTAAACAGGTGAAAATTATTCGGAAAAATGTCAATCAGAGCGACAAAAGAAGTCTCAGTTTAAACCAAGACTCACCGTTTAATGAGCGGTATTTCATTCTGAATCACATTTAAACTTTCCCACCTTTCTTCAGTCTAATTTCTCAATTGACTTACTTCACATGGATACTCAATCATATAAAACACATGCATTGCTTGAAGCAATTTAGCACCACTGTTAATTCTCAACATTGTCCACAGGAGGCTTTTAGAAGACACAGAAGGGTGTTCAAAAGGAAAAAGGAAGAAACTACATAAACAACTCCGAGATAGTCCAGTCTCCTACAAAAGGAAAGATGACGGAAGCAACGCATTCAATACCCATATGTCATCAACTCTTCTCACACGTTGAAGCGAGTCTACCCCCGTAGCGTTCACACGTCCAATTTTATATCAGTGCAAACGAACATTTACTCCGGAGTAAAATTTTAAACCACCTCCTTGAGCAGGGTTAAATTTGCTCCGGTTTAAGCTGTTTTCAGGGGCTACACCGGTGTAACTTTATACGTGTGAACACTGTTGGAATAAATGTGATTCTGTTATCCCATATTTACTCTCTGTGTAACTTTAAAACCTGTTTCAGAGTGATACCTCGCAAATACCTCATATACAATGGGGTAGGTTGATCATGGTAGACTTGTCGGACCGGGAGAGCTCAGGCTGCTCCTGTTCTAGCTTTTAAGACAATATCTTGTTGTTAAGTGAACGGCTTCTGGTCAAATTAACTGTTGGTTGTGAGAAGATAACATCAAACCCAGGACACCATGAGAGGGACATCGCAAGCTGTGTTCGTGAACCATCGACATCCAGTAGGAGCCGTTTGATGACATCTCAGGAATGAACTGTGTGTTCTCATTGAAACTCTCCTTTACTGAAACTGTTGTGGAATGTGAAAATACTCCCCACTCCCGTTAGTAGATTGTGTATCAGGGACATCCTTCCAATAAATGCAAGGAGACAAATGCGCACTCTTCAGAGTTGCCCCGGAACCTGTAACGGTTTACATTGCAGAGCCAGCTGGAGAGCTGCTTTGAGATTGTGAACCGAGACATGTTTTAGCGCGCTCTCTCTTGCAAGAAAGACAACCATGCTTGCCTCCTGAGTCTTCCTGTTCCTGATGTGTTCTTAGCATCTGATTACCAGCATAAACCTAACATTTAATTGGTCCTTCGAGCCGGATGTCAATATACTCGAAGATTCCAGCAGGTGAGGTGAACTGGACCTCAGCAAGCGGCTGGGATCAGAACGTTGACGACATTCCGATGCAGAAAATTCCGGACTCCAAAGTCTGAGGAGTTCCGGAGGACGGGACGACACCGGTGAAGACCGTGGCCACGGCATCAATAATCCTTTTCTGGAACCGGTTTCGAACCGTCTTCTGGGCTTCCGACGACTGAGGGGACCGAAGAGAGAGGACTCAGAGGGTAAGCATTGTTTTTGGAAAAGGCGAATGACGAGTGTTCATTGCGCGTGTTTAAAACCCTACGAATACTAGTCAATGGTAGGTGGTAAATGATAGACGGCAGAGTCTGAGAAATTCTGTGGAAAAGAGAAGCGCGTGTTTAAAACCCTATGAATACTAGTCAATGGTAGGTGATAAATGATAGACGGCAGAGTCTGAGAAATTCTGTGGAAAAAAGCCTGTGTAAACGTTGCGCACACCGTTCACACAGGTGGTAAATGATAGACGGCAGAGTCTGAGAAATTCTGTAGAAAAAAGTGTGTGTAAAAATTGCGCAAACCGTTCCCTGTGTGAATGTACGGTGTGATTGGGGATTATAAATACCGCTAGGTATTTTATCCCATGTAATACAGTAGGACTTTAAACAGCAGACTGTTGTGGATGCAATATGCAAGAATTCTCCACCTGAAAAGGTTGAAGTGAGAATTACCACAATAGGGAATTTGAATTGCTGTCCTGCTGATAAAATCCAATCCAGTTATTAGAGTACACCCTATGTGTTGAGATACTGGACCAAATTGGGATAAAATGGGTAAAGTAAGTAGTAAAATTAAACCTAGGGATACACTCCAGAGTAAGGATTGGAAATATGTAGAGAAACAGGATCTTGATTAAAATATTTGGATAAATGGATAACTAAATATAACTTCAATGGTCAGTTAAATACACAGAAAATAGCTAAGTTACAGGAATCAATTATGATAGAAAGACGAGCAAAGATTATAAAGAGATGAAGAAAAATGGTTTTCAGGAAACAGAATATTGGATAAAAATCGCCTCAGAAAGAGAAGAGGGAGACAGGAAACAAAAAAAAAGAGAATAAAGAAAAATTAGGAGACAGGAAACAAAAAAAGAGAATAAAGAAAAATTAGAAAGGAAAATAAATGTGAAAAGGAAATTAGAGAACAGGCCGAGAAGGAAAAAGAACAATCAATGTTGCATGTACAGGATGATGAGCATTTTGAGGAATGCAGAGTGAGAATGACAACTGTATTTCAGATTCCCACTGGCCTGCAGGAAGATGGAGATGTAAATGGGCCATTTCAACAGAAGTTAAAGAATACTTGCCATGCGAGTTCCAAAAGTACAATTTGCATTTGGGCTAACAAACATTACGAGGGTCTGCCTACAGGCACCTTGCAGGAGTGTGAACATTTCACTCGCCGTGCTGCAAAGATTACAAAAGAGAAAAAGGAAAAGAAGTCTACAGACAACTTTTCCCAAGATAAGGGACAGGAAATTTATTACAAAGGTAACAGAAGCAGGTGTGATTTTACAGCACGTGGACAGAGAGACAGACAACAAGGAGGAAGTTCAAATATGTCAGGCTGTTGGCGTTGTGGTAAAGAGGGCCATTTGGCAAGAAATTGCCCTGAGAAAAAGCAACCTTTAGCATGAATAGAACAAGCAGAAATATGGCTTGAATCGGCCCAAGCCAGAAAGAAGGGCTAAAAATGAATGAACAAATAAATAAATAAATAAATAAAGGTGTAGAAATAAGAAACAGAGACCCCTGTATCACAGACAGTGACACACCAGACTTGTGATTCAGGTAGAGCAATCAGCATCAACCGATAATTGAAATGAAATCCTAGGACATTTTTTTTAAAATAGAAAAGTGCATATGAAATGACCACAAACACAAAGACAGCCTTAGCTAGGGGAGAAGAAATAAAGAGAGGAAAGACCATAAACAAGAATGCTTGAGGATTAGGAAAGCCAAATTTACAACAGAGGGCAGATAGGTGCAGAGATAGGAAAACTAGTGAGGACTTATAGGTGGTATGTTGATTCAAGGATAGGAAAAGAGAGAGAAAGAAAAAACGGAAAGGCAACAGACAAATGATGAAGAGATTGCAAGAATAGAAAGACAGTTAAAAGAAGAGGAACAAATAAGTTGCAGAGAAGAAAAGGAGAAGGAATTGATTTAGATACATATGAGTAATAATAAATAACAATAATCTCATATAATGGAAAATGAGAGACCAATAATCATATTAGTGGTGAATGGCGCTCCAGTGGAATTCTTATGTGACACTGGCACATGCGGAGTGACAATGAGAGAAAATGTATTTTAAAGCGAATTAGAAATAAAGAAAATTAGTCAAATTGTTTTCAGATCTGCGACAGGGCATCTTACTAGTGTCTCGTAACCTCCTAATTTTCTATATGTTGATATTTGACTGCCTCAAAAGGTGAGTCAGACTGCAGAGAGGACACAATAGCGCTATTGGTACATTTAGCTGAAGAGGGACACCGAGTTAATGAAGACAAATTCCAGATTTGTGACAAAAAAAAGAGCAAATCAGCAATTCTTCAAGTTCCAAAATCAATCACGAAAAAGCAAATGATGTCCTTGATTTGATGAATTTATGTAAAGCATGTATACCAAATTATGTAATCATTATTGGATTTGATATATCAAGAAGAAAAAAAAATTATTAAAGTGTTAAAAACAAAAAACTCATGTTTAATTGCAAAATTTGAGTTCATCATTTTAATCACTGCGCCCATGATTAAAATGTCAAATTGATGTCACCCTTACAAAGTGACCTGATTACAAAACAAAGAAAAAAGGCAAAAACACAAGCCTTTTGTAGAAGAAAAACAAGTTCTAGTGTCAAGCACGGCACTAGTCTTTCCAAATTATAGCAAATCTTTGGGTTGCAAATAATAACTATGGCTACAGTAGTGATACAAGAGCATGAGAATAAATTAAAAACAATAGCTTTTTGTTTCTCAAAGAATTTGAGAATATAAAAGCTGCAAAGCCATGCTGCTTCAAAGTCATGATAGTTTGGTTACCTTTAATCAGAATCGCTTTTATTGTCATTGTATTACATACAACGAAATTTGGGTGCCACTCCTTAGTGTATTTAATAAAATAACACTGGCCTTTGTAAAGATATTTGTGATAAAGGACCAGACAACGTGATTAACATGAAAGAGGGACTGTTATCTTGGATATTTACGTTATTGACACCGAGATGTCTTACTGAGAACAAGAGAAATTGTTTATTTTACCCCTTCCAAATTTGAGCTCATGCTCAGTGACACACAAACAATGTATGTAGGATTGCGAGTGGAGCAACTACCAAAACAAAATGTCTATTTGTAATTACGCACGGTTGGGTTTAGTTTTAAATGGAAATGCTTTTGCGGAGGACACAGCAAAAGTTACAGCACAAGAGAAGTTTTCCATTATCACGGCATGATATGTATACACTAACGACGCCTTAAAAGATGACACAATGGTAGCTCCGGACATTGAAAAGAAAAAAAAAAAGAAAAAAAAGATTTGAAACAACAGAGTTAAATTCACAAGCGGCCCTTACTTTTGACCGTTAGACAATCCTATACTACCCATAAGCTGACACCAATGGGATGCAAATTGACACATTGAGTATTCATGTGTCAAAGGGGGGATGTGTTGTATAGTATCAACTTATGGTTTAAATAATTACGGTTTAAATAATTACTTGAAAAAAAAAATGTGTTATATGTAGTGACAACAATGTCCATTTTGTTTTACTGAATTATGAGAATTATAGGAGTGGTTATATGTAGTGACAACAATGCCCATTTTGTTTTATTGAATTATGAGAATTATAGGAGTGAGTTTTATATTGATTTAAAAAAAAAAAAAAAAAAAATCGTATTGTGTGTAACACCAGCAAAACTGATTGCATGATCAAGGTGTTAGAGAAACGCAACAAGCACAAAAGCAAAGTGGGGAGGATCTTTCAGTCTCCCAGCAGGGAGGCGAGGAGATGAGGTGCTTATGCTAAATGTATGTTTGATAGTAACATTCTTTTGTATTGTGTGATGTATTTGTGGGAACCACCCAAGGTTGAACAAACAGACCATAGTTCTACACAGGGTTAGACGTAGCAGTATTTTGTCAGATACTCCAATTCCTTTCACACATTGGTTTGCTTTGTTTGTTTTATTTAATTACTACATAAAGATATTTGCAAAGACCAAACAGATAACTGGAATAGGTTATGATACCTATTGGTGGTACCTTACGGGAAATGTGGTACATTTGAGTTCGAATCTTCGAATTACTACCCTCGAGGATGGCTATTGGTCCACAGGACAAAGTCAACAAAGACTAACACCCTGACCAAGTATTTGTCGATACTGAGATACTGTATTCGTATTTCAAACAATGCCAATTTTGTTGAGACGCTGTACATGATTAGAAGACACAGCTGATGTCATTAAGGGCTTTCATTGTTACCCACAGTATTTTTTGTTTTTTGATTTGTGTTTTTCACATTGTATTAAGTTACATTATGACTAAATTTAAAGATGCTGTATATTAGCGTTTTGGTAACTCACGGGAAGAGCTGACAAATATTTTTGATTTGTTATTTTGGTATGAATTAATTCTTGATAATGGAACTATGCTGCTTAAGTGGAAACCCCACTACAGCGGATATCAAGTTCTGTTTTGATAAATTGCCATAGAAGTCGCTCATGTCGTTATAGAGAGAGAGAAAAAAAGGAAGTTTTGTTTTTCTTGTTTGTGATCTAAAGTTAATGATGTTGTGCTGTCATAATAGTTGCTCCAGTCTGTGATAAGAATTTGATTTTTAAAGTTGAGCAGAGCTGAGGCCAATGCAGATTGTTTTATCTGCCAGGGACCAAGACCCCTGCTGAGGGGTTCCATTGTAAATACTGTTCGAGTGTATGTTGAGTTTAACTTCAAGTGACATTGTTAACTGAAATTGTATCAAGGCGAAACACGTTTTTTTGCGAGCTGATGTCAACACGGAAGTTTCCAAATGTATTTTGAGAAATGAGGTAGCATTAAATGATTTGTGATGATATGTTTTGCATGTCAAAGTGGTGCAAGCAGCAGTTTTGTCAATAGGAGTTACTACTTTGTCACAAAGAACATACTCCTCTTTCCCTTGGGCAATTAGAGCCGACCTGTTGGGGGTATGGGAATGCACAACTTTTAGAGACACAGTATTCGTATGCTCTCGAGGGGCATGCACTATTGTGACATTTTTGTTTGTTTTCTTGTATTGAAAATTGATTGAGAACAATTAACAACTCAATTTGTGAAAATAACATAACTTGATGCATATCCTGGGGTCCAGATCCACCTTACTTTGATGTAAATTGGCATATATACAGTTCCTGATGAATATGAATTGGCTGATCGAGTGATAACGGGATTTGAGAATACCCGATGATTGCGGTCCTGTTTCCAGGAACTTCAAACGAAAGTGTTGATATGAAAAATAATGATATAATTATGTCCATTTTATCGTACAGCGATTAGGTAATTATACGGGAGCAGCACAAAGAACAGCACATGAGCAATTGGCTATGGCATTTCTCATGGCATTCAGAACCGCATGACAGCACCAGGCATTGTGGATGGCACAGTGAAAGGGGCACGTGTGGCTTGTTTGGAAGCTACTGTGACGCAGTCACAGCTCCAGTTTGCCAGCTCACCCAAGCCGTTGAGGGCTTGAGGACCCTGAACGCCAGGATGAACAAACGCAACAGGGTTGACACGTCCATGCGAGATGGTCCCCTGGGTCCCTTGGCAGAGTTCAGAGGTCTGATATTGTCAGTGCTTGCGTCTGTGGCCGTGTTTTGCAGCCCTGCTCGTGCTCTGTGGATGATGCTGCATACTTTGTCTTCGCATTTTGATAGGATGCTTGATCGCGACTGCATTAGGTAAGGGAGATGACCCCCAGGAACTGTGTAAGTTGACGATGATGGGCAATCACAATGACGATGATGACGTTAATGAGGTACATTGTAACCTGCCCAATTTGTTTCTAGATCAAGGGGACGGATGACTGTCAAAAGGGTTTAACATTGCTTGAATGTAAATGTGTTTGTTTTGATGAAAGTGTTTCTACTGTAGAAAATCTGACTGATGTGGCTGAGTGTTTGAACTTGGACAAATGTAATTTAGGTAAATAAGTGATAAATAGGAGGGAGATGTTGGAATAAATGTGATTCTGTTATCCCATATTTACTCTCTGTGTAACTTTAAAACCTGTTTCAGAGTGATACCTCGCAAATACCTCATATACAATGGGGTAGGTTGATAATGGTAGACTTGTCGGACCGGGTGTGTTCTCATTGAAACTCTCCTTTACTGAAACTGTTGTGGAATGTGAAAATACTCCCCACTCCCGTTAGTAGATTGTGTATCAGGGACATCCTTCCAATAAATGCAAGGAGACAAACGCGCACTCTTCAGAGTTGCCCCGGAACCTGTAACGGTTTACATTGCAGAGCCAGCTGGAGAGCTGCTTTGAGATTGTGAACCGAGACATGTTTTAGCGCGCTTTCTCTTGCAAGAAAGACAACCATGCTTGCCTCCTGAGTCTTCCTGTTCCTGATGTGTTCTTAGCATCTGATTACCAGCATAAACCTAACAAACACTCTACGGGGGCAGCCCCCAGAGCTACACCGGAGTAAAAGTTGCCGTGTGAACACACCTTTAGATGACAAAAAGATAAAATAGATGGTGCATTAAACTCATTTATTCCCAAACATATTTATACGTCTTTCCAGACTCCACACATTCAATTGCAGACACTCATTTATTTTTCCCCAAGGTAAAAAAAAAAGGATCTGAAAATGGCTGGTACTGGAATGAGTTAAATAAAACTATGTAGATTTATGGAAATAATTCTTATGGTAAATAGTTACACATTTACATTATCTTCTGATGCCTTTTGTTGACTGCGTTTTTTTACGAGCACACACTTGTGTCTCTTGACCTTAATCTTCTGAGTGAATCTTTGGCCACAAACTGAGCAGGAAAAAGGTTTCTCACCAGTGTGGATTCTTGTGTGTATTTCAAAGCTTGTCTTATGAGAGAATCGTTGGCCACAGTCTTTACAGGTAAAAGGTTTCTCGCCAGTGTGTGTTCTTGTGTGTATTTTTAAGCTTCCCTTCTGAGAGAATCTCTGGCCACAATCTGTACAAGCAAATGGTTTCTCGCCAGTGTGGGTTCTTGTGTGTTCTGTCAAGTGTCCCTTTTTAGAGAATCGTTTACCACAATCTGAGCAGGAAAATGGTTTCTCACCAGTGTGTGTTCTTGTGTGTATTTTTAAGTGTGACCTATGAGAAAATCGTTGCCCACAATCAGAACAGGCAAAAGGTTTCTCACCAGTGTGTGTTCTTGTGTGTATTTTTAAACTTGTTTTACGAGAGAATCGTTGACCACAGTCAGTGCAGGCAAAAGGTTTCTCCCCAGTGTGTATTCGTGTGTGTATTTTTAAGCTTGTCTTGCGAGAGAATCTTTGGCCACAGTCAGTGCAGGAAAAAGGTTTCTCACCAGTGTGTGTTCTTATGTGTCTTCTTAAGATTCCCTTCTGACAGAGCCTTTGAACACAGTCTGAGCAGGCAAAAGGTTTCTCTCTGGTGTCTTTTAAACAGCTGTTAGAAGCACAGGCGTTCCCACACTGAGAACATTTCCGGCATTCATTTTCAGGGTGACATGACATATCACCTTCAGACTCTTCATCATCATCATCATCAGCAGCGTAAGGAGCGTGTGATGACATGTCATCACTATCTGATATTGGGGGCAGGAGGACATCTGCTTGTGATCCTTCACATCGGTCTCCATCACCCTCTGTTATCATGCGTTGACATGAGTTACAACTTGGAGGCTCCGCCCCTCTGGTCTCCTCACTCTGACCTTGATCTTTACTCTTTAAACAGACATTAGTCGAAGGCAACTTGCAGATATCCTGTTCCTCCTTCTCCTCTTTGATGTACGGGGGCTCTTCTACCTCCTTTTTCATGCAAGGGTTCTCTGTCACCTCCTCTTTTATAAAATAAGGGGATTGCTGCTCCTCTTCCTCTTTCAGGTGGGGGATCTCTTCATCCTCCTCTTTAATTTGAGGATGAACATCTTCACTGACGTCTGCACGACAGAAGAAGACAAACACACATGGTATTATGGCTTGCATTTATAATGAAGGTTATTACTACTGCCAGCGGAGTTACTACTGACTGCTCGGCTTTTATGTGGTGGGGGGGGGGGGGGGGGGGGGGGGGGGGTCCTTGGTTATTTGTGGAAAGACGTGCACAGGGTCTGACATTGCACCTTTCTAAGTGGTGGCCCTCTCAAAAGCGGAAGTGGTCTTTGTGTATTCATGACACAATGCGGTAGGTTTTAGTGATTACTTCATATTTGGTGTCTTTTTATTGTATTAAGCCCCTTTAAGAATTTGCACAGTTGCATTCATGGGGATGACGATGTACTAACCTCACTAAAATCAAAGCAAGCAACTGAAAAAAATCTGCATTCAGGGTTAAAAAAAATACATCGCGTAATATTTTCCCTCTAAAGTGCAAAGAAAATGTGTTGTCAATTATGACAAAACACAGAGAAGAGTTTTTTTTTAACAAGGCTACAAAATTTGAATTTACCTTAAAAAAATAAAAATAAAAATCGAACAGAAAAATAATGCTCCAAGGTCATGATAAATAGAGTCTGCTTTCCAGCTGCAAAAATAGAAGATCCCTTCACTGTCTCGGCTGTACAGTGAAACTCCTCTACAACGAAATCATGTTTGCAGCAAGAAATTTTTCACAACAGGGGGTTTTTCACTGTAGCAAATTTGATCTCAGATGTAAGCACACACACACACCCACACACACAAACGTATGTGTACACGCACACACAAACGTTTGTGTACTCTATTTTTATTCCAATAGTACATAAGTATGAGCACACACTTATTTGACACTTCATATTGTCAGTGTAGAAAGAAAAAAAGGGAAAGAAATTGCGAAATTTACGATCAGCATTCACTTTCACTTACATCAATTTCTTGGAAAATGTATTTTATTTTGCTTGCTCCGTCTTTCATTTTGATCACTTTTACCCTCTCTTCCAGCATCAGTAAGGTTTTTAGCCTTCGAGAGCTAACTATGGCCATTGAGGACTACGAAGCGTCCCGTGGGTGTTTTTAGCATGATAAAAAGTAAAGTAAATGTCCGTCGAGCCATAAGCAATTTACTCTGAGCAGCTAATCGGATGCTACGGATCTAGCTTCAGTATCTACACACATAGACAATGAGGTCTATGTGGCCTCTTGGCCAATCGGAGGCCAGGATGATGCTCGGTAAGCCAATAGCAGAGCAGCTATGAGTATGTTGAGCCCAGGAAACTCGCAGCTGTGACCGAAATAAACATCGTTCACTATGTAAACCAGTGTGGTGGTTGCTGTTGCCTTTTTTCAAACGAAGCAGTAGAGGTCGCTGTTGGATAAGACTTCGTTGTAGTGAATGTCTTCGCGAGGCTGGAGCAGACAAAATGATTTCGTATAACGCAACAGGGGGTTTTTCGTCGTATGGGGGGCAGGAGAATGGGAATTGTGTTAATGCATGAAGATTTTTTCACATAAGGGGGTATTTTCGCCCATGCAGGTTTCGTTCTAGAGGAGTTTCACTGTAATGTTTTTTGCCTACAAGGCAACGACGAGAGGCAAGCTTAAGAAGTGAATAGAATAAAAAATTGTTGTAAGTTTCATTTTTATATTTTCAGACTATGAATAGGACACACCGACACATGTCCACATAAATATTGGTGAGAATCCATCTCTCTTTTCGTACATTATGTCACCGTAAAGGACCATATGTAAGGGTTGGCTATGATGGCAATTTTTCACTACTCAAAATTAGGTATAAAAATTGAAAACCAGTTCTTGTTGAGAACCGGTTCCCAGAGTTTCAATTCCTTGGCGTCATTTGCTGTTTTTGTAAATGATTCCCTTATCAATTCCAGTGGGACAAATGATGTCACCACGTTTCGCAACAATGTTACCATATTTTCCGCACACTAAGGCGCTTCGGAGTATCAGGCGCACCTTCAATGAATGGCCTATTTTAAAACCGTTTACATATGTGGGGTGCACCGCATTATAAGGCTGCGGTTGTGTTATGCATCCACTAGACGGAGCTACGCGAAAGGGAATACAATACAACACAATACAGCTTTATTTATACAGCGCTTTCACAACCGCTGTAGCTGTAACAAAGTGCCTCACAGAACATTTAAAATGCTACGTCCAAGAAATTAGAATATTGATCCAAATAAAAGGCACATCGGATTTGTAAGGCGCACTGTCAGCTTTTGAGAAAATTGAATGCTTTTCGGTGCGCCTTATAGTGTGGAAAATACAGTACTTACTAGCGAAAGAACAATGATGCCTAACGCTTGTTCACATTTTACAATAAGGGACGACAAGAGGACAACTTGCAATACTAATACAAATTATATTAATATTTAAGCTAAGGGCTCAGAGACTGGTTGTACTTGCTCCAGTCTATTTTAGCTGTTTCACAGAGGAAGGAAAGAGTAAATTTCCAGATCACAGTTGAACTCGAGTTGATTGTTATTTGTCATTGGCTAAAACGTAGCGATATTTACATCATTATGCATGTTGAAATCTCACTGGACATTAGTGTGCAATTGCCACGGAACAATCTACTTCTAGAGTGGATTTTGTAAATTCCTCCAGAATACATATCGAGATATAGATAGGCAGATCTCTCTCTCTCTCTCTGTATCTCTCAAATAGCACATTTGAGTGATTTGTTAAAAATGAATCCGAAAGAACTTCAACTTTGTAAGACTGTCAGCATCCAAAGGGAGCATTTTGATGGCATTTTGTTACGAGCCGCTAATGCAGTCACTGAGACAAGTCAAGTCAACTGGAAGAATGATGAAAGGAACTTGCAACCACATACAGTCATACCTCGGTTTTCGACCATAATTCGTTCCAGAAGGCTGTTCAAAAGCCGAAGCATGTTTCACATTATAATTAGTGTAATAAATTTTTTAATCCGTTCCAAGTCTGGAAAACAGCTATTTTGAAAGCCTTTTTTTTTTTTTTTTTTTTTTTTACAATTTTACACTCTAAACTCTATACAGATGTAATAAAAGAGCAGATAATTTGTAAAATACAATACAAACATTTTGTATGTTTTATTTTTACCAATTTTAACATAACATAAAATTAACATTGTAGCATAAAATTTCAAATCTCTCTCTCTCTCTCTCTCTCGCTCTCTCTCTCTCTCATTGTGACAATTGTAGATTACATTATTTTATACCTTGAACTAATAAACCCTAAAGTAATGGCTGTATCTATGGACTCTCTCTGCAACCCTATGCTACGGTATGAGGTAACATCCCTGAATTCATTTTCTGAACCACTTTGTCCACACAAGTCCAGTCTTGTCCATATTAAAAGTTTGCTGGCTAAGATATTCCTTGGCCTTGATGAGATTTTCAAACTCAACTTTAAACTTTTCGGCAGCTTCCTTGTCTGAACTGGCTGCCTCCCCATGACGAATCACTCCTTTTCCTCAACTTTTCGAACAATCCTCTGCTTGCTTTAAAATCAAACTCTTCCGGAGCAAAGCTAGGATCCCTTTTCATCAAATCTCCATACAATTGTCTTGTTTTGCCACAAATCGTATCTTGGCTAAGACTGTCCCCACTAGTTGTTTCTCTTTCTGTCAAGGGTTATTTACCCGGACAAAATTAAACAAATGACTCGACACACAGGGAAGATTGTCTTTCTTCAGCGGAAGTGGATCTCTGAGAGCGAACGACGGTTTAGTTGCTCCGTGATCACACTTAATTATGTTATTAGGGGTGTTCACACGGCACACATTTGCTCCGGCGCTGCACCGATGTATTTTGTTGCGATATATTTTACACCGGAGCACATTTTGTGGAGCGTTCACACGTACAAAGCCCCTGAGCGTATTAGCACCGGCGCAGCGTCGGTGCAGCTCCACTTGCATTCACACGGCAGTTTCTGCAGCGGAGCAAAGCAACAGAAAACCAATGAGCTGTCGTGTGGGTTCTTTTTAAAACGTATACACAACTCAAGCAACTACTGTACAGGCACGTCCTTCTCCTTCTCGGTATCCGTGCCTTCTGCTCGAGAGTGACCGCCCCCGAAAACGTAAATCAACAATGACTTCAATGACACTCAGAAAAGCAAAAATGTAATGCGCCAAACAGAAAAATCAAGAGAGGAAATCACAAAATAAATTCTATGGGGCACGGGGGGTTGTGAACACACAACAAAGGAACAAACTACACAAACAACTCTGAGACAGTCCAGTCTCCTACAAAAGGAAAGATGACGTTTGGGGACTACGCCCCCCCGTTCTAGTTGAGATGATATAATCCAAGAGGTGCTTGCTACTGTTACCAGCCATGTCTTGTGTCTTGTTATTAAACAAACACATGACGGAAGTCCGACAGAGCACGAAAGCAAGGCATTCTCGCCGTACGTAGTCGCCATACGTAATCAACTCTTCTCATGCGTAGCGAGGCTACTCCCCCCTCGCAAACGAGCATTTGCTCCGGAGCAAATTGTAGCGTTCACACGTACCATTTTACATCAGTGCTGCCCCGCAAACGAGCATTTGCTCTGGAGCAAATTTTTAAACCACCTCCCTGAGGTGGATCAAATTTGCTCCGGTGTAAGCTGTTTTCCGGGGCTACGCCGGAGCAAATTTGCACGTGTGAACGGTCTACTGGCACAGCGCCGGCGTAGCACTGGAGCAAATCTTGCCGTGTGAACACCCCTTTGGAGTCCCTTGTCCTCCTGTCGGACTTTTATTGTTAACATATGCAAAGTACAAGAAAACCACTGCCCCCGAGATTTGCATCCCGCGCCCGCCGTTCCGGCCCCTCGGTAGTGATCTGATCTACCCAAATACACAAGTCACAGACTTTGCTGATGACAAATCGCCTGGGCCCGACAGCTGTTCCCAAACCGTCTTTTGGTATTCAACAACTCTTTGTTTCCAATTCATTTATTCCCACTTTGTGATTGAGTCAAGCCTTTTTCCATCTGTTCGCGCCCCTTGCTTTGACATGATTACTCAAAAAAAGGCCCTCCGCCCAAACGGCCTACTCTGCGCTGAGTATGTCCAGACATGCCCAAATTAACTGAAACTTTAAACATGATGCCATTTTGCTCATAGATTTCTCTGTCACATTTATAAAAATAGCAAAAGTTTCTCTACTTCCTCTAATATTTGTGGCCTTTTTTTGCTAAACACACGAGATCCTGTAGCCACGTCAGTGACTTTAAGATGGTCTTTCTTTTTTAGGATGCTGCTGATCGTCGATTTCGGCATGCCGAACTCCTTAGCCAACACAGGCAAACGCACACCTGATTCATATTTCACGATCAAATCTTTCTTAAATGCAATAGTTTTGCGCACTATTTTCCTCTTTTTTTCACCAGCTTGACTACTTTCACTTGCTTTCTTTGGTGCCATGATTAGGGGCTGATACACAATGCAGAAATAACAGTCCGATTTGCGTCGATGTCAACAAACACGATGCTTTAAAAAAAAAAATTCTTTATTGAACACTTGACTGACTTGACTGTCTGATGATATGTGGACACCATGCTTACATAGAGGAAAGGCGGACATGACCGAGGATGGCATAGGGACATTAAGGGGAAAGGGGGGCATGAAAGAGGATGCTGAAAGCACACCCACCAACAGGTGGATATAATGCCGGTACGTGGATTGGGCAAAACAACTTCAGAACCCCCAAAAAGGCACCGATAAAGAGACACGCCGACAAAGCACAGTTCAAAATTCAAGCTATCACTTACGTGGAGGAACATGGCAATCAAGCTGCCGTGAGAGAATCTAAGAGAAACAAATCCATGGCTCGCAAGTGGAGAAGCAGGACAACGAGCCTCACCAAGTCAAGAAGACAAAGCTGAGTTTCCGTGTAAACAAGGCAAGGTGGCCAGAGTTGGAAGACCAACTCGAGCAATGGATTCACGATCAAAGAAGAGAAGCATCTCAACAGTCGTCATTGTACTGAAGGAAAAACATGCTTGCAGAAGAAATGAAAATCGATCATTTTCAAGGAGGTCAGTCTTGGTGCTTTCGTTTTATGAAACGGAGCTAACTATCCAAGAACTTAGTGGAGGTTCAGAGGTTCAGATTGAACTTTTTCCATTGCTGGTCCTTTTCTTTGGAATGACCTCCCGCTGAATGTTCGGCAAGCCCCCTAGATGCCCATCTCTAAAGCTCATCTTAAAAATCATGTTTATTCTTTGGCTTTTGACGAAGCATGAGACTTGATTTTTAGTTATACTATTTTTGTGCTTTTGTCTTTGTTATTAATTTATTGTTTTTTGTTGTAGAAATTATTTTTACAACAGTGGTTGTTTTAAATTGCTCTATAAAGACAGATGAGTTAAATTGAGTTGAGTTGTAAGACTAAGAAACACTGCAGAAATAAATACACAGTAAGAGACTGTTTCTACAGAGTAACTACAAGTAAAACATTCCAGATGAAATTCATGTTGGGGGAAAAAAAAGAAACAACAGTTTGCCGTGTCAGGAATAATGCAAATGAGACCAAAGTTGAATTTTGGGGGCTGATTGCACTCTGATACATGGTGCATGTTCAGTTAATTCCGTTCTTTCACGGCCCTCTGAATAGGGATCGTCGGTCAGCATGGAAGGATCACTCTTTCTGTACGTTTTTGACACATTTATTGGAGCTCTTTGCAGCAGTAGTAGTAGTAGTAGTATCAGAAACAGTAGCAGAAGCAGGTAATAACCTAAAGCACACATAAATGCAGTCAAAAAATGAATATATCTATCTTTCTGCATCACGATGTAAATATGTATACAATTGACATTAATTAATACTTTTATTTTAACAACATGTTTAATAAATACTTTAATCAACCATGATTTCACTGTGTATTATTATCGTCATCATTATTATCTTAAACGTAAGAAACCAAACATATCAAGGCGACTCGAACAAAAGAACTACAAGTCCCAGAGGTCCAACCCGGAAGTGGAGCGCCGGCATGATTAAGCCCAGCTGCAACGCAAATTACTTAAAGCCGGACAAACATGACAACTATGCAAAATGATCCAAATAAAGAAACCACCGTTCTAGCAACACTTTAGCTATTTAAAGTTTAAATTGCCGATTGCGAACGGTAACTGACAGTGATTGCATAGCGATGCGGCAAACATAAAGCACAACGGACACAATGTAAAGCAGACAAACAAAGCAACCGATGATCATGATCGAATCTAAAAGCCAACTTTACATGTCTGGTAAAGCACACACGTAGCTTACCATTGGGCCATGCCGACGACGAAGCGAGTGTATTTACTAACTTAACATAATGCGATGCTGCTTTTTATATGTTGCGCGAACGGTCAGCTGTCAGTGGCAGCCCCGCCCCTCTTAAAGCGCCAGGTGAATCCAAAAGCGCCAGGTGAATCCAACACCTCCCACTTAAGTTCCCGATGTCCCATCCAGGGAACTTACACCAATACATAATCGAAAAGGCCCCATTCAGCGACAATAGTGAAAAGTTCACAAACATTAAAATAGGTTTTTTTTTTTTTTTTTACGTTTTTGGGCGAACTTTTGTCCAATGTTGCCTCCTTTTTTCGACGAAGAGCATAGTCCCAGAGTCAATCATGGCCCTCAAGCGGGTCAGTGGCTTTATGAGGTGTGGATGCTCATCTTCGTGTATGTACTGTGTGCATTTTGTGTGGGCATGGTGGCAGCGATCCGCCTACACCAACCAGCCAAATAATAACTTAAAAGGGTCTTGACTGGAGCTGGAGTCCGCGTCACGGAGTTGCAGCTGGAGTAAAATCCTCTGCTGGAATAAGCACAACCAGCCTCCTTACATCTCTTTGCAGGATGATGGTTGGTGGGAGTTGTAGATGTGTCCTGCCTTTCCTCACAGTGTTTATCATTGGGAGTCCGGCACAAACTTTGACATCAACGTCCCTGACGACTCCGTGCTTGTCGGGTCTTGTGGCCGTGACTCGGCCCAAGCGGAATTGCCCTCTGACAGCATTAGGGTCCACGATCCAGACAACGTCTCCTTCTTTGACATTCCTTTGCTTCGTATGCCACTTTTCACGGACAAAGAGATTAGGACCAGCTAGTTCCTTCCATTTGGTCCAAAATCTGTCCACTAAATTGTGGATGTTCCTCAGCCTGCGCCAGGGGTGAGTGACAAGATCAAGTCCATCTGTGTCTCCTCCCACTGAGGATCGTCCGAGGATGAGAGAATTTGGAGTAATGTAGTCGATGGACTCCTCTTGCTCCTGAGCGTGGGCGTCGATCGGGCGCTCGTTCGTCAGGTTGGCTGCCTGAAACAGTAGAGTTTGGAACTCACCCCAGGTGAGATGGTCTGTTGCTCCTTTCAAACTCGTTAGGGCTCTTTTTATCAATTTTACGGCAGCTTCTGCTGCTCCATTTCGGTGGGGCGCATCAGCAGGGTGGAAGCTCCACGCCCAGTCCGTCCCGTTCTTGGAAGCGATGTCCTCAACAGATGACGTCTGAACACAGCGTAGGTGGTTTTGGAGCTCATTCAGGGCGGGTTTAGCCCCGATGAAATTTGTCCCTTTATCGGACCATAGCTTACGTGGATGGCCCCTTAGAGAAACAAAGCGTGAGTAGGCTAGCAGAAAACTTTCTGATGATTGGTCATCGCATACATCAGCATGGACTGCCCTTGAAGCCATGCAGCAGAAGATGATTCCCCAGACTTTCTTCCTCACTCTCCCTTTGACTGCGTCTTTGACTTCATAGGGGCCAAATAGATCCAAGGTTGTATACTCAAAAGGGCCTGCCCTTTGTGTGCGTTCCAACGGGAGGTCACTCATCACTTGCTGGCATACTCTTGCTCTTTGTTTTCGGCAGTGGATGCAGTCATTTATCACTTTTCTGACGACTCGACGGCCTTGTATTATCCAGGCTCTTTCCCGAGTGCGCAGGAGAGTTGCTGCGACCCCCTCATGATTCTTCTCATGAGCCTCCAGGGCCAGCAATGTGGCCAGTCTTGTATGCATAGGGACCAGAGGAATAGCAATTTTGCCTTCGTTCCAGGACTGAATACGTCCTCCGCAGAGCAGGAGTCCTGTCCCCTCATCGGTCCGGACCACGAGTCGGTCAAGAGTTGAGTCCCGTATTTCAGCTCCATCCTGGGCTTCAAGGACAAGGCATCGGAAGGCTTCTGCTCTCTCAACAGCTGTAAGACTGGGTTTGGGGTTCCTATTGACTGTGGTCTGGTGGTTGCCTCCTAACCAAGCCTCCACCGCCCGACGTGTCCAGGCAACCGTCCCACACAGCTTTGTGAGGGAGCTGAATCTCCCAGGCCCAATGAAGCGCACAAGGGCCACGACTTGCATCCGTGGAATAGGGATAAAAACAGGTGGAGTGGTTCCTGGTCTACCAAGCTCAGGAGGCTTCATGTCGTTTTTCTTTTCCTGATGCCTTGTGACCACAGCAGAGAATGCGCGTCTTTGAAGCCTCTTGATGGTCTCGTCAGCGACCGTGGCAGAGACTTCACTTGCAGTCTTCACCGGCCATTCACTCTCAGGCCATTTGAGGAATTGAGGCCCGGTCTGCCACTCAGAGTCTTCGTCCAACTCCTCAGGGGTCGCGCCCCTTGTGAGGATATCCGCGATGTTAAAACATCCTTCAACCCACTTCCAGGTGTCCACCGGACCGGCTTTCTGGATTTCTCCGATCCGGTTTGCGAAGAAGGTTTGGTATCCATAGCTGTCCTTCTGGATTGCACCGAGGATCGTCTGGCTGTCTACTAAGTGTACCCAATGATCAACTGGGATGCGGCAGTGCCTCTCAAAGTATTTCTTCAAGCGAGTAGCGATTACCGCACCGCACAGTTCAGCCTTAATTCCATCCCCCTTCTGGTCGAGAGGAGTAAGCTTGGCCTTAGACTCCACCAGCCTCACGATGACCTGACCAGGCTCTGTTTCCCAGCGAAGATAAAGTACAGCTCCGTAAGAGGCTTCACTCCCATCAGAAAATGTAATTCCAACTGGGGAGCCTAAGACTTCAGAGGGTGTGAGGCTTCGGTCGAATCTTATTTGGCCGAGCCTTACATACTCCTCGAAGAGTGTAACAGCTGCCTCCCGGAGTCTTGGTGACAGCGGGTCATCCCATGTGTCTTTCACAGGACGATCTTTTCTTGCTTCTTGAAAGGATTCTCTTACAAGGATTACTCCTTTCTGTTTTGCAGGGGTGACTAGACCAATTGGGTCATAGAGGCTGGCGATTTGGCCAAGAAGCAAACGTCGGCTCAGTGGCTCAGGAGTGCTCCTCCTGACCTCCTCCTCCCTTAAGTCAAGCCCAGTCCTCATCTTCCCCCTTTTCTTTGAGAAGTTGATTGAAGCAAGGATGCGAAGCTTGTCTGACTCAGGCTCATACCCAACGCCAAGGGCTTTACTGTCCTCCTCTTGCAGCTGATTTGGGAGCATGAGGATTGTCGGAGCGCTTGGACAGCCAGACTGGGGACTGCCTGGGGCTTCCCCCCTCCCACTTTGGCCAGAGAAGACCAGGGTTTTAGAGAGAACCCCCCAGCCTTCAATATCTTCTCAACACCAACAGTTATCTTTCGCAGCGCATCGATTTCATTGTCTGATGTCAGGATGTCATCAACGTAACAGTCCTCTTCAATGACTCTGCGTTCTTTGAGCATTGATGAGAACTGTGGTAGTTTGGCTGTCTGTCGCATTGCGACTTAGGCGATACAGCCTGCTGGCTTATCGCCAATATTCACTCGGACGACTGCAAACTTTTCTATTTCGTTCTGGGGGTCATCCCTCCACAGAAATCGATGTAAGTGGACTTCTTTGTCCTTCAGCCAAACGGAGTTGTACATCTTTCGTACATCGCCCAGGGCAGCATGTTGTCCGCTTCGGAACCGTAAGAGAACTCCTCTTATTGGATTAAGTACATCTGGACCTTTGTAGAGAAGGTCATTCAGGCTCCAACCCTGAAACTCCTGGCTGCTGTTCCACACTATCCTGACAGGGGTTGAGGCAGAGTGGGGGTTTGGAGCGACCAAGTGGCTAATGTACCACTTTGGGCCCTTCCAGGACATCAATTCTTCTTCTGAGAGCTTGACGGCTGCACCTCTTCTGACCATGTCGTGGATTTGCTCACTATACGCTGCTTTCCAGGCGGGCTCTCGTTCCAGCCTAGTTTCGGTTCTCCTGAAAGTAGCCTCCACAGCTCTGCGATTGTCAGGGAGAGAGGCCGGGTCTCCTCGCCAGGGATACGCAGCGTCCCAGTGGGGTGACTGGCTGTGTTTGTCCGCTAGGACGTAGGTGAGGCAATTCTTGATTTTCTCCAACTCCCTTTCTTCTCCAAGAGTCATCTCCTTTCCTCCTGGGGAACACGTGCCACATTTGCAGCCCCCACATTGAGGATCGCACGCTGCCCCGATACTGTCCCACCTGAACCACTCTAACACTTCCTTGTTAGCTATAGTGGTGTGGCTAATGACTTCTTCGTCCTTTGTCAACAGAAGGTTTGGATCACTTGAGTCCACAAGAACCTCCTCATACACTTTTGAGGCAGTTCTCATGGACCTTGCGAAATGAGTGTCGGATTGGCGGAAGGTTAGTTCCACCCTCTCAACAAGGCCAGGGTGGGTCCCGCCAACTGTCTTTCCAAGTGGGCCATCCCAGAGAATCAGGTCCCCGTTTCTCTGAACTGGTTGTGGGACCAGGCGACCTTCCCTGTGACTAATGAGGAGATCGATTTTGGTGGGCCGGACCAAGTCCTCAGCAGCAACACCAGGGAAGAAGCCTTGAAGCTGGTGTGGTGTTGCTTTCTGGCTGACCTCTGCGATGCTCTCCAGGCCATAGCAGACAATCTTGTGCACTCCCACTGTTCCCTCAGGAGTCTCTACTCTCAACCGAAGGGTATATCTCCTGGTCATGACCGTTTTCATCATCCCGCCAACTCCGTGCACAATCAATTTGATGTCCTCTCCACATAGTCCTAAACGCTTGGCTCCAATGTTTGTGATGTAATTGGTATCTGAAGCAAGGTCAATCAACGTACCAATCAGATGGCCAGAATTGGACGTAACCTTGAGGAGCATCATTAGCACTGGATATTCTTTTGGTACACTTCCAGTACTGGTGCAAATCGCTGCGGTGGTTTTGTTTGAGAAGACTTTCCTGCACTCTGTCCTCTGCTCTGGGGATAGTGTCGCAAGAAACTCTTCCTGCTGGCTTGTTAGGCCAAGAGGCCTTTTTGCCACTTTCATTGGGACTTTACTGCCACCGTCTTTTTGGGTAGCGAACCTGGGGCAGAGCAGGTAGTGGTGAGCCTCGTCTTGCCGGCAGTCCGCTTTACTGCAAAGGAACCCTGAGTTGCAAAAGCCATTCGTTGGATGAATGCTGATGCATCGATTGCATATTCCATGGGTCCTTAGGTGAGACTTTCTTCTTGCCAGGTCCATATCCCTGAATGTTTTACATGCAAAAAGCCTTCCAGTGTGCATTTCATCACCACAGGCAGAGCATGCGGTTTGCAGCCTTCCCGGAGAACCTCGTTGACCTGCAGTGACTCTGGAGAAAGCCTTCTTAGCCCTTTTCTCAATTGTTTCTATCGGGCGTTTCTCAGATGGAGCCTTTTCTACAAGACTTGTTTCCAACTGGTCCAGCTCCTCAAGAATGACCTCCTGTCTCTTTAGGAATTGGAGAAGGCACTCAAAGTGGTTCTGCTGGGCAAAGCCATTCATTGGCTCGTTCTTGTAAGCTACCCATTTCTCCTTTAGAAAGTTTGGTAACTTACTCTCAAGTGACTGTGCCACGAGTCGGTTCTTCATCACATCCTCTTCACCCAAGATAAGAAGGTTGCTTAAGGCCCTTTCCACCGTTTGGATTAGCTCTATCGCTTTCCTAGGGTGATTTCCCTTTACGGGGGCTAGGCCTTGCACCTCATTTGCTATTGTTTGGACGATTCTTGCTTTGTTCCCGTATCTGTTGTCCAAACGCCGGAACATTTCCTCAGCGGACCCACAGCTGGACAGGACCAGGTCCTTCTTCACCTTATCACTAAGGCTTCCTAGGAGATGGAATCTTGTTATACTTGCCGTCCTAAAAGGGTTTCCCAATTGCTCCAGTTCTCCCCACTCCGCCTTCCACCGGAAGTAATCTGTCATGTCACCTGAAAATGTGGGGAGCCGTGCTCTCTCGAGAGGGAACCGATTTCTGGACCCGTAACCTCCAGGATACATGTCAGGGTTACCTCGTGGAGCACTCTGGTCCCTTGGCGGTGTGTTCAAGGCACTTGATGCTGTTCCAATGCTGCCACCAACTGGTCCACTAGGTGTCTGGATTTTGACACCTGGATTTGAGATGGTTGTTGGTGTGGGATTAAATGGAGCACTTGGGGTGGTGTTGCCTGAAGGAAGTTCATGCTTGAGACTGAGACTGGTGAATGGAGGTTCTGTGGGGCTGACAGGATCAAGCATGTTTTTTGCTTTGTCTGACTCTTTTTCTAGTGGGACCTTGTCATCCACACCGTCGAACGACTTTTCTGCGTCTCCTGGATTTTGCCAGCTATCCTCAAAGTCTCTAACTCGGCGCCACAGAGCTCGAACCTTCTCCTTCAACAACTTTGTGTTGGTATATGAAATTAATGCATCCCAGTCACTGCATTTTTGCTCGAGCTCGTCAACCCTCTCCCTCAGGCAATTTCTGGTGAGCTCAAAGTCAGTTTTATGTAATTTGTTTATGTCGCAGCTCTCCATTTGAACCATTTTAGCTTCTGCACTGGAAATACATTCCTTGATGTCATCTGCAGCGAACTTCGTCCAGATTGTTTCCTGGATGAGCTCAACAGTTTCGGTGTACTTCCGCAGGCATTCAGCTGTTTTCTCTGTGATGCAGGCCGCTTCTTCTGCCTTGCCCTCTTCATCCTCGGTTCCCTTTACCGCACTGAGGGCTTCAGCATAGTCGTATCCTGTATCACTGACCCTCTCATAGTCTACCTCAAGGGCCTTCAGCTCATCAATTAGGGCTTTCTCTCCCAACAGGTTGACTCTGGAGGCAAGCTTATTGGCCCTCTTCGTGAAAGAAGATTGCGCAGCAGAGCGCTTCACTCTGAGGGTTTCGAGTTCACGGGAGTCCATTTTCCTAGTCTGACCAGAGCTTACTTTACCAGGGTCTTTCCCACGAGATGGCGGTGCTCCTTTGGCCAATCTCAGGATTGAATAGACAAGGTGTTTGCTTGGAGAGTGATTCCTCTTCAAGGCTTGAAACTCACCGGGGGAATCCTATCCAACCCGATGGTTATTACTGTTCAGTTAATTCCGTTCTTTCACGGCCCTCTGAATAGGGATCGTCGGTCAGCATGGAAGGATCACTCTTTCTGTACGTTTTTGACACATTTATTGGAGCTCTTTGCAGCAGTAGTAGTAGTAGTAGTATCAGAAACAGTAGCAGAAGCAGGTAATAACCTAAAGCACACATAAATGCAGTCAAAAAAAATGAATATATCTATCTTTCTGCATCACGATGTAAATATGTATACAATTGACATTAATTAATACTTTTATTTTAACAACATGTTTAATAAATACTTTAATCAACCATGATTTCACTGTGTATTATTATCGTCATCATTATTATCTTAAACGTAAGAAACCAAACATATCAAGGCGACTCGAACAAAAGAACTACAAGTCCCAGAGGTCCAACCCGGAAGTGGAGCGCCGGCATGATTAAGCCCAGCTGCAACGCAAATTACTTAAAGCCGGACAAACATGACAACTATGCAAAATGATCCAAATAAAGAAACCACCGTTCTAGCAACACTTTAGCTATTTAAAGTTTAAATTGCCGATTGCGAACGGTAACTGACAGTGATTGCATAGCGATGCGGCAAACATAAAGCACAACGGACACAATGTAAAGCAGACAAACAAAGCAACCGATGATCATGATCGAATCTAAAAGCCAACTTTACATGTCTGGTAAAGCACACACGTAGCTTACCATTGGGCCATGCCGACGACGAAGCGAGTGTATTTACTAACTTAACATAATGCGATGCTGCTTTTTATATGTTGCGCGAACGGTCAGCTGTCAGTGGCAGCCCCGCCCCTCTTAAAGCGCCAGGTGAATCCAAAAGCGCCAGGTGAATCCAACAGTGCAGGTGGCTGAACAATATGCTGCGGGGATGCTCTTCTTTAGCAGGGACGAGTAAATTCCTTGGGGTAGATGGCAAGGAAGAAGGATGGTGTTAAATACATTTTGGCAAACCTGGAAGAAAACTTGTTGGAGGCTGCAAAAGACTTGAGAGGGGAAGGCGAGTTAGTGACCTTAAACACAAAGCCACTAGAGCTTCAACGGAATGGTTTAGCTCAAAGAATATTGATGTATTCAAATGGCCCACGCAAGGTCCAGACCAAAGTTCCACTGAACTTTTATCAGCTTGCTCCAGTGACTGAGGTTGACATTAGGCAGATCTGATCGGCTGGATTGGATCAGCCGAGATTCTTCGTTTCAGACAGATTTTTGTGATCACCCATAACGTCTTAAATCCAAAAGACCAATCAATGATGGCATTGATCAGCACCGCGAAATAAAACATTAGAGCTGCAGCGTTTCGCATATACACATTTATCTCTAGCAGGCTGCCACAAAATATTTTTTGCTGCTACTAAAACATTTTGGTACTACTGTACCTGTTAAATATGTAACTCATGTAATAACTTTCACTACTGGCTGAAAAGCCACTTGGCTGCTTGTGAGGTCCTTGTGTGAATCGGATAATCAATTGCTTTGTGGCATGCTACTCAAAATTCAGTGCATCAAATGACTTAATTATCAACAGTATCAATGTTGAAAGTTTCAAAAGTGATTATAGCTCTATCGGCTCAAACATCATCGTACACCCCCCCTCTCCCTCCAAACAGGCGTAAGGGCCATCTCCTTATTTTCACAGCACAGTTTGTTCTCTATTTGTTGTTAGAGTGAGTTTGGCATGTAAACACCACATGTTGAGCAAAACCTTTGTACAGTTGTCTGGGGCTATTGAGTTTTTGATTACGCTGCGCAAAGATGTTTACGGGAAGTGAACAGACCACGGCCACAGTTAATGTTTTTCCCCCGTTGTATGACTGTTTTTTGATCCACAAAAAGACAGTGGCAGTCAAGGGCGACGCGCACTGCTACAGAAATAGTAAGCAATAATCATGAGGCCTCCCTCCCAATCCAGTGAAGGGACCGGCCAGGCACAGACTGCTTGTACATTTTTTACATGAAGCACCGCGATTTTATACACTGGTACACTTGGAATTCTAAATATGGTCGTGTAATGATAGAAAACACAATATACTATGTTGCTCGTAACAGGGATAATAGTCAGGTGGAGTGTTTTGTTGTTGCGTTGAAACAGCGTGCACCCCACTTGAACTTTTTCACATTTTATAGAACTTGATGATCATGTCTTGGAACTGTCACAGACTGTTTTCTCGCATATGTGTGTGCTGTCCAGCAGTGGCCACATGTATCTCCCCTCCCTCGCTGCCTGGCTTCCTCCCTCCACAAGATGATCGTCATTGGCTGGCTTTAACTGTTTATCAATGTCAAATTTGAAGATGGGTATGAGGTTGGTTGGACTTTGCTTTACAAGCAACACAAGTGTGGCAAGTTCACATAACTGACTTCGTTCTAATTTGGATATTAATATCTTGGATGCTCACATATCAACGATGATATACAATGTATCGTCCAGCTCAAGACCAGCACAATTACACACAGTTAAAATCCCAAATGCAAAAATGCTTGAGAATACTTCTGCTGATGCTCAGTAAGCAGTACACAAGTTGCTGAAAATGTTACAACCTGCCAAGGGACTACAGATACAAACTAGCCAACGGCTATAATCTGTCATATTTACATGTAGCATATTTTCACAACCATAAGGTGCACCGTATTAAAAGGCGTAGCGTTAGTTACAGGTGCTTTTCTGTATTTAACACATACACAAGGCACATTGTATTATTGGACGCTGGAATGGCAAAATGTACACTATCTTAAAAAATACAGTAGAATGCACACACGGTAGTGTATGGTTTTAAAAATGTAGCGGGAACAAGACTGCGGCACCTCAGAAATTATACTGGCTTTTGCCAAAACTCAAACAACAGCGCAAGCAGACAAGGTAGCCCAAGTATCCACAATTCATTCACAAGTTGTCGCGTAACTCGCCCAGAGCTGCCTCTCAATCTTAGAAAAGCTGTGTTTGCCATCGCTCCCACACCGCTCACAACTTCACTTTTAACACCCAGTTTACACCAATGCCGAGCGGTTGGAGTTCCTTCATCAAGCCTCCTGGAATGATGGCAAGCTCTGACTTCCTTTGCTGCACTTGGTTTTTCACAGGGGCTGTGAGATGGCCGTGCATGGAATCACAGATCATCAGGGACGGTGAAGCATGGATAAACACATCCGATCTCTTTACGTACACCTCACTCAGACACTCTCTCATGTTCTCCTCGTCCATCTAGCCCTTTTGATTGGCCTTAATGATGACTTTGGATGGATTTTTTTTCTTTCGGCGTCTTGGGCAGTTTGTGTTTATTACCATGGCAACAAAGCACATCAGTAAAAGCCGACTTCTCGTACCCTATTGTGCGTATCGCTTTCGTGCTGGTCCCCTTCTTCTCTATAGTGTGGGTCACCGGGATGTCAAAACTGAGGGGCATTTCATCCATGTTGATGCAGTGGTTGGGCTGGATAGATTTGTCGCCAATCCTTTTGTTGGACTTCAAATTGCAAAGTATGCTTGTCCCTCCTCACTTGTCATAGCCCAAGTGGGTAAGCTCGGAATGTGGGAATTGGTTGTGGGAACAGTTGATAATGGAAGCCAAGTAAGGCCGGCAGAGCGGCAGGTTGAAGGATTAAAATCTTGAAGAAAGAGTATTTATGCAATGCAAAACATGACATTTTTTAATGCAGTCGGAGTGGAAGATGCACAGCTTTACCTTGTAATCCGCCGGATGGTGCTGCGCGATGGATAGATGGTACTGTTTCATAAAATGAAAGCACCAAGCACCATTTATCAGTTGATCTTGAATTCTCTCGTGGCTGCTCGAGTCCCATGGTCCTCCACATAACTGATCGCTTGCGGTTTCAACTGTGCTTCCTAAGCGTGTCTCTTCAGAAGTCCCATTTTCGGGGGTCGTAGGCCAAACTGTCCTTTCGCATCCTCTTTCACGCCTACCCACTTTAAATCCTGCATGCTGTCCTCAGTTTCTTCCACCTTTCCTGTATATAAGCAGCGTGTCGGCAGAAGATCAGTCAGTCAAGCGCAGCACTCATCCAAGTCACACAGCACGATTCATAGAATTTGGAACTCTGTGCATACACACTATGCCCCGCATTATTAGGCGCCTGGTCCATTTTGGAGAACATTTCAAACTTTCAAGTGCACCTTACGGTATAGTAAATAATCAATCATATACAGGTATACTGTCCCCTTTAAAAAAAAAAAGTTGTGTTTGAATGTACAATAATACAGTTATTTAAAAATACATATTGCTCCATCTTATAACTGGATCAGTGATCGGTTATCGCTTTTTAAACTTGCTGATCAGTGATTAGCCCCAAAAATTGGGATCATGTGAAACCTACTCTGAACTGCCAGCAAAAATAAAGGACATCTCCAAGAGCAGTGATTGCAGCAAAAGATGACACTACCAAATATTGACCTAGGAGGCGGAATATACAGTGAATCCACACCACATTTTACCATTTTTGATTATTTGTTTAAAATCTGGAAAACGGTATATCATTACCATTGCACGTTCGATTATTTTGCGCCTTTGTGTTGGTGGACCAAACAAAATCTCAATTCAAAAAAAACACTTGAGTTTTCTTGTAAGGTGGAAAAATCTAATGCGGTTAAAGTGGGATACGGTAATCCCTCGTTTATCGCAGTTATTGGGGACCAAAACCACCCACGGTAATCAAAAATCCGTGAAGGAGCAACCAATTAACATATATACAGGTGAGAAAAAAAAAAATTGTTTTTCTTTTAAGTCTGCAAAAAGTCCGCAAACGGTCCGAGAGAAGCTGCAAAACAACAGCGAGTCACATAGAGCAACATATACAGTACTGTATATTTTTTAAAATAAATAAATAAATAAATAATTCCCCAAAATGTTTTTTTTTTTTTTTTTTATGTTTGAAAAAATCCACGATGCACTGAAGCCACGATAAACGAACCGCGAAATAGCGAAGGATCACTGTAAGTTTCAAGGCATTGTATACACCAACAAAACAGGTGATTTGAGTTTGGCTTGGAAGGTAGAAAAGTCTAAATAGGTTAAAGTGGGATAAATACTGTTTCAAGGCACTGTACGCAACAACAAAACAGTTCACCTGACTCCATCCCCAGATAAAAAAAACATTTTCTGCAAGATCAGTCTTCCTGCATGCTTTGTGAAATTATGAGCACTGACTGTTAAACACAAGTTTTAAATCGTCCGTGCGGGTGACTTGAAAGTAATCATTTGGAATTTCCATTTTGTTTTGGAGGATAAATTTGCCAAAATGAAGAGACACTGTCTTCATTTGATTATTTTTATTTTGTTTTTGCAGCATGATTAATCCATGCAAAGGTCACAGGCCCAATTTGAACATTTTCTCGTCAGACATATTTATGTAGCTGGACTGGCACACACACACACACACACACACACACACACACACACACACACACACACACACACACACACACAAAAACCAGCCCCAACATTTTTACTTAGACAGGACTGGTGGCCTGCATGGATGGCTCCTAGCTTTGCCGCTGATGTTGACTGGCTGAGTTTGTTGTCTGTATTGTAATTAGATTAGTGAGCTTCTTTCTCTCCATGGTGAGTCGGTTTCTTGGAGTAAAATAAAAGAAAGTAATTACTAAATAGCATCGCATCAACCCGAAAAGCCTTGTATGCCACATGGTCATTCCGGACCAGCTCCGCGCAAGGCCCTCTCCCAAAGGAAGGCAGCTGGGGTTGGCTCTAATGCATCACGCCTGCACTGCGGTCAAGGCAGTCCTGCACTGCGGTCAAGACAGTCCTGCACTGCGGTCAAGCCAGCCTCCACTCGCAAAAGTGAAGTCAAGTGAGACGCCACTGTGATTGTCAACACTGTGCATGACGGTAATCTGCCGCCAGTGAGCGGCATTGGCCACCTTCAAAATAAAAGCACCTCAAGTAATGCATAGACGTCAGTTGTTTGGATTAAAAAAAAATGCTATAAAGTCAATTCTTGGCTGTCGAACAACTATAAGGTCAACCAGGGAGAATAAAAACTTTCAGAAAAGCGCCAAGAAGCGTTCTCAAGTGGAGATAGAAAATAAAGTAAATGGTTATTCTACATCAATTGCACCTGACATTTAATCATGAAAAACGAATCTTAGTTATCCCGCAACCACACCAGGTTGTCGACACACTAGGGCACCCCGGTCTATCCAACCAAAGTACTGGCATTCAGAGCTAATGTTCCATTTCGCATTAAAATGCCTCTGAAATATGACTTTTTGACCTCCTCTCCTTATTTCAAAAGATGATTAAAAAAATAGAATTTTAGTTGTCCCTCAATCAAACCACGTCTGCATGTTGATCTTTTCGCCCATTTTTAGAAAATCTTTAAAAATATATTTTTTGTTATCCCTCAGCCAGTCCAGGTCTGGGGGACACTAGAGCAGTGTTTTTCAACCCCTGTGCTGCGGCACACCAGTGTGCCGCAAGACATTGTCATGTGTGCCGCGGGAAAATATCCAATTTGTATGCCTGTGCAGTCTATCGCCCAGAAATTAATCGTGTAGTACCCTCCCATACTGCTAGGGAGCAGCAACAGCTAGCCAATTGCCTTGTGTTTAACCGAGAGACAAGCGAATTTGTGACGCATGAATGCAGGACGACGGTGAAACAATAAATATGAAAGATGAGAAAATACTTTTTTCTTTGTGTTCATTTGATTCCAATTCAAGCTGTTATAATGTCATTCTTCAATGCTAAAAATGGTTATAGTAACAATATAACACATTAATTATTCAAATCAGCGTTTTTTTTGTGTGCCGGAGATTTTTCCAATGAAAGAAGTGTGCCTTGGCTCAAAAAAGTTTGAAAAACACTGCACTAGAGCACCCCAGGTATCCAACATGACCAGCCTCATACAGATCTGATGTCACATTTTGGAATAAAAGGCCTCTGAAATGTGACAAGATGAACTGAGTTCTGACATGTTGAGCTGCATTCTAACATGTTGATCTTTTCACCTATTTTTAGAAAATCTTAAAAAATAAATTTTAGTTATCCCTCAACCAGACCAGGTCTGGGGATACTACAACACCCCAAGTATCCAACCTGACCAGCCTCATACAGATCTGATGTCGCATCTTACAATAAAAGGCCTCTGAAAACTGACATGATGACCTGAGTTCTGACATGTTGACCTGGATTCTCACATTGACCTTTTTGCCCGATTTTTAAAACACCTTAGAAGAAAGAATCTTAGTTATCCCTCAATCACACCAGGTCTAGGACATAGTAGACCACCCCAGGCATCCAACCAGACTAGCCTCATATGGATCTGATATTGTTGCTGTGTACAAGAATGACTTAAGCAGATTTCTCTACATGTGCAGCAAGATGTTTGAGATACCGGTACGGTAAGGTCCATTGGAATCACGTGCCATCTCATTTTATTATTCGGTGCCAGATACATTCAAATACTGGAATTAACAAGCTCATTAGGAAGGCTGGTGACACCATGTGAATATCACCCATCCATCCATCCCTATTGTCTGTTGAATTTTAGCTTTAAATCTTTCAATTGCATCTCTAAAGCTGTTACTCTCAAGTGTAAAACAGTGACATTGTCAAAACTAACCTCAACTGAGACAAGTATTGGCTGAATCGTCGACCACAGACCAGGGCTGAAATTTGCAACCTTTTTGGGACATCCTGCCACACCCCTAATTTGAGGTAGGTGTGAATCTGAACCCTTGATCTTCACTCATTATTATTCCTGGATAAAGTTAGCAGTGACTTGCCTCAACAAAACCCTATCAGTGCAAAAACATTTCAAAGAAAACAGGATATCTCATTGCACTTGTTTGCATAGATGAGTAAGAGACACAAAGGGTATTTTTTCCATTTGCTTGAGGAAAAAGTAATCTGAACGAATTCAAATGTTTTTTTTTAATGTGTTACTTTTGCATTTCATCTATATGTGCAATTAAACACACAATAGTGAAACGTTTGAGTTTCAGTCATGTTATCATTGAGAAATGTTTATCTATATTTTTCACTGTGCGTATTGGACCTGCAAGAACATTTCTTCTTGCGCATAGTCCATTAGGCGTAGGAAAGCAAGTTAAGACAGGGATGAGAGTGGCTAGTGATGAAAAAATCTGAAAATCAGCCGGGGGTCTGGGGGCCACAGGTCTTGCCCCTGGACCCCACTGGGGGCCCAGGGGGCAAAGCCCCCGGACGTTAATGTGTTTTAGAGATTTTAAAGCAGGGGTGCCCAAACCTTTTAGACCAAAGATCTACTTTTCGATCAACCAACCTTCCAGGATCGCCCCTTACCGCGCACGCGCGCGCACGCACGCGCACACACACGCACGCCATGAGAAACAGCCTGATACAGAGGTATGAATGCACTATTGCAGCCTGTTAACTATCGTAGCTCACACGTACCGCTTTAAAGTGCTTCCCTGGGCCCTCTTAGATTCCTATTCTTTGCCTGTGCCCTCGGTGAATTGTACACGAAGCAAACTCTGAATGAGAAAAATGATGATAAAAGATATAGCGCAACAGCTCTGCTCACAAGCTGCAATTGCAGACTGCTCACCGATAACAACTTCCGGTGACGTAATCACGCGCCACCGTAGATTTACCTGCTTTATTTTATTTTTTTAATTTTTTTTGTGAAAATGAGACTGATAGGATGATTAGGGTGCAGCGTACATTAACACAAAAAATATATTACAAACATGTACAAAGACATACAAATGGTTGTTTGTTTTTTTTTTTCTGCTCTGCACTCCTCGGATCTACTTGGGACCTGTCTTAGATCTACCGGTCGATCGGGATCGACGTAATGGGTACCCCTGTTTTAAAGTCTTAAAACCAATAATTTTATCAACAAAATTTTACAATTTTTGTTGAAATACCATTCCCTATTTGCCTACAAAATTCGCACTTTATACTAAACATGCAAGTGAAAATTTGACATAGACCTTTGTGCAATTTTGCTTATGCATTCCTGGTGAGCACCAACATGTAACTTCAAATTTGCTGGTCAAAATCAAAACGAAAAAAGGAAACACATTCCCTGCCATATTTAAGATTTGTTCATTACTTGTATTCATAAAATGTGTAAATGTGATAAAAAGCTGTTGATTCTTACCTCATACAGTGATAGTGAAGTCCTAAACTGTTTACTATATATGGGTTATGAATGCATTTTCCGTATAGAATGACATCATCACACACTGTACACAGAGCTTTACCAGCGAGATCGAGCTTTTTCACGAAATCCGACAAAAGCACAGACAATGGTTCCTCTTTACTGGTTCCTACTGGGGACACCGTCAGCTTTCTATCCAACCAGTCCCATCGAAACTTGTTTTTCAGATCCGCATCGATCTGACGCACGTTAGCTTCATCACGAGTCTCGATAACATTCGGCATTTGTTTAATACAGACTACATACACGAGTAATTTCAATACACTACATCCCTCATGCAAAACCATTCAGAATTCGCGGAAAAGGGGGTTAGGAAGGCTAACACGGATTGGTTGTGATTCTGCATTTGCCGATATAGCGACCAATCACAAGTAAGACATTGGTTTTAGTCCATATACGAAGTAATAGCAAACTAATGCTTCGTGAGAAAAAAACGGTCTTCAAAATGGATGCTTGCAAACTTTATTTGTAACCATTACGAGTCCCGAGTCTGCCGAAGACAAGTAAGTCCGGCAGCCCAGAAATAACACCAGACTCTACGCTCCCGGCCCCTAAAATTTTCTCAACGAATTTGGAGCAATATAAAACAGGTCCATTTTGACTGGAAAAAAATGGAATTCAATCAAAAAGCGGAAAAAGCTCATCCCTGTTTACCTGTAAGACCCAACGTTGAAATATCACCACCTTTTGCACATTTCAAGTCGAGTATGCTAGTTTTCTCTCAAAACCACTGGTCTGGCTAAGGGATAACTACGATCCTTTCTTCTATGATGTTCTAAAAATTGGCTAAAAGATCAACATGTTAGAATGCAGGTCAACATGTCAGAACTCAGGTCATCTTGTCACTTTTCGGAGGCCTTTTATTCCAAAATGCGACATCAGATCTGCATGAGGCTGGTCTGGTTGGATACCTGGGGTGCTCTCGTGTGTCCCCCAGACATGGGCTGGTTGAGAGATAACTAGGATTCTTTTTAAAAGAATTTTATTAATCGGCGAAAAGATCAACATGTTAGAATGTAGTTCAACATGTCAGAACTCAGGTCAACATGTCACTTTTCAGAGGCCTTTTATTTAAAAATGCAACATAAGATCTGAATGAGGGTGGTGTGGTTGGATAACCGGTTGCTATAGTGTCCTACAGACCTGGTTTAATTGAGGGAAAACTGAAATTCATTTTTTAATAATCTTTTGAAATAAGGAGAGGAGGTCAGATGTCATATTTCAGAGGCATTTTAATTTGAAATGGAACATTAGATCTGAATGCCAGTATTGTGGTTGGATACCTGAGGTGCCCTAGTGTGTCGACAATCTGGTATGGTTGCGTGATCACCCAGATTCATTTTTTAATGATTTTTTAAATATATCAGGTGAAATTGAGAACGCTTAGTGGCATTGTTCTGAGAGTTCTTCTACTTCCTGGTTGAACGTATCATTACCCAACAGCCAAGAAATTACTTATTTCATATTTTTATTTATTTATTTTAATCCAAACAACTGACGTCTATGCATTACTTGAGGCGATTTTATTTTGAAGGTGGCCAACACAGCTCGCTGGTGGCAGCCTTACCGTAATGCACAGTATTGACAATCGCAGTGGCGGCTCACTTGACTTCAATTTTGCGAGTGGTGGCTGGCTTGACCGCAGTATGCCATTTGACCGCAGTATGGCACTGCGGTCAAGCCAGTATGCCTGCGACCCTCAAATGATTAGCGTTTCAGAGAATGATTAATGTAGAATTCCACGCGAGTGAATGTCAATAATTTCATATTCAATATAACATCATACGGTTCCCGGATGAAAGTTTCGCCGTTATAAACGAACAGAGGAATTGTAAAAGTAGTTCGTGGATTAAAATCCAGAGGTGACCAAACCTGCTCTGAGTGAGCCAATTTGAGGCTTCTCGGAAACAGCGACGTTGTCTTCTTTTGCTCCAGATGGTTTCTCTTTGTACTCTTCTGTCCCCTTTGCAGACATTTTCACACCACAATCGCAACACTTTACATTTGATCTCTGCTGAGCGACTAAACGCGTCTCTTTGTTAGCGACTAGCAAATCAGGTTAAATTAGCGAAGCTAGGCCCAGAAACCTGACCGAATGATGTCATAGTTCATTGAAGTTTTGATGGACATCATGCGTTGAAGTTTCAGTACTTTCACTTGTAATTCAAGAAGAGTTGCGGTTTATCAGGATTTTACTTATTTTTTTCTTCTTTCTTGTGACGTATGTAGTCATTGGATGCGCAGAGGGCCAACTGCAGCGGACCATTTACGGCAAATCCGTTTGGACAAACTTCACGGGTATTGTTTACTATCTAAATAACATAAACGTTTCTAAAACATATTATCCCCACACATTATAACGGTCAAGTATGCAGTAAATTTGGCCCACCAATACTAATGGATAAAATATTTCAAGCATGCTTCCGTTAGATTTCTTTTTTTCCGTTGTTTTTTTATTTTATTTTATTTTTAAATAACGCAATCCACCCAGGTTAATGAATGCATAGCAACGCGCATAGCAATGAAAATGAATTTGTTTGGCAATCCCCCGCGATTGACAACATTCATCTGGGTTTTGTGAATGTGTAAAGTAAGCGAAAGTTTTGAATATGTTATTTGTTACTGTCTAAGCTATGACACCAGCAGGGAAAACTTTGTAAAGGGTTAAGAAAAGGAGGAGTTACTGTGTTTAAATTTAAGAATGTGCTGAGGTCTTCCCATTAGCTCTATTCAAGTTTTGAGAGAAACGGGGTTGCATTTAGTAGGGCGTCGGGGGGCTTTTTTTTTTTTTTTTGGCTCTCAAGAATCGTTCTTGAGGCACAAGGAATCGTTTCTTGAGGCACAAGCGTGCTCTGACCCACATTCCAGTACAGTAGATGGCAGAAATGCACCTGTTTGTCGGAAGCCACCTGCCTTTAAAGAAGAAGAAGAAGAAGAAGTAGTAGAAGAAGAAGAAGAAGAAGAAGAAGAAGAAGAAGAAGAAGAAGAAGAGAAAAAGAAGAAGAAGAAGAAAGAGAAGAAGAAGAAGAAGAAGAAGAAGAAAGAGAAGAAGAAAAAGACGAAGAAGAAGAAGAAGAAGAAAGAGAGAAGGAGATGACTGACGTCATTTAAAGCCCAAATGTAAAGTTGGCCAACCATGTTCGAACGGTACAGCCCCAAATAGTAGGGTTAGTGTTTAAGTACACGTCACCCAGTTATATTTCTAAGTGTGTGTTTGTCATGATTAATATGTCTTTATCTATTATTACTCTCAATGTCAGGGGGTTAAGAAACATTGTGAAGCGTAAAGCAATTTTTTTTGTTTGCTAAGCAGCACAGAAATGATTTTTGTTTTCTTCAGGAATCCCACTCGATCACTAACGATTTGCGGTTATGGAAAGCTCAATGGGTTAACGATTTATGGTTGGCACATGGATCTGAACACTCGGCAGGGGTCGCTATGCTGAAACACCAGTTTTCTGGGAGTATTTTACATTCTGTATGCGATAAAGCAGGCCATTTCCTTTTACAAGTAATCAACACGGGAAACGTCAATATAATAATGGTTAACATATATGGGTACAACTCAAATTACGACAATAATAACCTTTTTGAAGAATTAGAAAAACATATTCAACATTCACTTACAGAATTCCCAAATTCCGGTCTAGTTATAGGCGGTGACTTCAATACGATATTGCACCATAACATGGACTGTTGGCCTCTTCGTAATCAATCTTCTCTAAATAAGACCCTGAAGGTATTTATGCAGACATTTAATTTGATTGATATATGGAGGAGCAATAATCCAAACAAAAAAGAGTTCACCTGGAGTAATAGAGATGCCACCAGGAGGTCAGTATCGACTTCTGGCTCATATCTCAAAATCTTAAAATCAATCCAGTTTCGGTTGAGATCATTACAACACCTTTAACTGACCATAATGCGGTCCTCAGCTCCATCCCCTTACACTCAAACTCTCCGAAAATAAGTAAAAGTGTCTACTGGAAGCTTAACAACTCTCTATTAAAACATAAAAAGGTTCAATCTGATATTGAATGCCTTCTTAAAAAGTTTTGGAACAAAGCAAAAGTTGACAATTCTTTTCGTAGCAACTGGGAACTATTTAAATTTGAGACTTGTCAATACCTTAGGAAATAAGGCAGTAATTTAGCTAAAGCGCGTCGATTCGAAGAAGACACGATTGTCTCTAAAATAATTGACTTATCCCTAAAAAACCCTGATAACATGTCAGATGAAGACAGACTACTACTAAGATCAGAACAGGCTAAACTAAATGAAGTATATCTTAACAAAGCTAAGGGAGCGTTTGTAAGATCAAGGAAAAGATGGATCGAGGAAGGCGAACAAAATTCATCGTATTTTTTTAATCTAGAAAAACACCATCGAAAAATCAACTTGATACAGCAACTTAATGTTAATGGCATCATAACTGACGACCCAAAAAAAACGCCAATTTCTGTTTTTAATTTTATAGTAACCTTTATCAGTCCAAATACTGTGAACACTCTGCAACCTCTTTTCTAAATTCTATTAGCAATGTCACACAGGTAACTCAAAGCGACAAAGACTTCTGTGACAGGAATATTAATTTAGAAGAAGTAGTTTTTGCTATTGAACACCTCAATGTGAACAAGTTGATGGCCTCACAGCAGAGTTTTATAAAACCTTAAAAGACTTGGCTCCCTTTCTCCTTGAAGTTTTTTTTAGAAAGCATCAAGAAAGGTTGTCTTCCCCCTTCTTTAACACAGGGATTGATTACTTTGATACTAAAACCAAAACGAGATCATATCTTCATTGAAAACTGGAGACCATTTCTCTATTAAATAACGACTATAAAGTGTTTGCTTCCATTATAGCTAGGAGAGTCAAAGGTGTACTGGACCCAATTATTGATGAGGTTCAATCCGGTTTCATGAGTAAAAGACACATTTCTAATAATATCAGGCTCATCCTAGATCTGATTGATTACTCATTCCTCTGCTCTAACAATATTTACCTCCTATTTCTGGACTTCTATAAGGCATTTGACACGGTCGAACATGAGTTCATTTTTCACTGCATGGAACAATTCGGATTTGGTGATTTCTTTTGTAAAGTTGTTAAGACTATGTATGCCAATGGTAATAGCTCCATGAAAGTGAGAAATGGCACCTCTCCAAGATTTTCTCAAAATCGAGGAGTGCGCCAAGGCTGTCCGGCCTCTCCATTTCTGTTTCCTTACCTGTCATATCAGAAGAAGTGCCATCCAAGGGATATCTATAGCGGGCAGAGAAATCCTGATTAGTCAGCTTGCGGATGACACTACCTTATTCCTAAAGAACTCCAGCCAAGTCTCTGCTGCGATTAAAATGGTCGAA
>NW_017805703.1:7517-8381 GCF_001891065.2 Hippocampus comes | reverse complement strand
AACCTGTTTCAGAGTGATACCTCGCAAATACCTCATATACAATGGGGTAGGTTGATAATGGTAGACTTGTCGGACCGGGAGAGCTCAGGCTGCTCCTGTTCTAGCTTCTAAGACAATATCTTATTGTTAAGTGAACGGCTTCTGGTCAAATTAACTGTTGCTTGTGAGAAGATAACATCAACCCCAGGACACCGTGTGAGGGACATCCCAAGCTGTGTACGTGGACCATCGACATCCAGCAGGAGCTGTTTGATGACATCTACAGGAACGAACTGTGTTCTCATTGAAACGCTCCTTTACACAAACTGTTGTGGAGTGTGAAAATACTCCCCACTCCTGTTAGTAGATTGTGTATCAGGGACATCCTTCCAATAAATGCAAGGAGACAAACGCGCACTCTTCAGAGTTGCCCCGGAACCTGTAACGGTTTACATTGCAGAGCCAGCTGGAGAGCTGCTTTGAGATTGTGAACCGAGACATGTTTTAGCGCGCTCTCTCTTGCAAGAAAGACAACTATGCCTGCCTCCTGAGTCTTCCTGTTCCTGATGTGTTCTTAGCATCTGATTACCAGCATTAACCTAACAGTACGCTACTAACCAAAGCAGAAGGACTGTCACGTCTTACGTACGCAGCAATCTCTTTGTCTGTGAATGAGAAAATTTGTAAGAATATCAATATGATGTTTTTCGACTTCTTGTGGAGGAACAAGACTCACTATGTGAAAAGGTCTGTTGTAATGAATACCTACGAAACTGGTGGATTGAACTTCCTGGACTTCTCTACCCTCAATAATACGTTTAAAATCAATTGGATCAAACAATTTTTGGGTAATCCCTCATCGATTTGGAACTTTATACCTAACTA
>NW_017805703.1:4434-7374 GCF_001891065.2 Hippocampus comes | reverse complement strand
CTATTCCTTCTGGAATCTTGACCCTCTTGAAAGGGGTGGACAGAACAACCTCCACACCAACCCTGGACCCCAAAATGACTGCTGTCGGCAAATCCTGTTTTACGTCAACATCAGTCAGAAATAACAACCGTAACATACGTTCCCTGTTTCAAAAAGATATTTCTACAATCCCACACATTATTACCTACTGGTCTGGTTTTGTTGATAATCTACACTGGGGAAAAATCTGGTCTCTCCCATACAAATACCTCCTGACTAATAAAGTAAGGGAAATCTCTTTTAAAATGATACACAAATACTATCCCACCAAGCATTATCTTCTTAGGTTCAACAAAGACATCTCTGTTGATTGTTCATTTTGTGGAATGTACCCTGAAACAATGCTTCACTTATTCTGGCAATGCCGTATACCAACACATTTTGGAAAGCTGTATCCAGATTTATTATTGAACGTATTGACTCTGACTTTATGCTATGCTGGAAAAATGTACTATTTGGGTTCTACAAAAGTAAGGAAAAAAACACTCAACAAACCTTCATTATAAATTTAATAATCATTCTCGCTAAGTTCCATATCCACAAATCCAGATGGAGTACCAGTAATTCAAAACCTCTTTTCTTAATTTTTGAAGCAAAAACAAAGCTGTACCTGAGTTCTATTATGGATTCCAAAAACAAGAAAGCTGTTAAGACTCTGGCTATATGCTCCTTATTTGAAATTTTTGTTTAAAAATCCCCTGGCTTCTTTTATGTTCAAATGTTTGTAATATGTGTATGTATTCATAACATGTTCATTTTGTTTTCTGTTTACTGAGAATTGTATTCTGACTTGTTCAAATAAAGATTCTAAAAAAAAATACCTACGTCACTTCCTGTTTTCTCACCCAAAGCTGTCCCCTTAGCAACATCAACTCAAGCTAATAATACTATTGTTACACGTTGGCCCGTTCGTCATCGGTTCGAATACTGCTTTTTGTCGATTTGCACGTGACTTTGTTCAACTCAATTTGCTGTGGCGGTTTTGGGGTCAAATAATGTACTGCGTCATTTGTTTACGATTACTTGTTGTTGTGTGCATAGCATTGTCTTTGTTACTTGTATTATAGGCATTAATAAAAATGTAAGTTGAGGGGTTCGTAGTTTTTGAATGGATGGCTCTACATTAAAAATGGGCAAAAGGAGGGATGGACTTTGTTTGAAACAGCTTTTATTTTTCCAACGTCTGCACTTCTGAATGAACGAGAACACACCTCCTCCTGGCTACTCCAACGCTTCCTGCTTTCCTTCAGACAATCAGACAATATCAATATTAACTTGTGTTGTGTCTTGAATGACGAGGCACACACACACGTTTTCTATAATAAATTCGACCGTCGAGTTCCACCATTAACAACGTGGGGAAGAGACTTACACATTCATGGTTAACATTTCACACATGCGCAGTAGATGGCAATACAAAGTACGGGAAGTCAATACGTCCAAACAACATACAATTAAGTATGGTGGTTAATACACCACATTACCTCCCCGCTTAGTTTACAGGTACATAATATTAACTAAGAATACTACATTCACATTACCTTATCCATCATACTGCATAACATTTCTTCAATAATAAACATAAACTCAATTTTAGCATTTTCAAACTACGACATCACAATCAATCCATATAACGTAAAGGGCGTTGTGCTATACGCCCTGAATGTCTCAAAACTACCATCTCTGGCACAAGTGGCTCAGGTGGGTCTGGTGCAAAAGCTGGTGATGCAGGAGTTGTGGACTCCGGTTCGTCAAAGTCTCTCTCCTGCTCAACTGACTGAGTCGCACTTTCAGGTCCAGGATCTAAAATGTCAGGTGAGTATCAAAGGCGCAGCTGGTCTCCATGGCGCCTGTATACCCGATCAGTCTCACCTTGCACATGGTATGACACTGGTCCAGTCCGTTGTGTCACTACTCCAGGGATCCATTTGGGATGCTCTCCTGCTGTGTTGCGTAGATAGACGGGGTCGGTCATCCACATCAAACTGTCTTTCGGCAGCCTGACGATCATGTTCCTCCTTCTGCTGATACTGTCTCCTCCTCACCGTCTCAGAGATGCTCGGTTTAAGGAAATCCAGCCGTGTTCGTACGTGTCTCTTTAAGAACAAGTCTGCTGGTGACTCTCCAGTTGTACAATTCGGTGTTGTGCAATAACGCAGCAGGAAGTGTGAAATCTTATCCTCAACACTCAGGATCTCCCTTGCAAGCTTCTTCATGCCTGCCTTGAAGGTTGCAATGCATCTCTCAGCAAGTCCATTCGAAGCAGGATGTTTCGGTGCTCCAGTCGTGTGTAATATTCCGTTCCTTTTCATGAAGAGTTGGAACTCATCCGACATGAAGGTTGTGGCGTTGTCAGTGACGACTTGCTCCGGTACTCCTTGTCCTGCAAACAGTCTTTTAAGCCTTGTGATGGTGGCTGCTGAGGTTATCTGTGACATTTTGAAGACCTCTAGCCACTTGGAGTACGCATCGACCACTATCATAAACATGTGACTCATGAATGGGCCTGCAAAATCAATGTGAATCCTTCTCCACACCCCTCCAGGAAACTCCCATGGATGCAGTGGAACATGGCGTGGCATGCGTTGTTCTAGCTGGCATGTCTCACACTGTCTGCAGACCTTCTCGATGTCCATGTCAATATTTGGCCACCAGACATATTGTCGTGCAATTGTCTTCATTTTTACGATACCAGGGTGTCCGTCGTGGATCTCTTTTAACACTGTTCTTCTGATTTTCTTTGGCACCGCGACTCTTGTTCCCCACAGAACACATCCCTGTTCTACAGAAAGTTCATCTTTCTTTTTGTGAAATACCCTGAAATTTTCGGGAATTTCAGTTGGCCACCCTAACTGGATGTATCTGTGTAGTAGTGAGAGCTCAGTGTCTTTGCGTGTAGCC
>NW_017805703.1:0-789 GCF_001891065.2 Hippocampus comes | reverse complement strand
TATTTCGTCGTATCGAGCGCGACTTACTTGAGTTAGTGCTACTCCGGGCTTCCGTATCGTCTCCCCCTCCCTCCTTGTGCTCTGCGACTTCAAGTAACTGCGCCACCTGGCGTTTAAATGCCTGTATTACAAGTCCAAATGAAATGATTGCAATAATTTACATCGAACTTTAATTGTGTACTGTACCAACCTTCGGCGGGCCGGATTAAAAAGACCAACGGGCCGGATCCGGCCCGCGGGCCGTAGTTTGCCAATGTCTAGTAGTTGTATACGAGAGAATGACCGTTCATACACGTTTTCAGAGATAAGGCGGAGAAAAAAAAGTACTGTGTTTCCGGTAACCCGACCGACCGAGAATTTTACGTCGAAAAAAACTACGGTCGGCATTTTTTTCAAACAACCCTCTACATTTTTGTGTCAAGGGTTTAGATCGTTGCAAACTCTTGCGATATTCACGTTGAGCGCGTGCGTCGTTTGCCCTGTCGTCTGTCAACAATATTGAATCATGGCGGTGGCCGCGATCTCCGACGACAGTTTAACCGCATTGTCTGTGTTACAGTCGTATGCTCGCACCGTAATGTTCAGAAAATAGCATCCATTGATGTATCGAAAAAATTCAGCAAACTATTTGATGAACACCACGGGCCGAGTAAAAACCGAGGGCAGAGGAGGACGGCGGAGGAGGACGGCGGAGGAGGACGGCGGAGCCGGCGGCGCGCCCCGGCCACCAGAGTCCGGAGCGGGGAGAAAACTCAATAGGTGGCAGCGGCGCCGGCCGCGGAGCGGCGG
>NW_017805702.1:49167-66462 GCF_001891065.2 Hippocampus comes | reverse complement strand
AAAAAAAAATCCTATAAACGTTTCATCATAATCAACAGAACCTTGCAGGTGTGTAAATGATGGGATGAGGAGATGAACGCGAGCAAGCTACTCCCTTTCAACCTGTTCGTGTCTGGAATGCCTTCGAACCCAGAAACGTGTTTAAAAAGCAACAACTTTCCATTAAAAGTCTGTGTCCCTGGTGAATGTCTCCCCCTTGTGGATCACAAGAGAATAATCGATTCTCAAAATACAGTCATACTTGGGTTTTCGACCATAATTCGTTGCAGAAGGCTGTTCGAAAAGCGATTTGTTCGAAATCCGAAACCATTTTATTAGCTCATGATTAGGGGCTAATACACGACGCAGAAATAACAAAAAAAAAACCTGTCCGATTTGCATAAATCACAATAAACACGTCTGCTCACAATAAACGAGGAAGCGTGGAGGAGTCAAGCGGCGTATTCTGGTTTGCTCCGTTTGGTCGAAAACCGGTTTTCGGTCGTAATCCGAGGCGCAAAAATCTCAAATTTTCTGGTCAAAAAAAAACGATTTGGTCAATAACAGAGACGTTCGAAAACCGAGGTTTGACTGTCGTCGATTTTTTTTGCGTTTTTATTTACTCCACATTTGAACAGCACTGCAACGTTGCAAACTCACGATGCCGTTCGGCGGATATGGAACGATTCAGAACGCATAACACGTCATCGAGCTACAACTTGGACGAAGTAACGAGGTGAACTGAAACCGGAAGCAAAATGGCTCCAAGTCCTGTCGCGTCCATGAAGAAGGTCGCGAGTGCTTTCAAGCATCAAGAACTTCCCAACCCCCAACACTGCAGCATGCCAGGCCTGACGCTCTCCCTCCCTCCCTCCCTCCCTCCCGCCCTCGCTCGCCTTCACTCCCTTTTAATTCCCATCCATCCATCTACTTTACTGTGTCCCCGTCTCGGCGGAGGTGAAGCCGGCGCTCCGCAACCTTCGGGAGCCGTGAAAAAGGTTGACGAGGACAGAACGGGAGTGTGCGCAGACTCCCAAATGAGGCCCAATGCGGCATCAAGACTTGGACCGGGAGCGCTCCCGTGGAAATAAAGACACGCGGCGTGTCCGCACGAGGGCAAATTGGTCACGGGTTGATTCCGACTGGGTCGCCCTCCGCATGTTTTGAGTCATGTTGTGCATCGTTGTTTAAATGAGAGAGAAAGTCTGCCTATTCAAAGCCCCGTTTAATAGTAAAGTTGGTGTCAAACGAAATGAAAACTGTGAATATGGGCAATTCCAAACATTTCTGGCGGGGGGGCTTGTCTCGTTTCATGATGCACGGCGCGACTCTCTTTACGGTTCCGTTTGTTAGGACGCCAAACGTCAGCACTTGTGGATTAAATGCTTTGGGTTGTTTGTTTTTTCCACAACACTTGATCCGCGCTTGGGGGTGTAGATTGCACCCTGAGGGACCTTTGAGCATCGCGTCAATAGCAACGTTCACGCCGACGTGTGACGAGCAGCATTTTACGCCGTTGCTCTTTTGTGTCATCGATTGGAACAGATTGCGTTGGTATCGCAACAAAACTGTTGCCGTCGTATATTATGCATGCATCTGCGTCTAATTATCCGATTATGGAATGCTGCGTCATCGTTGTATCCCGCGTCACCGGGTCCTATATAAAATTGGCATCGTGAGCTAATTCAGCATTTTTTTTTTTAATTATTTTTTGGGCTAGTCAGTTCACAACTTTAGCAAAGCTGTGGGGGGATAAAGTGTTTTGTCACTTACAAAAAAATAAAAATATGCAAGTTGATAAAGGGTAAAAAACGGTTTTGTGCACGCAAGTTTTCCTTGTGTCGAATTACAAAAATGAGAATTAATTTTACTTTATTTATTTATTTATTTGTTTTTTTTTAAGTCCATTTCAGAGTGCACAGTTAAATCGGCACGCCTGCTTTCACCGGACTCTTTTTAGCTTTTCTCATAATTCTACTTACAGACATGTTAAAAAAAACTTCCACCTTACCGGCAGATACATTTTGGATTTACCGTTCCCGTCCGCGGTTTCTGTCGAACCAGAGCCGACAGCACTCAACAAGGTGGCACACAGTGAGCGCACCCCCTCGCATAACCGTTGCGGCTTCACACGTTCAGATAATTAGACGCCTGGCAACTTTAACGCCAGTGTCGGAAACGGCGACGACTGCGAGCGGGAAGCGAGCCTCTGCTCCTAAAAGTTCAAATCTTGGTCGTGGCATCCAGCTACTTGCCTCCAACGATATGGGTTCCGCGTCGTCCGTTAGCCATTTCTTTTTAATCGCAATGCTGTAAGATGAGTTCGGAAAAATGTTAAAACCGTTTCGGGGTCGTGGATTGTCTCGTTCAATTTATGCTATTATTATAGGAAATTATATCCACTTTGGAGACCTTACACACGGCAAAGAGAGCTCATCACTGAAACGCCGCACGGCAGAGGTCAGAAGCAATGAATAACAATCCACATTAAAAAGAAAAAAAAATGGAGCAAGGGGGGTGGGGCAAAACGAGAGAGTTGAAAGCTAGCACTGAATTCTGCTGACACATCAACATGTGGAGACAAAAACAGAAGCACCGACCCGGAGACGTGCCATAGCCAACCACCACGCATGCAGCATGCCGGCCAAGTCCTCAGACACACTTGCGGCAGAGGTCCGGATCACACGCTCGCTCGGCTGTCAAGTCAAAAAGCGAGGCGAGAAAAGGTCAAGGGGCAGCCGCGCCGCGGGTTAAAAGAACCCGCGTATCTTTCTTTCCTTCCACTTGAACCCTTCCACTTGGGGGGGATATACAGCAGTACTTCGACTATTTCGACCCTATTTATGATTTTTTTTTTTTTCACGATCATTCTGCCATTTTTTTTTGGGGGGGGGTGTTGGGTTGCGAAAAAATCTTTTCAGAGATGAATGCAAGATAACAAACAGTGGAAAATAATTTCAGCGATTGGCAAACAAGTACCGTTGACGCAGTACCCATAAAGCTTTCGACTTGTATACAAACACGCATACAACACCACCACTCGGGAGGCATATATTCTTTATCCTCTGCAAAAAGTACAGCTATAACGGCAGTTTCTTTTTGATTTCAACATTGGTTACCACGCGACCCGTAGGTTTGGTAACTAAGCAAGCTAATAGATGAAAGTTAAGTCATTAATCGATGATGTCACTGATATTTTTCAGCACAGTACGGTGGTCCCCAAATCTTTTGAACGCGACAGACTGGTTTCATGTATTTGTAATTTCTGAATTTTGGCGCACAGGGAAAATAAATAAAGTAAAACAAACTACTCGTCCTTAGCCAGGTCTAATCCTGAATAATAGAAATCTGTTCTGTTTTTTTTTGTGTTTTTGTACAGTATCAAAAAGTCACTTTTTTTAAATTCTTTTTTTTGATTGAAAATGAAACCAACAAATGATACACGGACTGCTGTGATTTTTTTTTCCAAAGCAGGGCCGTTTTGGACGGACAATGCTTCAAGCTCACGGGTCAACAACACGTCTCCACGTCCAGCTGCAAAGACGGATCAGCCCATGAGTCACACACACTGCATACTCCCAAAACAATAGACGGGAGGTCTGGCTCAGCCCGACTAGGCCCAGCCTGGCTGCACAAACACACTGTGTGTGTGTGTGTGTGTGTGTGTGTGTGTGTGTGTGTGTGTGTATACGTGTCTTTGATCCCAAAATCTCCACAAGTCAGTGAGGCTTGCACGGAAACCAAATAAATGCAAGTATTTTTAGGATCCTAATCAAAGTTAATAGTACACAGCAGACGTTTTATCAAAAGAAAGCTGTGTGGGGATGTAAACAGACGCCTGGTTGTTATCTGAAGCCTTCCACAAAGATGCAGTAGTGAGAGGAGGAGTAGTGAAAACTGTTTTGAGCGTCGATTCCATATCCTTGACATCTAGCTGAAAGTCTATGTACTAGTAAGTACGCTCTTCATCCTCACTTGCAAGACAATTCAGTGCACGAACAGAACGACCGTCTTACTAGCCACGTTTTCCACAACGAGTGCCATTTTTAGCTTATTAGCACAAGAAGAGCTTCATTTTTATTGGTGAAATTATATGTTACTCGCAGTAGTATGCAGCTGAGGTATGTATCATGTTGTCTTTTATTGGAAAAATATCTATTTGGGGAAAATCCAAACACTTTCATTCATATGCATGACAACAACAAACTCATTGCATCATACCCTCCCGAACCGAGTCGTACCATATCGCATCGGATCCCACTGAATCGAACCCTATCGTTGCACTTTAAAAAAAACGTATCGCAGCCCATGGATCGACAAATGTACCGATTCGTCTTTTTATCGGAAGGATGCACACACCTAAACACCCGCTAGCAGGACAACCGCAGTACCAGTAAGGTAAAACTGTGACTCGGTGAGAACTAATTAATATCTAGCGCATCGCTAGTAACGCGCACGTTGTGTCTTGCTCGTATGTCAAAGTTGTCCTGCGAGCGTGCTGAGACATTAAAAACCTTTACGAGTTTGCTGCATTGACTTATGGGCGAGTGCAAAGAGCGCACTCGTGCATTCTGAATAATCAATGCTTTCAGGAAAATGCTCCAACCGTTTCCATAGTCGGAGCATTGTTTCTTGTTTTCGTTAACAGTGAAGCAAGATAACAAGTGGCGACGCTTTTGTGCCTTAAAGCAGCGGGCAAGGTCCGATTGTCCTCAACAACCCCAAATGGTGTCACCCAAACGTCATTTTTCATATCCCCCCATCATCTTCACGAGAGAGGAAAAACCCCAGCGAACGTTTTGCGTTTGTAACCAACGCGAAATCAATCACATGAAAGCCCAACCGCCCCCCCCCGCTTTTTTTCCTCCTCTTTTATCCCCCTCGACTTTCCCAAGCTTAACTACCTCCCCCAGGCGAACTTCATGGCGAGTCCTTCTCTCATGGTCCGGGGACAGCATCAGAGCACGCCAATAAGTCCTGCCTGACAAAGATGGCACCCTAGTCGCTTCGGTTTCTTATTTGTCCTCTTTCTTCAACACGCAGCACACATGCTGGCGTGGGACCGTCCGAACGGGAAAAGTCCAAATGTTCGCCTACACGCCAGTTCGACTCTTGTATTGAATGAGCCGCCTCCTTCTTCGCCCTCACAACAAGTAGCTCCCAACTCCTCCTCCAGCCGCCATTACCGTAAAATACGTAGAAAAATGACCGAGGGGATTTTTTTTTTTTACCCCCTCGTCAAAGCTTCCCTAAAACGGCGTTTCTCAACCATAATTGAGTCAAGAAACATACTTAAATAGTAAAATTTCACATCAAAGGACCAAACAAAAACGTCATAAAAAAGACACTTCAGAAAGAAAAAAAAGGATATGACGTCACGAAACAACTCACATCAAAGGACCAAACAAAAACGTCATAAAAAAAGACACTTTAGAAAGGGAAAAAAAAGGATATGACGTCACGAAACAACATGTAAAGAAATGCACATTGCATTGGACGTGGAGAGTCTTCGCTTCTCAGTGTTATGAGTCGTTCTTTGCAGTGGATAAAGAATGTATGCCAACAACGTATTACATGTCTGCGTGAGTTACTCCAACAGTTTGTCTTCCATTAGCTTTTACTTAACGCTTAATGCCACAACACTGATGCTATTTGTTAGCCTATGATAAATCTGCAGTATTGCTAAGAGATTCGATGTGTAATTCCCTCGTGTACGTGTTATGTTTAGAACTGTAATTAACTGCATTTTTTTTTTCTTTTTTTACTTTTGCACTGAGGTACTTTGCAAGCTTTCCTTTTACTTTTCATAAAGTATAGGTGTGGAGTATGTTTAGAACTGTAATTAACTGCATTTTTTTTTTTTTTACTTTTGCACTTAGGTACTTTGCAGAGTTTTCTTTTACTTTTCATAAAGTATAGGTGTGGAATCAGTGCAACTGCTTCAACCAGACCATAGCATCTGGGGTGTTCTTTAGCTTAAGCACAGACCTCTTTGGCAACAATGTGTTTTTAATCAATTTATCTACTCGAAAATACAACATTAAGAAGTGAAACAAGATAAATGTTTTGACCCAGATGTATGCAAATCCGACGTTGTCTTGTGAGTGAGGCAGCTGCAGCCTCGGGGCCTCCCGACGTGGGACAATACAAGGAAGGCGGTGCATGGCGTCATTGGTGCTGTGTATTGTCAACGCGCGAAGAGGAGAATGGCCCGAGTGTGTGTGAACGGTCCACACTGCTTCCACTGTCAATGTCCGAAAACACAAAGTCAAACAGGACCCAATGATGAATAAACGGGGAAGATATGAATCAAGCCTCGGTCTTGTACGAGGGGGGGACTCATTATGGACAAAAGTTGTATTGTAGAGCTTTGTGAGAAATCACACAAGTGGTTTCCCAGTCAAGTGATATCATGAAAAAAAAATTACGATAAAGTGATACTCAGCTGGTTTCCCAGTCAAGTGATATCATGAAAAAAAAAATTACGATAGAGTGATACTACTCAGCAGAGGACAAAATTCCACCGAGGCTGATTCACCCTAAAAATATTTTTTTATGAGATGAAAAACAAACAAACATCACTGGAACATGAAAAAGAAGAACAATGGAGATCATAACAAAAAAACACAACTTCCTCAGAGGTGACGGACAAGCCAAGAGCGATGTGACCAAAATTTCCTTGGAAGAGGTAACTCGTAACATCAATGTCAATAAAAATATCTTTTGCTGGCTGACGTAATGATCTTACATGCGATGAAAACTTCCCAAGTGAAGGTTGCTATCAAACAAACCAACAAATGTCAATGAAAATTTTACTTCCTGGGTCGAGGTGCTATTAAACGACGGTTAAAAAAAAACAAAAAAAAAACCACCTGTTTGAGGTAACACCTCCACAGAAGAGCTTGATGAAATCATCACTACATTGATGGAGATTACCGATAATCAAACATAATTGATAACGATGGAGATTAATAATCACGAAATGAAAACACACCTTCCTTAGTGTAGGCAACTACTCTGTGTGTGTGTGTGTGTGTGTGTACTGGAACCCCAGACGTCATCGCAGGCGTCACTGAGCCCGTATCCACAAAAAACTCACGGGGTCCTCACGTAAGAAGGTGAGAGCAAGGGTGTATCTGCACGTCTCCCAAGTTCCCAGGCCGAGCCGACCAATCGGGTCTACGGAGTCCTGGGAAGCCCGCGGGGGGGTCAGTGGGAAGGTTACGACCTCAAAGGACCTCCATGTGGGGAGTGATGTCATTGCGGGGAGAAAACCAGGCGTCGGCCAAATGTGACAGCCTCTGCCGTACGAGCCGACTGGCACCGAGTGTTTTTTTTGTTTGTTTTTTTTTCCACCAAAGCTTGCTTGTGCGATGTTCGGACACCGACAAGTAACGACATTTATTTCCAGGGGCTACTTTGAAACCCCCCAAACGATTTAGTGTTCCCAAGTTCTTAAAAAAATGGGTCCAAGGGTGACGAAAGTTGAGAACCACAGATCTGGCGGCATGATTAGGCAGTTCCAAAATTTGTTGCGGCAGTGTCGATTACTTTTTCGCGGCAGGACTCGGCCCCTCGAGTTTTGACAAGCAGAGAGCGTCCCAGCCACAACTTGCTTGGTAACAGCACCCAATAAAGAGATATTGATGACATTCTCTTGGCGGAGGTCAAAGGGCAATCTGCAAAGTTAATTCCACACCCCCCCCACCCCCCAAAAAACAAACAATGGAAAAAAAAAAAGGGCTGTTTTTTTTAGCCTAATTATATTTTCATATCTGTGTCCTTTTCTGTTACTGCAGCGTTGAATGGAAACTTGCACTTGACTTTCAAAGTTGCATAATGCCTTGGCATGAAACTTTCTAGCAGGACACTAACGATGCAGCAAATAACCCCGAAATGGACGACGTTGTGGTTTTTTTTAAATAGCGTCGGTTCCTGCTATTATTCCACTTCCTAAGAGCGCTCATCTCTGCGTTAACGTGGTGCTACAGTACAGACGCAAGCCACAAGTGGGACAAAAAAAAAACAGTCAGAGCGTCGCTGCTCCAGTTATTGCACCACATGTTGGGGGGAAAGGAAAAAAAAAAAACGTACATTCCAGGAAATCTCCCACTTCCTGCCTCCAGCCTCCTGACTCGACTGTCCTCATACCAGTGGTGGGAATTAACCAGGTACAAATACTTTTGTTTGTGTACTTAAGTAGATTTTTCAAGCATCAGGTATTTGAGTATTTATTTTTCTGACCACGTTGTACTTTTCGCGACCAATGTTTGGAAAAAAAAAAAAAAGATATCTGAACTTTGTGTTTTGAAATGGAAAAAAGGAGCAATTAAAAGTCAGGTAATGCCCTCGTATGTGGGCAAGGAGAGCCTGTGTATGACAAATTAAAATGTTTATTTTTATGCGTGAATGTGACCCCTTTCCATGAAACGACCTTTCCTCACTCCCCGGCTAATTCAAACCAATTCCCATGAAAATGTTGCTGAAATTTGTCAGCTTCTTTTAACTCAGGGAAATTCACTTTCAGAAATGAATGGAAATGCCATTAATCCGTTCCAGACTACCATTAGGAAAAAAACAAAAAACAAAAGCTAGCCTTCTAACTTTAACTCTTTTTGTCACTTCATTTAAATGGACATCGCGCTGCTCCTTGTGGTCGCAGGCACTTTGGCCAACAGGGGGCAGTACGATATCGAGATACTGCACGTGGAGAGAGTCTCAGCTCCTCGGTGCGTCTCTAATACAAATTTTTCTTGGCACAGGGTCAACAAAAAATAATCCCGTGATTCTTTTTCTATGACCCTTCTTCGTGTGTTGCTCATCAGTTCAAATATCTGTTGCACAGATGCTATTGCTGAGCCCATCTATGGTGTTTTACATTGTGTGTTAGCATCAAGCTAACAGTTAAACGTAAAGTATCTGTACTTCTACCGAGAGTACAAAGTTGAACACTTTTGCCTCTTGTGTCTCGTACCTGAGTGACTGGTCCAGAACCTCTCCAACAACGTCATAAAAGCTGAAGGGGGGAGGGGGGGGTGATAAAATGGTGGGGTACAAAGGGGTTGAGAGTTGACGTTTGGGCAGCCTGTGTCGTTTACGTGTCCGATAAGACGGTTGTGGCGTATCTTGAAAGTGTAGGAGATTAACTTGAAAGCGGACATTATCTCCACTTGGGGTCGAGTTCACGGTACAGTCAGAACCTGAGAAGATCCACACGAGCTCTTCTCACAAGGCGTGATGTAATCTCGCGTCGGGCTTCCAGAGAAAAATGACTGCATAAATCCGCCCACACACCGACGAACGAGTCCGAGTCTGCCTTGAAGCGGGAAACAAGATCGCGGCATCACTGTGTTGTTGTGTCATGTTGGGAAGAGGAGGGGGGGAAAAAAAAAAACAAAACAAAACGGTCTTGCCGCTGCCAAAGTGTCTGTTCTTGTTTTTGCTTCCCTCAGTTTACGAGCAGAGGGTTTGTGTCAAAGCATGAGGGTGCCAGTGAAGGGCAGAGTTCAGAGCCACAAATCACAAGTTGAGATAAGATGGGTTAGGAATCAATCATTTTTTTGATTCTTCTCATTTGAGTCATTCTATCGGGATTTTTATAAAGTGTAGTGAACGGCACACTTCACCAAAAAAAGTCCATGAAAAATCCTTGTACAGCGGTACATTGAGTCCACAGTGCCGCCACTTGTGACTTTTTGGAGTTTCAAACTGTCAGTCGTGCAATTTTATTTATTTATTTATTTTGCTTTGTGTTGTGTAAAACCCCCCAAAAAACACACAATGTATTCAACCAAAACCCCCAAGTCACAACATAACTTTGTTTCATGAAATTCCGCTCGCGTCATGCTAGCACAGAATGTGAAACGCTATCGACGGGCTAGCAAAAGTAGTGACGTCGCGGTCGTCGTAACGGTTTAGCAATGGACATTTGAACACAACCAATACATCAATACTCCCGATTAAGTCCATGACTCACGAGATTATCTCTTTCATGTATTTATGTGAGTATTATTCTGCCCCCCTGTGGCCAAAGAATGCACACCAGAAGGAGCAGCACAATGTCAACGGGGATTGAAGCATGAAATGATGGTGCGCAAAGTGTTTAGCACACCCTATCGAACTGTTACGAGCGTGGCACCGAAGCGAAGGCACCACCGTCCGTACCGTATAAAAGTAAACCCGAACGACGAAAAAACGAGCCCGCTTGAAAGCGTGAGGATTCCTAACTGGTTCCATATGAGCGGCGCTAAGATGACTTAAGTTGTGATTTGTAAGGCTGCGGTTCACTGCGTCGACGTGCGGCGGATCCGGCGGTGACAATCATCCAAACACTTGCACAGCTGCGTTTGCCTTCTCTCGCCGTTCAAGCGGAACCTTTGTTCAGACCACATTAAAGACCCACTCGTCGGGCCTCTCCTCCTCCTCCCCTCGCCATCGCTCATCTCTTATGTCACTCACAACTATTGTCCTCCATCTCGCGTTCTTTTTTTTTTTCTCTTTCTTTCTTTCTTACTCCAGAGAGCTGACATCACTTCCAGTAAAGGCCAGCGCTTGGAGGTTTCAACCCCGCCCCCTTTGAATCCCACACTCGAATCACAGCTGACACAGCTGGGAGGAAAGTTTCTTGGTGGGTTTCAAAACCACTTAAATTATGACCAATCACTTTTTCTTCTTCTTTTTTTTTTTTTTTTAAACATGGGAAGATCTTCATAACCCCCCCCGGCCCGCTTCCTTTTTGGGGTCAGGAGCGCAAAAACTGGGATAATCCTCCTGACTTGGATCATGTGCTGCTTCTACTTTCAGGTGTTGGGCCTCTATATTAGACACACAAACATACACACACACACACACACATATATACCGCCCCCCCCACCCCTCATCATGACACCCCCGCAGCCGCTTCCCAAACTAAGCCAAGCTAAGCCTTGAATGAGTCAGTCTGGACCGAGTTGCTTGTCTGTCTGACCTGCCGCTAATGAGAGAAGGCCCATCTGTTCCGCGAAACATCCACGCAATCCCCGTTTTGTCACATATGCAACAAAAACAACACACACCCTCCGCACACAATCTCTGTGTCGTTCATTCTGTCCGTTTTCCATTGGCAATCAAATTCGTTTCTTTGTTTTGCGGGGTCTTCTGTACTTTATTTGTTTCTTTGAATGGGTTTTGACAGTATACCTGCTGCAATGCCCTCGCATGTGGGAAAGGGGAGCCAAGGTCACGATGCACTTTTCAGGCGATTTAATCAACGCTGGGAGAACAGCAAATCGTAATGATCGCGCTCATGTAGATGCTGCTGTCAGCCACAGCTCATGCCCAGACACTCACGTGAATTCTTCAGATGAAAAAAAAATGCTATGTGGTTAAATGGTTTTCTCTTGGGAACATGACATGTAAACCGTTGGCAATTGTTTGGGAAATTAGCGCCCCCTTGTGGAGTAGCCCTCTCTAGAGGAGCTCTTCAAAGCTCTAAGTTCATAACAGCCCACTTGAGGTCCACCGTGTGTCTCAGGCACAGGGTGTCTCAGGTTCGAGCGAGGTACGAAACACACACACACACACACACACACACACACACACACACACACACACACACACACACACACCCCAGTGACTACCAGGTGGGACAAATTGGTGGGGGCCCCAGCAAAGTCACACCAAAATTGTGCATTTGAACGATGACACCAAGAGGAGAGCGCGCCAGAAAAAAAAAATTTGCAGTCTGTGCGGCTTGCGTGAGGAAATGGAAACTGGGCGAGTGACGCATACAACAACACGCGCAACAACGGTTGAATAACACGAGCCGGAATATGCCAAAAAACAAAAATGACACGTTCGAATCGGCAGTATTGTCGTGACTGCCTGGAGAGCTGCTTACTCACATTATGAATCGGCCAACCAACGGCAACACACGCACACACACACACACACACACACACACACACACACACACACACACACACACACACACACACACACGCAAGATCAGGCCTGTTGGTATTAGCCAAGACGCATGACAAGGATCAAGCTTGTATTGTGGTGTGTGTAATTTTGTGTGTGTGTGTGTGTGTGTGTGTGTGTGTGTGTGTGTGTGTGTGTGTGTGTGTGTGGGTGTTGTGTAATGTAGCCACCTGAGAGCGTTCACAGTCAAAACAAAACCAAAAACTTGCTACTAATATTGCGGGGGGGGAGATTAACAGTAAAAATAACATTCAGTTCATCAGAAATACATTCAAGAGCAGACGTTTTCAAACTAGGGTCCCTGGACACATGACGATCCACAAGTGGTAACTTGGAGGTCCGGAAAAAAAAAAAAAAAAAACATAATTGAAATTAACCACAGTGGTGCCTATGAATAAGAGTTTATTTCGTGGCAATGCCTGTAACCCAAATCACTTTTATCTCAAATCCTTTTCCCCCATTGAAATGAATGCAATCGCCATTAATCCGTTCCAGCCTTCCCACCATAAGGAAAATAGCACTCTATAATCTTATACTTCACCAAAAACAAACAGTCAAAATGACAAAACTTCATCAACCGTAAAGAAAGAATTTTTGCCACATTTGTTTTGGTTGCAATTCATCAAACATTCTGGAGCTCTCTACTCGTGTGTGGTGGAAGTGTAATACAGACACAGAGACACACACATACAAAGAAAGGTTTTACGACGAGCTTAGTCAAATGTAGTCACATTTTCTCTTCATGTGTTGCAACGCTGTACGTGTTTAAATATCCGTTGGTTAGAGTGCGATAACATCGCAAACACCGATGCTAATTGTTAGCCGGTCAATGGCGTTTTGCGCTGTTTGTTAGCAATAAGCTAAAGGGACATTATTGAAGCAAAGCTCGTGTATGTACTCGCGCATACACATGGACCACATTATGGAGAGCACACACACACACACACACACACACACACACACACACACACACACACACACACACACCCATCACCATATGTCGGCACTATGAGTTCCTGCCCCAGTTAAGGGAGCCGAGCCGCTGGGACGGATGCTCGGGTTACAATAGGCGCACTTATTGACTTTTCACACCAGCCCCATTAGTGACCTAATTAGGCCGACAGCCACAACAAGAGGGAGCTGTGCGGCGCCCCGGGCGGCCAGACAACCTGACACATGCCTGGAGGGGGGTGGGGGGGGTCGCTTGAGTGTGTAAACAGCATCTCATGGGCCTGATTGAATAAAAGGGGTAGCGGGGACCCACTTTCTGGAGGTAAATAGAAGCTCTGATAAAGTTAAAGTGCATCCCACCTCCTTCAGTTCAGATTCCAAACGACAACAGTCACTCTTTTAACCCCTTCGGCGACAGCGGTCACTACAGTGGACAGCTTATCATCTTATCAGGTGACAGGGTGCATGAGAGGGTGAATTCAGAAGAAATCTCCTTTCTCAAGAGCCCTTTGAAACGGTGATTCACGCCTTCGTCACATCTCGGCTGGATTACTGTAATGCACTTGACTTTGGAGTCAGCCAATCCTCCATGAAGTGTCTCCAGGTGGTCCAAAATGCCGCTGCTCACCTCTTGACTGGTACTCGTAAGAGGGAGCACATCACGCCTACGCTGACATCACTACACTGGCTCGCGGAACATTTTAGAGTTCTTTGGAAGATTCTATTATTGTTTTCAAATCTTTCAATGGCCTCGCCCCACCTAACCTCTCTGAGCTCCTCTGCACCTGCTCAGGTCCGTGGACTGGACACTATTAGAGGTCACGAGAACTGAGTGGAAGCTCAGAGGGGATCGAGCCTTTTCGGTTGCCGGTACCTCTTTTTGGAATGACCTTCCAATGAACGTTCGGCAAGTCTCCTTTGCTGTCCAGCTTTAAAAACTCGTCTTAGACTTCATTTTCATTCTTTGGCTTTTGACTCAGCATGAGACTTGATTTTTTTTTGTTTGACTGCTTTTGCTTTCTACTGCCTTTGTTATTAATTTACTGTGTTATTGTTTGTTGTTGTCCGAATTATTTTTGCTCCATGTGCAGCGCTTTGGATACAGCGGTTGTTGTTTTAAAGTGCTCGAGAAATACACTTGAGTTGAGCTGAAGAACTCCGATTGAGGGTCTCAGCTGTCCCAATTTGTAAGCACAGAAGAAAAAAAAAATGAATCGCATATTCAATCACAATTGCAATACGGAGAAAAGTAAAAAAAAAAAATTGCAAGCCCTTGTGAGTACTTCAGCCGGCTTTGGGAAGTCGAAACGAGCGCACACAAAGGAAAAAAAAAACTCATCGTCCCCTTTTCAGCGCAATGGTGGCACGTGATGGACAAATGTGAAACAGGATGTCAAAAAAGGAGAAGTCTTGCAGTCCGTCACAGTTCAAAGCGCGATGTCAAGTCATCAAAATGCACCGCGGGCAAAATCTGGGAAGGGAAACACTCAGACGTCACGGAGCGGCACTTCTCTCTTCATGAAACGAGAAAGAGGAAGGAAGAGTGCTCAATCAGCTTTCTTATTTGCTTTTGTTTTGTTTTTGTTTTTTTTCTCAATGGCCATCGCACCATTGGGGAAATTCTTCGTCCTTTCCGCCTACTTTCCACTGTCGACTGTCACTTCTGCATTTCTGGCGCGTGACCTTTTGAAGTGAGTGAACTCTCCAGCCGCCGGTGCTCCTATTATAATTACCCCTTAATTATCCGCGGCTTAATTGGATCGCTGCCTCGGTAAGTGAGTGCGTGTGAGAGGGAGAGGGAGCGGGAGAGAGGAGGATAAAAGCTCCATTGTCCGCTCAAAGTCGTAAAACGGAGCGCGGTGAACCGCCGGGGATGTTTGCGCTTGTGTCACAAGGAGGGTTTAAACTCGGTCATGTTCTTTGTCGGCGCATGAACTTGGAAAGAGCGATCATGCGTTTCGTACCTGGGCCTTGCAATCCAAATCACGTTTGCAAATTTTCATACGGTCAAAATAAAGCGCAAAGTGCTTGACGGCGCTAAAAACAAGCCAATAAAATAGCAAGAAAATAATACAAAAACTGTGGAGTGAAGGGCCTTGGGCAGATTAGCTTGACGTGGCAAGTTCACAGATGTTGAATTCTGATTGGACAAAAATAAAAATTAAAAAAAAATCTTACATCCAGAAGTACTGGCAGTACAGAAGCAAGAGAACCACCAGACTACTTCTACTTAAGTACAGTCTGTGAGTACTTCTCCGCATTTCGACCTGTTTTTCAGAAAACAGCATGCGAGCTCCTGTGGGAGTCTCATTACAATCAGCTGACTCTATTATTACAACAGGGGGGGGAACCTCAGCGCTCACATTATCATCTATGACCTGAACTGCTGGAACAGATAGGCACGGCGATTACGGTAATCAGGTCCGCAGGCCGTCTCTTTATTTTTTTATTTTTTTACAACCGACATGCTTTCATAACATCATCCTGCACCTCAAGTGGGGGAAATGTCAAAGTGACATGACCGGGAGAAACACTCAGGACTCGTCACAGGTCACGCAAGGGCTGCCAATTATATATTAAGGCTGCCATTAAAAGTTGCAACGTCAACATCTTAAAAAAAAAAAAATTGCAGCGCGTACATGCCCAATATTGACACACTTAAGGGTTTATTGTTACATAATTTTACTGGAGTCATCCAGCTCACTTTTTTACTTCCCTACAGCTGTTCGAACACTGTAAAAGTCACAAGGCGATGATGGATGCGGTGAGTGAGCGAGCGAGCGAATGAGTGCTCCTTCACCTCCCCCCCTGAGGGCGGCAAACAATGGCCGGAAAGAGCGGAGACGGCGGCGGGTGAGGATTCAAGAGCCAGGATGTCAGGACAAGGAAGTGGCCAAACTCTCGCCAGAAACAGCCGTGACAACCGCACATGCGCTTGACACTTGAATGCCCCAAAAAAAAAAAAGGTGTGATGATAACCGTAGTGCAAGTCTGTTTTTTTTTTTAATTAAAATTTTATTTTTCATCAAGAAAAATGTCATCATATAAAGCAGAATTCTTTTTTTTTTTTGTCATATAACAACATAAAGCACATTTTTAATGGAAAGAAAATAAGAGAAAAAGTGTTATTATGCGGAAAATATTCGAAGAACGGTTGTCACAATATTCTAGTTTTTCATAACAAAATCCTAAATAATACAAATATCACATATTTTTTTTGAAAAAATTGCTTTCGCTAAATAAATAAAAACATGAAGAAAAATGTAATATGAGAATGAATTTGATTTTTTTTTCCCCAGATAAATGGTATATGATTGCAACTAAAGATATTTTGAGGTAAAAGTACATTTTTTTCAAGATAAAAATCTGAATATTAAAAGAGCACTTTTGTAAGATAATTGTTTTTTTTTTTCGATGGAAAAATAAAACATTTTTATCAAGAAAAAAGTTTGATGACAAAGACACTTTCTTTGAGATGTTGCAATATGGTGAGCGATATATTTTAAAGAGAAAGTAACAATTTTAAATGAAAGAACAGAATATAAAGCAAATATGTGTGTTTTTTTTTTTTAGACTATTTTTATTTTATTTTATTTTTAGGCGTGGGGGGGGCCACTATGAAGGTCTTTTCAGTGCACAAATCCAAAGCATCCTTGGACTGAAAATGACAACTGAGAATGTTCCAATATGGGCAGGATGGGGGGGACCGATCGTTTTTTTCATCTCGAAGCACTTGGAATTCAAGCAAGAGATTCGGAGCTTGCGCTGTTCTTTCCTGTCACCGAAAGCACTCGAGGCAGCCTTTTGAGGCCTTGCACGTGCGCGTCAGACCGCGGTGTGACAAAACGCAGACGCCGACGTGCAGCGACAATTGGAGTCCAGCTCAGATTTAGCCCGTGACACACGTCGGGAGTCATTTCTGGGATTCTGCGGCCTTCGCGCTGTACAGTGGGAGGTCAGCGCTCCTCCGGCTTGAGTTACTCGAGGTCACCGTCCGGTTGGCGCTTTTTGGGATGCAAAGAGAGGAAGGAAACGAAGGAGGGGCATGTGACCGCCTGCTCTTGTTTTGAAAAAAGATTTCTATTCTCGAACGTTGTCTCGTTCGGCTCCCACCCCTTGCCGACGCGACTGCGGAGAAGCACGCGAGCCGAGGCCGACATCTGCCAGCTTGTTTGACAAGATTGCAAGGCCCTGCGATTCCTTCCGATGAAAACACACCAGAACGTAGCAGACGAAACAATTGTGTGTACAGCAAAAAAAAAAAAAAAGCCTCCAGTTTATCGCGAAGGGATCCGTTCCAGCGGACAAATCGAAACGAGCGAGGAAGCACACATTGTGTTCCAAAAGTCACGATATACTTGTTTTGTTTTTGTTTTTTGGGTTTTGTTTTCGGGTAACATTCTG
>NW_017805702.1:46493-48908 GCF_001891065.2 Hippocampus comes | reverse complement strand
AGGCGTTCGCGCAAAGCAAGATGGACGTTTCCCGGCTTTGAGTGAACGCCTGCTCTACGAGTTGTCAAAAACAAATCCCGTTGGGAGAAACATGCCACGGACACCGTAAATTGTGGTCCGGAAGGCTTCTCAAACTGCATTTAGGCACGGGAAAACGTCTTCCCGGCGGCAGTTTTGGAATGTAAAGTCATTCGGCGGCGGGGGAAATGATATCCTGTACTTGGCAAACACTGCCAAGCTGTCAAGTGCTGATGGCCTCCCCATCTGATCGAAGGAAGTCTAGAGCGACTTTGGAGACGCCGTGTCCTGTTAAAGTCACCAAACGGTAATCTCGAAAGAGAGGAGGAGGTCTTGAACCATTCACCTTTGGTTTGCCTGCAACAATATCCTGGCACGTCTCTCTCTCTCTTTCCACGGAAGAATGAATGCAGGATGGTCATTCATCCGCCAACAACAACAACAACATTTTCGTAAGCACCCAAGGAGCCACACATTGGGAGACCGCACATTTAAAACAACCAAGAAAGCCTTTCGGATTCAAGGTCAAACACCTTGAACAAAGATGAGTCCAGTTGCCCAGTTTGACTTGGATGACTCTCTACCCAGATATTTACCGGTAGTCGGGCCATAGCCTCGTCTAAAGGCAAAAAGTGCTCGGGTTGGGTCCCGATCGGTGTACTCACCCAGTGTCGCGGACTTCCTTCCGGAGAGCGAGCCTGGTACCTTTGAAGGGCCACCCCTCCGTCGCCCTCCAGAAGCAAGGTGCAGTCCAGGTCGGGGCAGTGGTGGCCGCTTATTGGCGGCCAGGCTAAGATGGTGGCCAGCGGGTAGTGGGAGATCATGCTGACCATTTGCCTCAGCCCTCCGGACGCCAGCGCATGCTCCAGCCTGGATGGAGTCCACAATGACAAATCAATTTTTGTTCTTTTTTTCACCGCGCTCCTCCCGTCTCCTGCTGCGCGTGGAAGTGGGCTTTTGCCAAGGCCGCTCAAGCGCGTGAGTGATTAGAAAACTCTTGTTGTCTCTCCTTTTTTTCCTTCCCCGCACCATTCATTACAGTCAGAGGGGAGGGGAGGAAAGAGGAGGAGGAGGAGGAGGAGGAGGAGGAGCCTTCACAAAACACTGGCGTGAACTTCTAGACAGGAAAGCTGAGATAGACAGCAGGATGTTGTGCTCGAGCTTCTATGAATCCAAAACAATTGAGGCACATTTTCCTTTTTCCACACTGACAAGAGGGAAACTTCATTAGCTACACGTTCACACTCTAATGAGAAAAATTTAACATTTCCCAAGTCTGGGTCAACTCAAGTGAGATAGAAATGTCTCTAAAATCTTTAAAATGTGGAGAGAATCATCATTTTATTGAAAAGAAACAATTTGGGCCGCATCATTGTACTTGTCAGCATTCGCACAACAAACACCACCCAAAAGGATCGTGATTATCTTTGTAGAGGCACTTTATTGATTTTTTTTTTTAAATATAGTTCTGCTGCTTGCTTGCAACACCGTACATTTCGCAGGTGTACTTAATAAAGTGACCCATAGCTGTCTTAGAAGCACACAATGAAGTGACACTTAGTGTGCAAAGGCCAAACCACCACCAACCTGATCAATGTGTAACATTTTCTACCGTGTGTGTGTGTGTGTGTGTGTGTGTGTGTGTGTGTGTGTGTGTGTGTGATCAAGACTCGCACAAGTCATGTGTAAAACACGGCCCGTCGAGAGGATTACAGCGGAGCTGGTGCACACAACGCTGGTGGAATCAGCAGTTAATGTTGTACGGCGCGCTTGTCACACTTTGAAAGCTGCTTCCGACTGTCAGACTTTGCATCCTGTTGTTTTTAGAGTAAATAAACAACCCATGGTGTAGGATGTTGTGCTCGAGCTTCTACGAATCCAAAACAATTGAGGCACATTTTCCTTTTTCCACACTGACAAGAGGGAAACTTCATTAGCTACACGTTGACAATCTAATGAGGAAAATTCAACATTTCCCAAGTCTGGGTCAACTCAAGTGAGATCGAAATGTCTCTAAAATCTTTAGAATGTGGAGAGAATCATTATTTTATTGAAAAGAAACAATTTGGGCCGCATTATTGTGTTTGCCAGCATTCGCACAACGAACACAACCAAAAGGATCGGGATTATCTTTGTTCAGGCACTTTATTGATTTATTTTTTTTCATACGTATAGTTCTGCTGCTTGCTTGCAACACCGTACATTTCGCAGGTGTACTTAATAAAGTGACCCATAGCTGTCTTAGAAGCACACAATGAAGTGACACTTAGTGTGCAAAGGCCAAACCACCACCAACCTGATCAATGTGTAACATTTTCTACCGTGTGTGTGTGTGTGTGTGTGTGTGTGTGTGTGTGTGTGTGTGTGTGTGCTAGACACTCGCACAAGTCATGTAAA
>NW_017805702.1:38066-46356 GCF_001891065.2 Hippocampus comes | reverse complement strand
CCACCATCACACACACACACACACACACACACACACACACACACACACACACACACACACACACACACACACACACACACACACACACAACAGACACACAGTGCTGCGGCATCAACTTGTGTCTGTGACTCATGACTGACTCAGTCGGACAAAATTCCTCTGGAAGCCTAATGCAATGCAACTCTTCCTAAAATACGCTCGTGTACATATAAAAGGAGTGAGTCACGAGCACTTAGGAAACATATCAATCATTAAAATGCCTCTGTAACGGGACGTGATAGCCCGAGTGTGTGTGTGTGTGTGTGTGTGTGTGTGTGTGTGTGTGTGTGTGTGTGTGAGGAGAAAAAGCATCACCCAGTAATGCCCAGGATGAAGTGTTCTCCTTCCTCCGCTTCCTGTGCCACTTTGAAAACATCACTGGATGGAAATTCAACTTCCTGACATCCAACAAGTCCTGCTGGAACATGGAAACTTTTGCTTCACCTGCAAATATGTGGAAGATGTGGCATTGGAAACATGACACCAATAGTAAATGACATAATTGTGATACAGTTCACCCATGACCTGGTCTATGGTTGTGGGACCTATTTGCAGTTCTTACGGCTTTTGTGTGCTCTTTATGCAGTTTTATGTAATCCTTTTATATGGGACAAGGTTAAAAGTATCCATTGGTGTCATTGCAGTTCTTACGGCTTTTGTGTGCTCTTTATGCAACTTTATGTAACAAGGTTAAAAGTAGCCATTGGTGTTCATGAAGTCGGTTGGAGTGACATATCTAAGATATTTTTATTAATGGGGAGGAGCTAAATTTAGCCTGGGCTGTTGTTACTGGAGTAATTACTGAAAATCTGACGCATGCGTGTTTTCACTGTGCTGAGTGGTTATTAAAAAGCTAAAGCTAACAAACGCCAGTGATTTTTATGGGTTGTAAAGGAGACAAACAACTAACTGTACTTCTGGTGCATTTTTGCTAAATTGATCGACATGTTAGACATTAATTTTTAGCGCAACATTATGGGATCTGTTTGAAATTATATCAAATTGTGTTGGAGTCATAACACATGTACATTTATGGTTGAAATTATGAATGGATACAATTGAAAAAAATTTCAGGGTGTGAAAGAGAGAAGGTTAATTATTCGAGCTTGGACGATATCGACCGCAAAAAACTACTAATATCCAAAAGAGTGGCGTACCTCTAACTGTAACTTAGCGCTTTTATTCATATTATTGTTGCTTCTTCTTCTTCTGAGTATTTTGCGGGCTGAATCAAAAGTGTGATTGACTTCCGCATGTGTGACGCAAGTGTTTGGTTTGGTTGACTTAAAGGGATTCTCCTTTCCTTTAAACGGGTGTTCTTTTTTTCCATGACGCAGAAATTCTTGTTATTTTTCTTCTTATTGTGATATTTTTAAATGTATCTCTATGAGCTAAATTAAAACAATTTCTTGGATCACCTGGTGTACGCGTGTCGTAAATCCCAGATCTAAAACACATGACCCCAGCCTTTAAAGTTGTACTCACAATGACACTTTACTTTCATTATCAATTGAAATACTTAATAATTATGATAATTTTCAATTTTCTACTTAGTCACGGGCTAAATTTAAAAAGAAAAACTGCGCATTCATCATCTGACGTAATCGTGACGTGGGTGTTTATTGGGTCCCAAAGTGTCGTCTTCGAAGAGGCCATTTAATTTTAACGCTTTGCTTCAAAAGAGAAAAGAGTCGCGTCGGAAATGAATTGTCGGCTTCAACATGAGCCTTCACTGGCCTCTTCTGGTTGAAATAAGAGCACGTGAGCGAGTGAATCAATGAATGGGACAAAATGCATCGAGCGTCCAGCAGATGGAAGCATAACGCCACGACGGTTTCTCAGTATCACAAGAAATGCAAAACAAATCCGTTAATCACCAAAATAAATCACTTCCTCGATAACATGATTTGAAATGTCATTAATCCGTTCCAGCTCCCAAACAAACACCTTGTTGTTTTGTTGCCTTCCCTGCCGGCCTAAACACTTTGAATGAGGTTGTTTAAAATGATATTCATTTATTCCCAACAGTACACTCTCCTTATTTCATAGCATTTCTCTTGGCTGCTTCTTATGGAAATGTAAAACTATCTGCCCAATCAGATTTTAGTCTCTATGTGTTGCCATGTCAACGTAATCTGCCCAGGGCTTTCGGGATCATGAAATCAGATTTCAAATTCATCCTCACAGAGTGCTGACTCTTGATGACATCCGCATTTTCCGCCCTTTGATTGGTTGTTTAGAGACAAACGGCCACATCCAAATTGGATCAGCATGATAAACCTATTGAAATCTGCACCATGAATATATTTAACAGACTAAATCTACATACGGAAATCAAACCTCAACACCCATCATCTTATTTCTCCTGTAAGAGTGCCATACTATTCCTCTGACAATTTAAAACAGTTCCAGGGTGTCTTAACCCAGCACAAGGACCTGCTTTGTCTCCTAATTTGCCCCGTCAGATCCTCCAGCAGACAGGAAGTATAAAACAGCACGTGGTCCTCGTCTATATATAATCACCTTCACCTTCTGTACATTCCCTTTCAAGTGTGTTTTTTTTTTTTTTAATGGCCCACTGTATTGGTTGTGCAACACCACTGGAGTCTGTCTGCAGCCCCTCGCCAGGAGGTCATGGGAACAGTACTGTAGGAGGTTGTTTGTGCTGACTACGCAAATCAATAAACACCAAAATATCCTGGACTTGATGAGAGCTGACTGATTTGAATCATTATTATTACACAAAAAATAATCAAACTTTAGTGCTGTGCTCGGGCGTACTAAAAAATTGTGTTGGGGCCCATGCAAAAATGTATCTGCTTATTTTTACAGTTATTGGGTAATATCAAGTAGAGTCCTTTCACACGTTAACATATATTTTTCGGAAGCAGGAAGTTACTGTTAAAAAATATTATTGTTAAAAAAAAAAAAAAATCCAGAAAAGTTTACTTGCATCTCTGATTTTTAAAAAAATATTTAAAAATTGTGCACTGGTGTTATTTTAACAATCAATTAATCTGTCGATTGTTTTTTTTTCTAATGAGTCCATGAATCAGAGGGGGAAAAAAAATGCTTTGAATTCCCATCACTTTATTCAAGCGTAAATTGATGAGGATTCAATGACTAATTTGGTCCCTAACATATCAGAAAATTGGCCAAAATATTGATAATTCTTTTACAAAGCAAAAGCAGATGTTGGTAAACACAAAAGATAATCCGTTCAGATTTAGGGGCGAGTGACAACGCATAAATGAGGACGTTGTTTTATTGTTTCGTCAAGAGCACGAGTGTATCAAATCAGCCTGGACGTGGAGAAGAAGCCAGTGTGTGTGTATTTTATGGACATACATGACATATAAAATCCCCCCCGACAAATGAACAGAAATGACCGTTTTGGGCCTGGTAGCTGCACGTGCTAACATGTGTGTGAGTGATGCTTTGCTAACAAGCAGGACCCGCCTGCTGCTGGGCTACACTTGGCCTAGAAACGGCTAGCCTAAGTGTGTGTGTGTGTGTGTGTGTGTGTCCGTGCGTGTGGTCACGTGACAATCTTCAAAACATGCATGCATGTGCATACCAGCTTGCAGAAAAAAAAGTTAATGGTTCTTTTGTACCAAGGCTGTCCACGAGCAATCATGATTTTATTTTAAATCACATGAGCAACGGAAGTCTGATTTGAACACCGTATTTCCAACAATAGTGGTCAGGGGCTTTTTAATTGACTCAGGTACGGATAAGGCGAGGCCATGGGTGTGTCTACAACTCGTGTGCTAATTTAGCCCCATTGTACACAATCGATTTTATTTTTAAGCAAAAAAATTGAATGTGTACATAAAGAAACCTATGTCATGTTAAGTTAAAGAACGAAAGAAACAAATCATAATTTATTAGCGAGTCACAGTGTCCCACCTCAAGTGAGCTATTTTGAGGACAAACCCGGAGGCTGCTCATGTTGGCCTTGGGGCTAACTAGTACTCGCTGGCATCGACAGAGAAAAAGGCATCCATGTTCCCTGTGCCCCTGCCTGTACGCAACTGCTCACCCCTCCCCTCTCTGCTCACCCGAGAAGGAGAGAGAAGGAAAAAAAAAAAGTTGTTGGCCTCTTCAATTATCTTCAAAGAGGCGGCCTTGTTTGGTGATCTCTGCAAAGCAGCCAATCATATCGCAGTGGCCCGTTGACTGCTTTGGAGTCCCCTCAAAAAAGAAAAGAAGTGCTCATTACTGGTGACGGACACTTTTAACGGTTATTGTAACCTTGACTTTTTAAATTCATGCTAAACCATCAAACTGGTAATTGGTCCACACCTCACTGGCGTTCAACTCCAACCATGCGGCGGGTCAGCGTCACTCACGGCGTGTGTGTGTGAGTTACATATCTGTAAAATTGTTTTGTCATCAAAGTTGTTCTTCATGTTTCATTGTTGAGGTGTCACAAAAGAAGAAAATGGAAGCATCAGACTCACGGTTCTGACATGCTTCTCTTCACAAAAAGCTTCTTGGTCCGAAACTGGTATTTTTGGTGAAAGCAAAAGACCCCCAAAAATAATAACAAAAAAACAATAACTCCCCCATCAAAAAAACAAAAACAAACGATAATAATAATAATATTAGGATTTCAACTCCCTCCGATTTTTTGGGTGCTGCTGTTTTGGTTTGCAGAAGTGTTCAAATAAGCCCTTGCGTATACAATTACTCACCCCCCCCATGATGGAAAAAGGAGTCATCTATTTGAGGAAGGCACGTCGTTTAGTTGTCCTAACAGGATGATGGCCACTATTTGAGGAAATAAGGTAAATTCAAAGGAGGCACGCTGGAAATAATAAATTAAGGCCCTTCGTCGTCTCGTGCAAGTACAGTGTCTCCGCTTCAAGTGTCTTTTCAAAGGGCTTCCAAAATGGCACGCGCGTCGAAAAAAACTCCCACCACTTCACAGTTCGTCTCGCGAGGCCCTGGCGGCGGGCGGCGGCGAGTCCCCCGTGACGCTGTTCTGGGCCACGGTCCGGATGTGGCCCTGCTGGGCGGTCTTGCGGGCGTGTTGCCGGTCCCAGTCGGTGGCCACGGCCTCGTCGTCCCAGATGGTGGAGGTCTCGGTGTCGCTGATGTAGCCCGGCTCGCCCGTGTAGTGCGTGGGGTAGATGAGCAGCGGCTCCACCGAGAAGGCCCGCAGGTCTCGCGGCTCGTAGTGGGACATGTAGTCCACGCTGAGGAGGATACGTTTGATGCAGTTGGAATTCAAAGGCGATAAAACGAGTGGGACAATAACCACAAAAAAAAAAAACGGTACTCATCGTAAGAAAAGTGCCAAGTCACTTCTGGCCGACTGTGAAAACTGTGTGTCGGTTTCACGTCAATTTGCTTTCGACAAACAATGCATTAAAGCACACGTGATTCCGATTTCTTTCCCAATTGAGTGAATGAATGACTGTGAGTGCGCACACAGAGTCTATTGACCGAGTCATCTATACGGGGAACACCGGACACACATCCGCGTGTATTTGCATAGTAACACACGCGCACACGCAGCATCCATCCCGACCCCGCCCCCACCTCCAGGCCGCTATCAATGGGAATCCTGTCCCCTTCTCCGAGCAGCAGGAAGAGCCTTGGCGGCCCGCATTCCTCAAAGAGAGGCAAGCGAAGGGGGAGGAGTGGGCGACACAGGGCGAGCGGGGAAAGCGCACAAAGTCAAACCTTTGTTGACGAGAGCCGCGCGGAAGGTGCAGAAAGGAAAAAAAAAAAGGGTCAAAAAGATGTGAGGGCACGAGAGAGAGGCGTGAGAGACGCGCTGCGCGGAAAGAAGACGAAGAGACACAAAGGCGAGGAGGACGGGATCAGCACCCTGCGGAGCATTTACGAAAGTAAAAGTCCTTGTCGTCGTTGGTATTTGATAAAATACAAATGCCAGTGTGCGTCCTCTGGATGGCAACGTGCAGCCTTGAGCACAATCCGAGCACTGTTCAGTGTGTGCATGAAGTTGGGGATCACTGGTGTGAAGAAGAAGAAATCACACTGTACTGGAATAAAAACGGGGAGGGGAGGAGCTTAATTCGAAAACTCCATGCAAAGTGTGACAGAAGACATCTCAGCGTTCGTTACGCATCACCTGCTGAATCCTTACGTAAGTCTCCCGTGCACCTGCACGCATCTATTTGGAGTCATCAGTCAATATTTGCCCTCGCCGAGCTTGTCGGAAAAAAAAAATTATAAAAATCTTCCATGTTTATTTGGGACTCTAACATGCACAGACTCACTTGCCTCTGTGCTCTCTCTTCTCTGTATTACACAAAGTCTCATAAAAACCAATGCTGCTCATATTCACTCACTATTTCCCAATGAGAAGTGATACAATGCTAACATGCTAACAGTTGTTATGCTAATATAATAGCAAGACGGCAACCTGAGAACAGAGAGCACTGAAGGCCGGTTGGTTGAAGGCTTGTCGGTTGATTTGTACAAACAAGGAGAGCTCAAGTATTGATTTCTGATAAGCAGGAGGCGAGGAAGGAGGTTGCAAGTGAAATACTAGGGTTGCGGGAGAGGTCGAGTTGGAATTCATATAAAAGCGTGCAGAGGGGATCAAGGCAGACGAGGAAATGCAAGGGCCCCGGGACAGAGCCCTGAGGCACACCTGAAGTGATTGGGTCAAATTTCTACCAGGTGTGGTTCACATCAGGCAATGCTTCTTGATTAACAGCAAACTCCAAACTGGTGTGTGCTCCACCCCCAAGAGTAGGGAAGCTTTAAACCTCCAAACTCATCTAATTAGCTCTTGGACAAATCCTTATAAAATAAAAAAAACTTGGGAATTCCAGCTTACTCTCCAAAAATATAGGCGGCTTACTTGGGGTGTTTGTTGAACATGACGGGCAGGAACTCATCGACGGGCAGCATCTTAGAGAAGGGTTTGGCGTCCAGTAGCTTGGTAGCGCCCTGTAGCGATAGCACGTAGCCCAGCGTCCAGTACGAGTAGTCGGCCTCCACCAGGTTGTTGACGCCGGCCACCGAGCGCTCGGGCTGTTGCACTTGCATGCGCTTGCGCCCCACGTAGCTGAAATACGAACCACGATCTCAGCGTCATCGTAAAGTTTTTGAGCGTGGCTATACTGGGAATCACTGTCTAATAGTTTAGCTGAAGTCCACTCGATGCTAGCATTTTGGCTATAGAGCTATAGAGCTCTTCAAAATAAGATGACAAAAGAGTCGAGTTAGGGTTTAACTCAGACGGTTGAACTGGTTCTTGCTACATTTGAAATGATCTGCGCTACATCTATCGTGAAACACCAATTTGGGAACGTGGTGTATTCTTACATGAGGTCCCAGTCCAGCTGGGCTTTGTCCACGTCATCCATGATGGCCTGCAGTCGTCGTTTGAAGCGGGGCTCGAACCTCACGTCGTCCTCTAGAACAAGAACTTTCTGAAGGCCACGCTCCACCACCTGTGGATCCAAAATGATGACATGCTGGGACAGGAAGAAGTACAAAAACTTATCTAGTACTCACCCTTGTTCTCTCGTGATTCCTCATATCTAATGATTACACTTGTAGCTTATTTCGACACAAAAAAGGATCCCAAAGTAGAAACAAAAACCAAATGAATCTTGAGCTTGAGGGCACAAGGTGATGGCCGGTTGTTCAGCTGTGGGATTTTCAGTGGAATTCATTTTTCCATCAATCACATGAAGTCGTCCAGGTCCTGAAGTAGCATTGTAGCCATCTGGAGCATCTTACTACCACAACGTTTGACTACGTTGGTATGTTATTCTTTTCTAATCGCTGTGCTATTTTCACACTAGACCTTCCTGAAATCTTATGTATTGTCAGTCTGCAATATATTGTATTGTAGGACTGGGTGTGGCCAGTGAAACTGAACTTAGCTTTCCAAAAAAATTTGGTTAATAACAGTTCACAAATATTGGGGTTTTGGATTTGGATTTTTTTTTCCCCCCCATTCAGAAATCAGGAAGGGGGCAAATACTTTGCGGTTTAAGGGTCACATCCTTTAACTTCTCTCACCTGGCTCCATATGGAGTGATGGCTAAGGAAGCAGCCAATCTCGCCTCTGGTCAGGACCCGGCCCGAGTACGGGTCCTTGTAGCCGGGCAGCATTTCGATTCCCAGCCCCTGCAGCTGGGACGTGTTCAAAGCTCTGAGAAGTTGAAAGGAGAAGTCACGCTCACTCACTTGCTCTAAAAACTGTTAGTCAGCCTCCGCATGTCGCAGCTTGTATGCAGCTGGGAGCGGGAGCCGGGGG
>NW_017805702.1:28578-37991 GCF_001891065.2 Hippocampus comes | reverse complement strand
GGGGGGGGGGGGGGGGGGGGGGGGGGGGGATTAGCGGGATAAAAGCAAGCGCAACGGATAGGAAGTTGAGAGTATTTGGATAAATAGGTGAGACAAGAGCCTATGTAGCTCCATTTCCACCATCCACGGAAGTCAACCAACAAAGTCAACATCTGGATTTCTCCTGTTCAAACATTTCCAGACCATTCACGTACACAAGATAATAATAATAATCGCTTCTCAACAAGCGTTGAGATTAAGACGTTGACCTACTTGCCGTCCACCGCGACCGAGAGCGTGGTATGAAGGCCCAGCGCCGACATTGTTTTCAACATCCGGCTTCTTCTGTCCAGCCGACGCTTCAGGTTTATCAGGAAGATCTAAAAAAAAAAAAAAAACAAACAAACACATGGCACATTGTGGATGCGACGAGGCGGGAAAAAGGCGTCACTTCTGAAAGGCAAAAAGGTTGAACTCACGTCATCCATACCCATGGTGTCCTGCGGCGATGGAGGCGAGTACAGGTGCTCAGAGGGCTCAATATCGTGGTCAACTGTGGGGCAGAAGGACGCATATACGGTCATCTCCCATTTATCGTTTTAGAATACGAACAATGAGATGTCCAGTATATATTTTCATGGATGTCTACTTTGGAGAAGAATGTCGACATGTGTGCTTTGGCCACAATGAGCATTTTGTGAGCAAAATTGCCGCTGCATTTTGGCGTCTCTTTTTCAGGTCTTATCTCGGCCACTGCACGACAGCGAGTTGTGGAGAAGACAGAAAAGCAAAAAAGGAACAGACAGAAAGATGACGCTGGCGTGTGGAGGCTGACAGGATGCAATCAGAGACGCCACTGGAGGTCAAGGGGAACAGGCCCGGCACACACAGTGAGGCGTGACAGATTGCTGGAAAGCATGTGTGTACTATATAAGTGTGTGTGTGTGTGTGTGTGTGTGTGTGTGTGTGTGTGTGTGTGTGTGCGCGTGCGTGTGGACTCACTCAAGGCCTCCGTGATGGTGTGTATGAAACTCTCGCGCTCATCCTCGACATTCTGATGTGCCTTGAGGGGGACGGGAAGGAAGCCATAGTGCTCTCTGTTACACACATGCATCTGCACACCTAGAGGGCGCGCGCGCACACACACACACACACACACACACACACACACACACACACACACACACAAAAACAAACACAGAGACACACACACAATTATGACTTTCAATTTTTTTTCCCCCCACAAGTTGATCCGAAGGAACTGAAGCAAAGGTTTGATTAAAACAATAAAAAGATTCTTAGGTTAGCATAGCATTTAGCGCGGCTCTCTGACTTTTCTCTTCATGCCTTCGTGAGACTTGTCAGAAATGTAGCTTCTTCGTCGTCACGGAAGTGATGATTGGTGACCCAGGAGCGACCCCCCCCCCCCCGCCGCCAAGCGTGTTTAGGCGCACTGGTAACCAGCTGAACTTGTTGCTAGCTAGCTGCTTCTGCGTAAGTAGCATAGAGCTTCCCTCAACCTCCGCGTACGTGACGTGAGCGCAGCGGCCCTTTTGGGACCATCTCTCTTCAGCGGGCTGGCTTTTTATACTGCGCCAAATTCCAGGCATTTTATCAGAACAATTTTGAAGCATTGAATATCGATGGCAACCTTGTGCTGTATGGATGCAACAGGCAGGCCCCTACGCACACGAATGGACGCATTGCACAGCTGCAAAATGTGCCCCTGAGCATTTGGGGAAGGGGGGGGGGGGGTTCTTGAAGCAACAACCAAGGCCCGCGTCCCATCTCAGAACAAGATTCGAACATTTGTTCCATTCAAGTGCATTAATGTATTCCCAAGAGCAAAACTGTTCCAGTCGCACGCTGTCATATTGCGTTTTCGTGAAGCATTCTGTCCGTCATGGCGACGTGATCACGAGGTGGGCTGAGTTGGGTAACCGAAGGCCCGGTTGTTGTGAATGCGCAGCCCACCGCTGCAAACCTGTGACCCTGCGGGCCAAACGTGTGATGCAACGCACTGGCAGGCAAACGCAACACATTCTTGTCACGTCTATGAAATGGAAATCTCCAAGGTCGCACATTTCACAGCACGTGCACACACCCGTGCGCGCGCACATAAACAAGCCGTACACATGGTTTCGGTCATCTATCTGCTTTCACTCATGCTACAATGTCGTCTTTGTTACGGGCCAAGTGCGCTGATTAGACAATGAGGGAACAAATAAAAAGCAGCTTACCGTTGACCACTGGTTGGAAAGTGACGACGTACGATGTAAATACAAGTATCTCGATTTAAGAGTGTGACTACTTTTTGCCCTTGATGTTAAATAGCATTGACAGGCGGGCTCTAAATGTGCTAGTTTGCCGCGAGCTTCCAACTCACCCGCTTGACGTGCGGAGAATGCAAACACCATGATGTCATCAAAGGCCCAGCTATAGTCGGGGTGAGGCGGGTAGAAGGCCAGCTCCCGGCTTGCCTCCCGTCTCAGGTCCAACAGGAAGGTGCTGTGCACCATCGGAACCGGGAAGCAGCCCAGACGCTTCCACTCCCTGATTGGCTGGTAGTCCGGAGTTCTCTTGTAGTAGCCCTGAAGGACAGCACATTTGTTTTTTTGTATCAGAAGATGGATGATGTGGTGTAAAAATGCCTAGTGTAGCTTATAACTTTCTATCATTTATCTTATTTTTTTGTGCGGTTAATTGGGTTAGCTCTGTTGCTGTTAAAAAAAGACCCAAAAATATTCGCCTTTCTTGTGATGTCATCCCTGCGCCTCAATCTCCGGCCAGGACTAATCGAGTTACATTAATTGAGTTTTTGTGTGTGCCAAGAGTGACTTTAGATGCCCTGCACCTCAGAACGAATGCAAGTTAATGTAACTGCGGCAGCGCTGCTGCTCCTTTACATTTTTATTTTTACGGTTCGCGGCACTGCTCGAGGAGCATGAATGTAAACAACATTCTACAATGCATTGCACACAACAATATTTTGAATGTTTTTTAAAAAAATTGTTTATACCTTTTATTATATTTTAGGTTTTTTTTTTTTCATTTAAATGTGTTTTCTATATAAAAGGTGTGTTTTCCAAATGAACGTAGAAAAGAAGAATTGGCATTTGTTTCAGGTCATTTTAAATAAAGATACTCTCAAGATATATGTCGTGATCAGGATGCAAAATTGAGTTCATATTACACAGCAATGGATGGATGGACAGATGGATGGATGGATGGACGAATGGATGGGTGGATGGATAGATGGATGGAAGAATTACGGCTGATGGATGGACAGACGGATGGATGGATGGATGGATGGATGGATGGATGGATGGATGGATGGATGGATGGATGGATGGACGCCTGGATGAATGGAAGAATGAGTCCTGGATGGACGAATGGACGAATGTACCTGTGGCGTCATGCCGCACCAGTAATTGGAGTACAAGGAGCGGGATTCCAACATGGGGGCAGCCACGGTCAAGTTCTCAGCAATGAGCAAGTTGAGCACACGCGGGTTGGTCAGGAGGTTGTCGCTGTCTACAAACTACACAGCAGAATCATACATGGAAAAGATTATGGGAATATTAATTGGTTTTAATGGGGGAGGCGGTGGAGGAGGGGGGGGGTTGACAAATGAATAAATTAAGCTACACGCTTGGTCAGGGAAAAGATGAAAGGCCAAAGTCAAGGTGGGGTGACAAACTGAAACACGATCTTTACAAATCAAGATTGTTTTGGCACCGAGAGCCATTTTGGCGTCTTTCTCTTACCAGGATAAAGTCGGCCCATCGCTCCCTGGCTGCCTTGAGCGCCGCCTGCCTCAGCTTCATCACATGGTTGAACCGGGATGTAGACCAGTGCTTCGGACCCCACTCGTCTGTGTAGGACCTTCACAGAGCATCATTGAAAAGTGATTCATGAAGAAAGACTATATATATATATTTTTTTTTTGCATCCTTCACACCTAGTGCTTTGCTTCACTCCTTTTCGTGAGTCACGTCCTTTACGATTGAAAAATCTATTGGTATACGACTGAGCAAAATGGACACTAAAAAAAGCTAACCCACACCCTGAGGAGCTTTTTTTTTTTTTTTTTAAAGCAAATTGGGTTCATTATTTTGACCCAGCAGATGGGGTTGAAGATGGCTCACCTGGGCTCCTCCATGGGCCTCCACTCCACGTAATGGTAGACGCGCTGAGCATTCTTCAGCCATTCTCGCAACATGGCCGTGGTGTTGTCCACGTTGTGGTCGCTCGCGGCCCTGGAACGACACCCTCGCACGGTTACATATTTGATTGCTTGATTTATCTGGACAAAAGAATTGGGAAGGATGAGCTACCTGGCCAGTCATAATTTAATTTTTTTTTTTTCATTGTATTTGCTTTTTGATTTTAAACTTGACAATCGGCCTGTTTTGTCGTTTTGCCGTTTTATTTCATATTATCGTTGAAGCCGCTTTTATGCGAGGATTGATCTTCATCTTTTTTTATTTTAGGATTGAATTCTTGTTTTTAATCATTCTTTCTTTGCATTTGTAAAGCACCACCGAATCGCCTTGTGTATGAATGGAGCTTCAACACAAATAAACCTTTGTCTTGCCGTTAGCATGCGCCGTGTTTGGGTCTGCTCATTCAAACCGAAAGCAGGTTGAATTGAATGTTGCATCGCTTTATTGTCATTACACTTTCGTGCAACGATACATCACTTAACAGGCGCGCTCTGCACAAGAAACATGAAAACAATGACGAACATGGGATACAGGTCCAAACAAGCGCGCGCATGTGCGCGCATGCGCAGCAGCCGCGCGAAGTCTGGTGAATTGTCGTGCGATTTGATGGTGCGCCAGTCAAAGTGAGGAACATCTTACGCTGCGCCGCAGCCACGAGTAGAGACACACACGCATATTTACACGCTTCATCAACCGCTAAACCGCACGTCGGCGAGACGCGTACACGTACTTCGACAAGACAGGAAGTGACACGTCCTGGCTTCGGGTGGGTCATATATACGCTGCGTAAATAAAAGGGAATAAAAGGAGAAACCGCGACATGGATCAGGGATTAAATTTTTACGGAATGTAAATTGGGGGATTCGTTGTTTTTAGTGGATAGCTCTACTTTTAGAATGGGCAAAAGGAGAGATGGAATCCTTTGAACGCGGCTTTTATTTTTTTTCAACGTCTGCTCCGCAACTCCCGAACGAACGAGGACACACCTCTTTCCGGAAACGAAAACACTTCCTGCTTTCCTTCAGCCAATCAAACGCAAGCAACACAAGAATGTTTCAGCAATTATTAAACAGAATATAATTTAGGTATCTGTAACATAAAAGAATATAATGCTCAAATCTAAAATGAAAATAATTAATAATTTAACATAAGCTTACATAAGTAACAGTTCGCAAAATGAAAAACTCCGAAATCGGGGCGCTCAAAAGTCAACCACCGTATTTTGTTTTTAAGCAATCTTCTCGTCGTACTAAAATACCCACAGGTAGATTTGAGTTTCCTCTTGAAAGCAAACTTTCAATTTATGTTATTTATTGCCATAAATGCCCGTTAAACATTGAAACGTCCTGAGATTTTGCAACCCCCGTCGCTACACGGTTTCAAAAAAATAAAGCCACTCCGACTGTGATGCCTGTGCGCGTGTCTGCGCGGTCTAAAATAGACTTTGGGAGAGAGTTTCAGCAGCAAGCAGTGGAAAAGTCCACCAAGCCAACCGTGTGCCAAAAGTGTGTATGTCTGTGCACACTCCCAGGTAAGAAGCAGCTTGTAATTTGCTAATAGGCGTGTTACAATTCGGCATTGCCGGCAAATGACAGCGAGCGGAGGCGTCTGACAGCTGCTTTCGGCGCACATTATTTACTTGCGAGTGCCAGGGTGTGTAATTTGCTGATAAGTAGTCAAAAGAAGGCTTATGTACCACACAAAAAAAATGCACGTGTCACGTTGCTGTGTGTTCACGCCTGCATGTGTTTTGTAATATCCCAGTCATAACATGACATTCTACTCGGAAAGTCTCTTTTCTCTCCCAGCTTGGTCGGCAGAGGCGCGTTTGAGTTTTGTGTCCTGTAGAAATCAAAATCAGACTCAGAAATTCCTTGCGGCGCGATTGAAGTAGCAGAAAGTGGCCCAGTTATTGACACAAGTTACGAACGCGAATAAATAAATCAAGAAGTCAATAAGGGAAGAAAGTGTGGTACAGGAAAAGGAAACAACTAATTTTCCAGGGTATGCACATTAAAGTATGGAAAGCTCGAAGGGTCAAAAAATTGAAAAGTGGAATTTGCACAACATTTTGAATTGACTGTTTTTTTTTCCCTCTTCGCCATTCCTTCTCAGATGGAAAATGCCTCTGGTGAAGCAGCATGTGGCACATTTCCCATGGTGATTTTGTATCCTCTGTTCGAAGTAACTGGAAACTCAACTCAACTTTATCGGTAAAGCACTTTAAAAACAACCACAATAACTAATAAAAGATTCTTTAAATGAACACCAAATTGTAGGGCGAGCCAGTGAAGGAAGTCCAGAATTGGAGTGATGTGCTCCCCCTACGAACTCTAGTTAGGGGGCATGGAGCAGCGTTTTGGACCAACTGGAGACGCTTGAGGGAGGACCGGCTGACTCCAAAATAAAGTGCATTACACTCATGCAGACAAGATGCAACAAAGGTATGAATTACTGTTTCGAAATGCTGTTGTGAAAGGAAAGGCTTTATTTTAGGCAGCTGTCTAAAATTTATTTTTATTGATTTAACAACAGCACCGATTTGATAGTCCAATTTTAAATCACTGTCAGACTTAAGACCCAAATTCAAGACTGTTGCCTTGCGATAAGATGCCAGAGGGCCCAAGTTAACAAGGTGAGATTTACAAGGGCCACTGGGACCAAACAGCATAACTTCTGTTTTCTTTTCATTGAAGTTCAAGAAGTTTAGTGCCATCCAGGCTTTGATTTCCTGTAGACAGGACAAAAGTGGCCTTTGGCGGGAAAAAAAGTGTCTGTTTGGCTTAACGGGACAGACTGTGGATCTAAAAAAAACATGCTTTCTTAAGATGAAATCCAGTGGCACCAAATACAATGAAAACAGGAAGGGCCCTGAAATTGAACTCTGTGGAACACCACACAACAGCTGGGCATAGTGGCACTCAGCAGAACCAAGGCTTACACAAAATGCTCTGTCTTCCAAATACGATCGAACAGCTCTCGAGCATGATGACACATGAAACACCAAATTGCTTTCGGCTTACTATTGTTCATTTGTTTTTAACGCGGGTGTTTTCACTGACATTTGAGTGAAGCTTCTCCTCAGCGGCTCTTGTTTTTGTTGAGTGTTTCCCCATGCACACTCTGCCTGCCTGCCCGCCTGCCTCCGTGCGTCGGCGGCCCTGCCCCTCTCAGCCCTCCGAGCACAAACTGTGACTTTCCATGATGACTAACACTATTACATCTCCTTGCTTCTTCACTGCTGCTTTTTTTTTTTGCATCTGTGTTGAGGCATCACTGCAAAACGTCCAACGCAAATATGTCATGCCCGTCCGTGGCTGGAGTTTTATCACAAGTGGATGTGATGTACTCGCAGCGCTCTAACCCATTTTGTGGGCCAAAGTTGCAACACTAACATCAGCAGTGTGACATTAATTTTCTTCAAAGGCCAGATGTTTGCTGTGAAATACATGTGACAAAAACGTCTGGTCAATTATTCATTGTTTTTTTTTTTTAATCCAAATTATTAATTGGATAAAACAAAATCTGATTGGACAAAATAATAATAACAACAACCTCCACATATAAACACTGGAAGCAGTGCAGACAACTGAAACACCACGAAATGAAGCAAATGATCTTGCTATAATTGTGTCACTGCGCTGCTCCCGCCAGGAAACACATGACGTCACCCGCGGCCTCGCTTTAAAGATTGATAGTAAACTTCAGCCTCCTGATTCTGCTCCCCGAAGGTGTTTTTTTGTTACCTTCCTATTTCTGTTGCTGTCTTTGTATATAATTAACATCTGGACAACACATGTATCCACGGGCCTCACCTATCCACAGCCGGCATCAAACACAACCGTCGTGACCCTTTCAAGGTCGGCTATGTAACAACGGTAGCCGAAAAGTAACTTTGCAATCATAGTAATACGAGTACCCCCCAAAAAAATGAAAGAACAAGAGATGGGGGAGGTGGTTAGAATTCGAGGGTCCCCCCAAAAAACTCCATCTTGTCGGTTTCACGTTACATTGCGTTCAATGTTGTCATCGTTTCCCCGAACCGCAGCGCATGATTGGAAATGCGTTCGATATTTGAACGTCTGTCCTGTGAAGGCTGAGAGGGAAGAAAAAAAAAAAAAAAAAAAAAGAGCGGCAAATTCCTCATGAGTCTCAGCGTCAACAAAAAGTGAACTCGCACTCAAGTGTGACATTCAGTAGTCACATTCAAGGTTACGCGCAGGGTTGCGTTTTGCCCCCCAACGCTCTTGAAGTGCAACGTAAAAAGAATGGAAACTGAAAAAAAAAATGTTTTTTTTTTTTTTAAGAGCAAATCCAGTTGAAATCCAACTGATCTGCAAAGAGCAATTTGAAACCTTTTTCCTGCCTGGTTATAATCCAGACACGGCTGTCGTGTTGTGATGAGGTTTTTGACACAAGCTTGGATTTTTTAAAAAAAAGCAGCGATTACGGGATAATAAAAGGCAGCTGAAAAATGTTCATCGGGTTTTGGAGAGGTTAAAAAAAAAAAAAGGCTGCTTCACAGGGGGACAATATGACACGGAGTTGAATAAAAATCAAGGCTTCTAATAAAACATTTTGTGATAACATCAAGACCTCTGGTGTTATTGTGTGACTTGATGTCAGGAAAATCCGACGCGGAGAGCCGAACTTGATTTGGGGCTGTACTGTGGCAGGTGTGCGGCGACTCCATTTCGTATGAGTTTGAATGTGATTGGTTCATCCTGAACGCAGTCACATCACCACTTCCAAGAGGCCATGCACACTTGTTCAACCAATTGCATAATATTGAGTTTTGTTTTACAACATGTATTAAGCACAATTTTTGTTTGGAGCACAGACTGAAGTGATTTGAGGCGACGGTTCAGTTTGGGGCAGAGATGAATCTGTTTTGAGGTGAAACTTTGGTTTCAGGAGGCTGGGCTTTGATGAATGGAGTTTGAAAATCCCGTTTTGTGTTTTTGATCCGCATCGGGGTCGTTGGGGCGTGCTGGAGCCTATCCCAGCTGTCTACGGGCACTAGGCGGGGGACACCCTGAACCGATTGCCAGCCAATCGCAGGGCATACACAGATGAACAACCATGCACGCTCACACTTACACCTAGGGACAATTTTGAGTGTTCAATCAGCCTGCCATGCATGTTTTTGGACTGTGGGAGGAAACTGGAGTACCCGGAGAAAACCCACGTAGGCACAGGGAGAACATG
>NW_017805702.1:6078-23578 GCF_001891065.2 Hippocampus comes | reverse complement strand
TTACGATATGCCAGCCCTAATTGAAGTTTACTGTCAAACTAAACATAAAACAAAGACAGCAACACTTCTCTGTCCTCTACCTAAACTCTAACGCCAAATAGCATCTCCTGTATGCTGCGGCGCTCCAACCCTTTAAGCGACGGACTGCACGCAAATGGCGCAGCGACTGGTGAGCGAATAATATCAACGTACTCACAGTCACAAATTCTTTATCCGCTGCGACGAGCGACAAATACCATTGCCATACTGATGAGCAGAGAAGAGTTGAGATGTCTCAATGAACAGTATATCCAGCTGCCTGTCATACACTGCCTCCTGGTGGCCAAAGCAGGCACACCCAAAAAAATAAATAAATAAATAAGGATATTCTATTGAAGCTGTGTGATAAAACCTGTAACTCTTTTTAATTCGATCTAATGATGTCATCACTGTCTGTTTTTATCAAGAGTGCTATTTTCACCATTCAAATTCTTTTTAGGGGAACGGTGGAACTGATAAATGGCATTTCCATGGCATCCATCCATTCATCTATTTATCCATTCATCACAGACTAACCTACCACTGAATTTGTATCTTCACTTTTCGAACACAAACTGCTGGCAAAAAGTCACTTTTTTCCGTAACATTTCCCCCCCCCTCAGAGATGAACAGGCCACCTCTTGCCCTCCCGCCGCTTCCTCGACGAGACAAACAAACAAACGCATGCGCTCCCCCCCTCCCCGCCCCTCACCTTCTCAATCTTCTCATCCAGCATCCGGAAGAATTCCTGCTGGCTCTCTGACGTGTGAATGCTGAACGAACGAGAGGAAGTTGGGAGGATGAGGACGAAGAAGAGGAGGAGGAGGAGGCGGCGGCAACAAATACATCATGAGAATTTTCCATTCCAACCAACCCCCTCGCCCCCCCCTAACCCCCTCCCCGCCCGCTTCCCTCTACGCACACACACACGCGATTCCTTAGTACAGTGTGAGAACGGCTCGGCCCGGAAGGAATTCGAATATCTGTCTCGTAAAAATATCGGCGTAGACTTCAGTGAGCGGGCACAGCATTGGATGGACGTAACGCTACTATATGACAGCTAGCACTAGCAAAACAAAGTTTTTCCATGTAGCCCTTGTCTGGAATCTCTTTAATGAATAGGATGGATGACTTTTTTTTGTTGTGTAGAAAAGGAAAACTTCCCCGGTATCACGGTTGGGTGTAAAACAGCACCGATGCAGAATGAGGAACTTTTGGGCCACTTACTTTGACTTAATATTTGCCGCCATCTCTTTCTGGAACTTGCCACTTTGCGGCGTGTTACTTCTCTCCTGGAAACGCATGCGCGCACACACACATAGACACAACATTTGTCATGATGATGACTCCTCAGCGCTTTTTACGTTGATTAAAAAAAAGCAGCCGGTAGATTCACGTACTTATTTGGTGAGGAGAGGAGACGGAGGCCTAACGTACCGTAGAGGCAATGCGTGCTTGCTTCAAGCTGCTAATTAGTGCTAGTTGAAGTTTTCGTTAAAACTGGCACATGAAACAGAAAAGACGATGAATCATTATCGACGTAAAAAGTGTTCAAACTAAACGATCATCTGACGAACATTCCGCTAGCTTAACGCTACGATGAAATATACCTTCAAGTAACCGCTAAGGTAAGACACGCGGCAGAAGAACCCCACATGCAAACAGGGCCTACGACAATACTCACTCCTGAATTTCGCGTGTCGCGGCACAACGCGGCCACGGACTGAAGGTGCGAATACCTAAAGCGTGACTTGCCTGCTTACGGCGAAAACCCAATGAAACCCGTCTTGACCTCCATTTTACCATCGAACCTCTGCTTGGAATCGTGTCCTACACGGACCGAAGGAGAAGCAGCTCACGTTAAACGGAGTGTCGGCGCATTGACATAAAACAGGTGGCCGCTTCTGATGAATGACTTACATTATGTTCATGTTTATTAGCCGAGCGGGACAGGAGGCAGACCTACCTGATTTGCTACCACACGCACGCACGCACGCACACACGCGCGCATGCAACTCAACTTTGAAATGCAGCGTTCCCCCACTATATCGTGCTTCATCAAACAGGCAAATTTCACATTGTGTCACAACGTGTCAGCCAGCACTGATGTCTACTGAAACGAAATAATGGCAAACAATAGGCAGAAAAGGTTCCCTACTGAGCTCCAGCGGAGAGAATTGACCTGTGAGTATCACCGTAAGCTCCGTTTGTACGCTTGGCTGCTGTGTGTGTTTGTCTGAAAGCAGCAGTTGTATGAAAATATGACAACGACAGCAGAGATGGTAGATTCCGTTCGCCGGTCTATGGCGTTTTGTCATATGCTAACATGAAGCTAGCAGATTTATAGGGTTTGGTTGAGCTGGTTGATGTTAAATGTACACGTAATTCTCTTTTCTTCGATGAGCACACAGCTTGAAGCAAGCACAATGCCTAATTTGGAAAACGGTGCGAGTAAGAATTTTTTTTTCACTTCTTTAAAGTGATGTGATTTGTGATGGTCTCGCATTAAAAAAAAAAATTGTTGGGGTGCAGCAAAGAAGACATATTCCTTATTTTACTGAGAATCAATTAACTGTAAAATGTGAGATCATTAATGCGGACTAAAATAAATAAAATACAGCATCAGTGTCCAAGTGTAGCAAATTGGAAAAGAAAAAAAAAAAAAAAAAAAAAAGCAAACTGACAACAGAATCTTGCGCATACGCGTCTCACCAAGTTCTCCTGGTTGCGCACATTGACCCGGTTTTCCTCGCCTCTCATGTACTTCACCTCCTCCACTCCCTTCGCCTTGTATTCATCTGGGAGAAAAAGAGAAAGAGTCACAATTAGCAAGGTTGTGAAATGACTTGTTGCCAATGCACTTTTCAGCAATTTAGTGACTGCCAGGAGAACAGTGAAAACTGCTGTCGGCCACAGCTCACGCCCAGGCACTCGCACGCAGTATGTATTAAGTTAAATGTGTTTTAAAGTGGATGAGAGGGAGAAAAATTACTTCACAAAAATGTTTGGAATGTCCCTCTATATCTTTATAATGAATCCCCCAAAGTATAATTTCGATCCCTTTTTCAATTGGATGATTATCGCTGTGGTGAATTTTCAAAATAAAACACGTGACAAACCAAATCAGTAAATGAATCATATTGAATTGAAGTTTACTTTGTCGTGTTTTTGAATAAAGGGACAAAATTAATATTTTTGAGAAAAATCCAACTCTTTGTCTAATCCCCAAAATAACCGACAGATGAATCGGTTATTAAAATAATCGTTTGTTGGACAGCAAAGACAAAAAAAAAATCTCCGTAATAACAATCCAGGTACTACATTCGGTTGTTTCGAACCTCAGCTTGAACACAACCGGATCTCTTGAACTCTTTTTTTTTTTTTTTAATGGAGGAGCCCTGCCATGGGAGATTAAAGTGAATGTGTCCCTGAACAGCTTTAGACGCTGCAGATGAGCTCAGCGGCGCTGAGTGTGGTAAAATCATAAATAATACGACGCCTCACAGCACACTTGGGCCGGATCGTCGCCGCTTGGAGCGTCTTGCCGCACTTAAAGTGATTCACCTGCCGCGCGGATTGTAAACTGTCGGACGCTTATTGGTGTTGCGCCGTCGGTCGCCGTGGTAACCGTGCCCCGCATCACCCCAACTGTCAGTCAACGGTCACAAATGTGTTCCGTTGTGGCTCAGTCGTCTCGTCTCATCTCATGATCATTTTGCGTACTCACTCTCACGGGATCCGATGTCTTTCGTTACGCATTTATGAGAAAGGGAAAGAGCACTGCATCTGAATAACATCAATAAAATAGCTGAATAAAAGCAATGAAAATGCATAGATTTATCTGAGGTGAAGGTGGGTGTGGCCTAATGAGTGACAGAGGGAGCGCATGGACTCCAGCTTCAACATGCTGGGTGCGACTGATCTAATAACCCACTAGCTTAAAGCTAACCTTGAATGGAAAATGAAATTGACAGGCTAACGAATCTAGCATCTAAGTCATGCCGCGGTGATCTAAAGGTGTAGCAACACATGTAGAAAGACGGTACAAGTACTCAGATGTATTATGTATTCCGTTTCCTTTGAAATTTGACTAATATTATTGTGGAATGCCGAGCAGGTTCTTTTTATTTTCTTCATTTATCCTTACTGAATATTATACTGCACCCTGGTGGCTAAGACACACTCAACAGAATGCGCTGCAGAATGACATCATGATATTGATAAGCTGCAAGTGCTTTACTGTATATTGTCATTTCATTCAGTGCAATACTGTCAAGTAAGGTTATTATAGTCACCCAAAACTAAATAACTACAAATAAAAAACATTTTCTGGAACGAAAAAAAAAAAAAAATTCAATGCATCTTTATTTATTTATGTAGCGCCGAAAGCATTTTGAAAAAAAACTAAAAAAAAAAAAAAAAAAAAAAAGACGAATAAACGAAAATGCTTTAAAAACAAAAACTAACTGAAACTAAAAATAGAGCAAAAATATCCAATTTCGTCTTTGTGAACTAAAATCCATGAGCTTTTTCTGGGTTCATTTTAAATGTTTTTATTATTTTGGTCGGTAAAACAGTCTTTTCAGAATTGTAGTCTACTTTACTATATAATACAGTGGGATTTTTTTTTTTAAATGTTGCTCTCAACAAAGACTCCATATATATAAAAAAAAAAAAAAAAAAACGACGCTAATACTAAAACTAATAAAAACTCAAATAAATGAAGTGGTAAAAAAAAAAAAAAAACAACTCGACAAATGCTCTAAAAACGTCCTTTCCATTCATTTCGGTGGAGAAAGACGACTTGAAACGCGAGTGACCTGACGTACAAGCGTGCTCATGGAATAAAATAAAACAAACTCACAAGTCAAGGCCACGATGTCCAGAGGTACTGATTATGAAACGCATTTATATGCGCAATTTGCGAAAGGTATGTTTTGCGAGTCGAACTTGGCTTGCTTTGACCAACCAAATGCTACAAAATGAAGAGCACTCTCTGTTGAGAATACATTTGTCAGAGTGTGTGACAGTGACCCCAACCCCTCCCTTCCATATTTACCCCCCCCATCCCGGATGTGATTTACGTTCACTCCACTGTATCAGTTTCGCGCTGTTGCTTTTGCCCCCGCGAGTTCTCAGTAGCGTTTATCCGTCCCATCTGTGCAACTTTGCACCCAGCTGATTGCTTCGCCCCGCCCGAAGTGTGTGTGTGTGTGTGTGTGTGTGTGTGTGTGTGTGTGTGTGTGTGGAGAGGATGCATTGGCGTGTGCTTCATGTCATGCTTGTCCATTCCTTGTGTGTGCGTCATCACCGCGGCGACCTCAAATGTCAAATGTTGGTGGGAGTCGGCAAGAAATGAAGTGGAAAGCTGGCCCGAGATTTGACGACAGAAAAAGAAAAAAGAAGATGAAGTTGGGGGGTCGGGGTGTGTGTGTGGGGGGGGGTTGCTGTTTGCTGCTGTTTGTGTGCGAGGAATGTAAACCGGTGGGAGCGAAGCGTCTCGTGTCTCAGCATGCCGAAACACACGTACGCGTGCACGCACACAGGGCGTGATAACACTTCACAGGCGTCGGCCGACAAGCAAGAGTGTGTCGCCGCGGCGAGGAATTAAAAGCTATTAGCTGGGACACATTTTATATAAAATGTCATATTTAATAGTCGGCAGCCCGAGGAGGATGCAGATGAGTAGGCAAGGTGAAAAGAATTGCCGCAAAAAGCGCAATGCTTCAGAATCTGACTCAGACCGTCACAAAAAAAAAGACAAGTGACCGCATTTAGCATCAAGATTTCTAGCAATGCGAATTGTGAAAGCCTGTGTGGATTTGTAATGGATCATTTTTTTTAATCCATAAAAAGGTCGGGTGTCAGTCAAGATATTGCATTGCTGTACTGTTAAGTATTGTTGTAAAACACAATGTGTACCGCACACAAGGAGAGACGTTTTTGTTTTTGTCTTTACAGAGCAGTTTTGAGAATCAATGACTTCATTTGAGGAGCAACTTTCTAATTTTGGAGATTTTTTTTTTTTTTTGCAGGTAATCCCTGGGACCTAAAGCAATAGTTTTATCAACCAACAAAAAAAACCCCAACATAACAGCTTTGATTTAAAAAAAAAAAAAAAAAAAAAGTCGTAGCAAATTGCATTTTTTTGTCCAGAACCAATGCTAAATTGATTTTTTTAAAAAAAAAAAAAAAAAAAAGATGATCTGTGGTGATGTAATTTGGAGAACATTTGTTGTGCAGGGCTGCCAAAATTCAAAACTCAGGAGAGTCAGGACATGATTGTGAAAACAAACAAATAACAGGACTGATATTATAAATATTTGATATACTTTGAAGCCGAGAGGCCATTCTTCCTGGGTGACGAGTGAGGAGGAGTGGAGGACGACTTGGGGTTTTTTTAAGGTAACGCCAGACGGGACTCGACGCAGGAGCGAAGGAGTGACACCGAAGAAAAGTGCAGGATAAAAGGGAGCACCTATTTTGAGAAGCCCCCCACCCCTCCCCCCCATTTCTTTATGACGTCTCGTCTCGTCGCCGGTTCGAGGAGGACGCACTAAACATTCACGCGCAGTCCACTGAGTTGACTTTGTCTTCAAGTGCACAATTTATGTCCCCGTTTGTTTGTGCCCCACCAAAGCAAACCGAGCAGCTTCTACTTTACTTACTGAACTGGAACAGAATTTCACAAAAAATAGCGACAAAAACGAACATTCTATTTGGGGGTCAAACAAAACCGTGAAATATTACAAATAAATAAATAAAAACAAACAACATGGGAGTTGAAAATTATGATCACACCTGGCAGACAACACGACCCTTGAAAATAAATGGCAAAAACAAATAAAAATGCAAAAAATAAATCAATAAAAATTTAAAACTCTCCATGACGACCCAGGCTAAACTTTGCTCCTTCCCGACATACAAGACTGCGCTCCCAGTCAAGATGTAACCTTCGACCAACTTCCTCAATGCACTTGATGCCCTTCCATGAACGAAACACACAAAATGGCAAGGAGCTGCGGTCGACCACAGCTCACACACAGATCAGGAGCTCCACCTTCTGATGTCACTCACGAGGCCACGCCCCCTCAAGACTCACACATCCAATGGCCTATTCAGATTCAGATTCAGATTCAGATTCATGATGACTTTGTAAAACCGCAATTAGGATTGATTTTCTTCGTGACTCGAGTTACAAGCTCGGCCACGGAACAAATGAAACTCACAAGTCAAGGCGTCACGCTATAATAATAATAATATCAATAATGAACAAAAAAAAAAAACCAAAAAACGACCGGCGTCAGAAGAGAAGACGGATCACCGGGCCACTCGGCCGATACGTCGCCTCAAAACAACGGAGCGGGTAAACTGCACCGCGTCGAGAGAGGGGCCGTTTTTCAAGTGGCGTTTGGGTCGTGGAGCTCAGCCTTTTCCGGTTATTGTGCGAGAGCGAGGGGAGGAGGAGCAGAAGCGGCAGCATGAGGAGGAGGAGGAGGAGGAAAGGGTCGTCAGGGGTTTAGTGGCCACAATCTGACAGCATCAGACAATATCTGGGACACAAACGCGTTTCGAGAGAGCAAGGCCTGACTGGCAATCTGTTGACGGGCGAGCTGTAACAAACACAAGCACAAAGAGACACACAAACGCACGCACACTAATACAATGAATCCCCATTTAGCGCGCGCGGGGGGATAATGACAATGCTCCATAAAATAAGTCTGTCAGTTGGCTCAGGGGAGAGGCGTAAACCCGAAAGTGGAAGAATAGCGTGGCATATCTTATTTATCTTGGCCCAAATCAACAAATAAAACATTTTGTTTTTACTTTGGAATACAATGACGAGCATTTTTTAAAAATGGCGCCCATTTTCTGAAATGTTACGGACCCAAACAAGAAATGAATGTGTCCACCGTAGTTAACCGCTGCCCCCGAAAATAATTTCCTGGATTTAAATAAAGGGATGAAAATGAAAAACTTTTTTTTTTTTTTGAATACAATTCATCGGCTCATTGACAAAATAGTTGACGGATTAGTTCATTCTTAAAACAATAGTTATATAAAACACACACATACACGATACTCATGCACACACACTTTCACCCACACGTTCTCACACTCCCAAGCGCGCGGATGCTGATCTGCTCAAACAGGAACGTTACCCGGAATTCCTTGTTCGGGGTGCGATGGGGGCGAAGGAGGTGACAGGATGTGCCAGAGAAGAAGAACAGTGGGAGATGAAGGCGGAAAAGCCCAAAATAAAAAGAGAGAGCGAGAGGGAGAGCTGCGGGGAGGATGGGAAGAAGAAGAAGAGGAGGTCAGGAAGGAGAAGTGAAGGAGGAATCCTCCCATCGTGTCTCCTTCCAGAGATGATGTGGGAAAGGCCGTCCAGGGGGTGTGAGGGACCTTCCGGGGGTTGCCGCATTGCCACCAGAGTGGAGATTTGCCCGCAATTCCGAAGCACTTAATCCCTCATCATCAGCATCTCTCTTTCGCTTTTGCTTTTCTCATCATTGCACACATCTTGGAAATTCCAGTGACACCTCAGTTCTTTCATTTCTAAGTCAAATCCAGTGAACACCTTTCCGGCTTATTCGCATTTTCGCCGGATTGTTTGTTTTTACCCCATCTTCTGTTGCTCACGGGAAAAAAAACATGTTCACTTTTTTTTTTTTTTGGGGTGCTCATTCATAATTAAGAGCCGTGTAGTTTTGGTGCCATCTGACGGGAGGGACTGTGGAAGTGAGTTGAGGAGCTTCATTATTCATATTCACAGTCAAACCATAAATATATGTTTGGTAAGAAAGAACCCACTGCATATTTGCAATTTGGCATTTGTAAAATCACTTATTTGTTTTTTTTTTTTTGTTTTTTTTGCAGTCAAATGTTAATTCACCGCTATGGAACTTTTTCATTAATATATATATTTTTTTAAACCTCAAAATATTAAGTGTAATATATATTTTTTTAAATCTATGCCAAAAAAAAAAAAAAGTTCAAATTCCAAATTAAAACAGCTTCCATTCCATGACACAACCCACGCCGACCATGGGTGCATATTCGCATGGCGCCCGGGGATTAACCGGCGCTAAAGCACTCCATTAATTTCTGCCCGGTAACCTCCTCTGTCGGCACGTCCCAGGACACCTCGCATAAAATAATGCGGATGACACTTGGGGATACTTGCTTTGAGGCCAGAGGATTAGGAACCATGATCGCAAGAGGATGGTGAGAGAGCGGGCGCACGGGCCCAGAGGGTCAACGCAGAGGGATTAAGGACAGGAAATGGAGTCACCAAGAATTTATCAGCGGACAAGTGTGTGAGGATGTGTGTCTGTGTGTGAGATAGAAGAATGTGAAAGTAAGAGTGGGAGTGGGCGCGTGGGAGCGGGAGCGTGGTGCAACTGACCGGCAAAGAGGTCCCCGTTGCTGTAGGCCTTGCCACGGCCCTCGTCATCGTTGGGCACGGCCGACACCTGCTTGGCCGAGGTGCAGCCCATGGCCTCCTCACGCTGGGAACGCTCTCCTCATCGCACTCTCACCTGCAGGGACCGCAAAGACACGTTTGGGGAAATTGTGCCGCGCTCATTCCACAGCTTGACTCGTAGAGCGGAGTACAGCAAGGCAAGGTAAGAGAGCCGTTGTTATTTAGCATGTAAAACACCAGGTAACTCAATGTGCTTCACAACCAGCAAAGACACAAAACCTAAAAGCATTTACAAACAAAACAGCCAACGACATTCAAAAGCAAAGAAGAGAAAAAAATATGTATAGATCTTGCCAAAATTGCGAAAAGAAAATACATTGACAACATTTAACTGAAGACTTGAAAAACATTTAAAAGTGAAGACACAAATAACCGGGATTTAAAACCATTTACACTCTGGTCTGATTTTCACTTCTGTTGGCGTGCAGCATAAGAGCTAAACGCTGCTTCACCATGTTTGTTTTGAAATGTGGGCTCCACTAATTGACACGAGTCTGCAGATCTTTGCAATCGTACGGTGGGCGGGCCACTGAATATTTGCCGTTCGCCACAATATTCACAAATACTTTACTTTTTTTTTTTAATTAATATATGGTGAGGGGTGGGGGGGATTCTTCCATTTCCCCCATTTTTTCATGAAAACATATCGACTCTTCAACACATTTTTAAAAACAATTTTCCGGATTACAAAACACTAACATTTTTTCCCCCTATTGCATTTCAAAGGGCGTCTGTAGTACACATACTTTCACTATTCGCAGGCCAGCCCGGTCCCTTCCCCCATGAAAAGCGCGGATCAACGGTACCTTGATTTATGACTTCCACATATTATTAGCCAAATTGCATATTTTCCCATGTCATATTTGAACGCTTTGAAAACTATGTGACTTCGTACCACCCCAGCAAATTTTGTATGATGTTCGTGACGGGCCCAAATTTTCCAAACATACAAAAATTCACACACAGACGATTGCCCGTCTCAGCGTTACAGATGGGTGCAAAGTACGATGGGATATGTTGAAAGGGGAAAAACAAGCGCGGTTATCAAAAGAACTCTCTGGCACACCTGCTTTAGAGTTTGAAGTGAATACGAGAACAGTGTGTGTGTGGGTTTGAGACAGGCAACCACTCTCCGTTTGTGTAGACGTGGCAGGTAGCAGCAGGTGTGTGCAGGGTGTGGGGACGGGATCTTTGTGTTAGGGTACAATAGGACACTAAACCATCGTCATCTGGCACACTGTTGTGTTGTTTCAGCTGAATCAAACCTGCTTCAGAATCATTGGTGTCCTTGGCTGGATTTACACGACACGTTTCAAGAGACACACAAAACCTAGTACCGAAATAATCCTCGTAGTGGTAGTTAGGTCGTAGCAAAATGAACTACAACAGGTAATCCCGAAACCAGGGGTCTTCATAAATTAACACTAACGACTGAACGAAGGCTAACACCTAACCCCTAAGCTATTCTTAACCCCAACCAAAGCACTGAACTAACCTAACCCAACCACATACTGTACCTAACACAAAATTAACCCTAACCGCTAACCCCATAAACAAACCAAAAACTGTATCAACCAACCCTTAAAAAACTAACAAATTACCCCTACACTAATCCTAACCTCATGCTAGCCCTTAAACTTACCAAGCCAACGGTTCTCTAACTTTTTAAACAAAGTACCACACAAAATAAATGTAATAATCCTGATCCTAAACCTAATTTTAACCACTCTTAACTCCTAAGATGCTTCTTCTTCTTCTTCTTCTTCTGAATTCTTGCGAGGTTTTTGCATCATCCTGCTAGCTAACATAGCCAGCACCCAACAAGCGGCTTTTCACACTTGGCAAGAGTCAGCTAATGACGAATCAACGGGCCAGCCGCCGCTCTCTGGAGGACCGCAAACACCTCACTTCAACGGCACAAGATGAAGACATCTGTGGAAGAATCTGTCTTTGCGCTGAGCTGGCACGCGAGAGAGAACTTGAGATTTATCAGAGTGGCGCAGGCCTTCCCTGTGGTACACCTTGAACCACAACTCCAGGGGTTCTCATAATCATATATTGTGGTTTGTCATTTTCATGTCCCCGCTGTATGACCATTAAACTACACAGTAAGTCCAAATTTAGAGTTGTGCATATTTATCGGAGTACCGCGTTAGCAGCACTTAAATCTACTGGAAGAGATGTAGCATCTAAGCTAATTATCACATTACAAGGCAGCATTAAGTTAGCAGACTTTCATTAAAGAAATTATATTATAAACAAAAACATCACGAATTTGTCAGGAAGAGAAAGCACAAATATTTGGGGTAAAAAAAAAAATTTACATAAAAAAAGCATCAGAAAAATAAACGCTGAAGAAGGCATCTGAAAGTAATCTCTAAAATTTAGAGTTTAAAAGTACTGTCATAAAGTATGTGTACGATACTTGTTTACTTCCCACCACTGTCATCATATGTCTCATAAAGTCAGAGTGCAAAAGTCCATCGAGTTAAAGAGCCCCCCCCCCCCCGCCTGTCTTATTGGGAGGGGAAAAAAACGCAGAAGCAGAAAGCAGAAAGCTTCACAAGGTTGAGGCGGCTCACGATTGAAGGCCTCTCATTTGCGAGTATTGAAACGTCAATTTGTGAGTAGCGGCGCGCTAAAAATAGAGCGTCGGCGGGCCCCAGTGCTTTTGTTGTGAGCGCGGGATAATGCTAGGCTGCATGAATCTGCGAGCCAGGCCGCTCTAATTCGGGTTATGTGTGGGGCGGAGCAACAGGCCGACGCAGGGGTGGGAGAAGTTTCAAATGTAAATAAATCTCCAGTTACTGTGGCCAAAAATCATGCCAAGTCAGAAGCAAGTGGAGTCCAGTCATCATAAGCCAGAAAACAATCGTGTAATCTTGCTCGGTCACAACACATATTTGCACATAAGCCACTTTGCAGACAATATCTGGAAGTGCATTAGTTAGCTGTACAGTCACACTGAGAGTTTTGTTCATGGGTCCAACCCAGTGTCCATGTCGTCTATTTCCAAGTCATGTAAATTAAACGGATAACCGACATGAAGCTTTGTTGATGTCTGAGCAGCTATCGCTTAAATAAACTGGGAAGTTAACGTCGCTTCCCTACCTGGCTTTGGGAGTTGTGTAAGGTGACTGACTGATGAGGTTAGATGTCACAGCTGTTGTAATTACCTTTTGGCTGCAGACCGTGTATGTTTATTCTGATCATATTAAAAAAAAAAAAAAAAGAAAAAAAAAAAAACTGAATCCAAAATTGTCTGCGGAGTCCTGCCATGACATTTCTTTAATGAGGTTAGGCAGGTTAGGGTGGTTAGGCACTCCTAAACATCATTTCGTTCGACAACCAAAAGAAATGCCACACTTGCTCAAAGATTCTGATTTTCAAATCAATGTCATCAGGCAAGACTTATCAAGTCATGTCGTTCAAAAACCAAAAAGAGGAATACCAAGGAAGTTTTAGTCAAGGGAGTACTGAGTCCTAGAATTGGCGACATTAAAAGCGTCTGCGCACTCACTCAATGTGGGATTTTGATCGCAAACAACTAAATAGCTTGAAAACAACATTTAATGACAGAGTACACACTCTCCGTCCTAATGGTATGACTTCTGTCCTTGGAGGTCATGTGGTCATTTACCTAGAAGCCATTAATGAGGGGGGGGGGGGGCGAATACAAAAATAACACCACATAAGGGGAAAAAAATCTTTAGGACACGTAGTTATTCCACCTACAGGAAGCCAAAGTGTAGGAAAATATGCAGCTTGCACTCTTCTGAGAAGCCCTTTGACAGGACGCAGTGCATCTGAGAAAATTGTTTGCCCCAACGTTTGAGAGACGGAGATGGAGCAACCGTGCACGTCGCCATCTTGGCTAACATGAACGCAGCTGTACACGCCGCTTCACCTCATTAGTAAATGAAAAAAAATGAATAAATAAGATCCAAACTACACCGCACCAACAGCCAGCATTAACAAGGATGACGTAACAGATTTATGTGGAGAAGAAGTAAAGTATATTGCCCAGTCGTGGTCTTATTTAAGATTTTTTTTTAATGTCTTCAGCTCCGAGAACAGAGTGCCTTGTGGTGAGAATGTGTTTAATCTTGCGCTAGCTTCCAAAAAAAAAAAAAAAAAAAAGGCAAAAATTCCACGACTATTTTAAAAATCACAACCGTCAGGTGTATTTTTTTTTTCTTAACTGTTATCTAATTTAGCATATTTTGTTTGTTCACAACGCTTCTAAGCTGCGGCAACACATACCAGCCGCGCATTAGTCATGCTAGCAATGTAGCGGCCGTGGCTGATGCCCGCTTGTTTCCCGGTGCTAATGTTAGCTTAGCATTGCTATTCTGCCGAAGCTAAATATCCGTTCTCGGTTCCCATTTGTGACTAAGCGCATTCATAATGGCATGCCATCATGACTGGCCATCACGTTTGAGAAATGTACTTACTGCTCGTACAGAGTGCGAGGACTTTCGCCACCTCCGTCTGTGTCACACACGCTGCTCTAACATAATCCCCATGCTAACATTAAATGCAACTCCAGATGTTCCCTCTAATCATACTCTGCAGGGTTGAAGCCTTACTCATTAGTCGTGATGTCATCAAGCAGGTTGCCAGACCGGGAGTCATCGAGTGAACTTTTAAACGACAACAAAAACACACCCTCGGCCCAAAAGTCATTTTTTACAACGACGCAGCTAACCAAGCCCTCGGGCTTTGCCCTCCTCATCCTGCCTACGTGGACTTTGGGTGGTGACTTTGTGTGGCTGGTGTGAACAGGCCTCCTTTTAAAGACAGTTTGTAGAAGGAGGAACTCGAGAGAGACGGGCATGGTAGCGTGGGGAGGTAAACAGGAGCAGCGCGCGAGCCCCAAAGGTTCCGCAGACGCCCAAGGCGAGCGGCCACCGAGCCTGAAAAACGGGCTGGGCCCACGCGAACGACAAGAGGAACACGAGCAGGAAGCGTGAGGGGGAAGGCGCCCTTTTTTCAACACTTGCTCACGCCTTCACCTTTCTCACTTCAATATTCCGACTCCTGAATGGAGAAGTGACGCCTTTCATGATGGCTTTTTGGTTTTGGGGTTATAAGCACTAAAATGACAGAAAAACAATTGAGAAAATGCTTCTTTTTTTTTAATTACAGTGTGAACCCCGGTACAGTATATCACAGTTCATCTTTTCCGTCACTCTTATCGTTTTTGAGGTATTTTTTACAGTATACGGTAAATCTCCATTGATGGCGGGTTCCGCCTTTGCTTTCCTGCCATTTTGCGACATGCATTTATTTTGGGTGTAATTCCATTAGTGATCAGTAGATGGTAGCACACTATTTAGTTTGGAAGCATACGTTTGAAAGAAGAATGAAAACAGGAAGGCCTTTGAGCTCATCGTATTTTTTGCTCGAGATTATTCAATGTCACACCCTCTCTTCATCCTGCTTTTTATGCCTACGGAAAGTGACGGCTGTGTGTTCATTTTATAATGTACATCTTTGGGCATGATTATTCATCAATTGTGTGAGATAATAAATTAAGCTTGTTGACTAGGCAAAAAATGAGATTTCTTTGGACTGTTACACTGTACAATTTTTTTTTTTTTGTCTCATCCATTGTTAACGTGACCTAAAGAAAAAAAGACATTTCGATTTCTTCAAAGCGATGTTATTATAAAAGCGACGATTTCTCGACAGCGAGAGCGAAGAAAGGCACAAAGCGATACTTTTAAAAGTTGAAATGTGTTTCAAGAGTGTGGGAGGGGTAAAAATATTTGTAAAAAACGTATATATGGTTTCTCTGTGTCACATAGTTATCTATGTTTAGAACTTCTCAGAGAACTTTTTTTTCACAATATAACTACCCTTTCCTTTTTTTACATTCCACCATTCTTGTGGCAAAAAAAAAAAAAACTTTCAGAAATGTTTTCTTCAACTTTTGTCATATTTTGATTTTATTCCGATATTCACCTGCTTGATTTTTATAGCCGCAGTTCTTTTTGGGGCACGAAATCATCGAAACACAAGTAACGAATGGCAATTTTATTAGTTTTTTTTATTTCTCGAAGCGAGCACAATGCAAGACAAATACACCACAGCGCTGCAGGCTTGAAGAGCACAACTGCTGACAGCGGATGATGCCTTGCGTAAGAACAACAAGGCGCTCGATTCATGGCGAAGATGCCTCCGTCATAACAACCATGTGCACTGACGAATCATTTTCAACCCCAGACATGGCGACCTGGCCCGCTCTGGGGTAAACAGCTTTGTCACAAACTGCGTTAATTGTGTCATCTCCCCTCTGCTGTGACAGCGAGCAAACAGTCACAGTAACGAAAGCGAGACAGCCAAATGGGATCCGGCCAAAAAGGCCTGACAGCAAATTATGAGGTATCGTTCCGTAGACGCTTGATATGAAACGATACGAGTATGGAGTGGTATCACACTGAAAAAAATGTCAACCACAAAGAAAATAAAGTCCCGAGTTACTGTGGCAAATATCAAGCAAAGCAAGTCGAGTGCCCGTTGAGGGACGATTTTTAAAAAGATGTCAGCTGATTTAACCGGCTGCCTGATTAATCGGTCGGGCTCTAGTGCAAATACGCGGAGTAAAGAAGTATGGTAGTCGTGACAGAGAAATCGGATATTTATATATTTATCACAATAAAGAGATCATGCCTCGACATCAGCATCACGCATCTCAATCACAATTTTAGATGCAAGGAAATGACCGAAGGTCGCACTCAAGTGGGAAAATGGCACCAAATGTCTCCTTTAACAAAAGCCAGAGGTTACCACTTCAAAATGAATTTAATTGTACCGCTCAGTGAAAAAGGGTTAGCTAAACGGAGCACTCCAGGGAATGCAACTAGGGCCCCTTGCATTTGCTTTGTAAGCGAATCGGCCCCATTTTTGAGAACGACTCACGGTTCCAAAATGTCTTGAACTTAAATCGGAATGTTTAAAATAATCCATATGTGGACGTCTCGTCTGTCCGGCTCCGGTCTTTTTGTGTCCTTTACACAGTGGCTGGTCATGTAATTGTTACCTGGGCCTTTCGAGGGGACTTCCCGGACTTAATCCAACTCTTAATACAAGAGTTTCACTTCACGAAAACGCAGTATAATAACGGTACGCAAATGTGCCACATCCGTAATCTGGAGCCGTTCACAATCTGTATTTATCCACGATAATGACATGACCAAAACAATTCAATGAGCGGCTTTCACAATGGACGACCGAGGTCCATGTACAGTCAAGCGTCCATTTCAGCTCAACTGGTTTTTAGGGGCTTGTAGTGAAAACGCGGGCGCGCTGCCAAGAGTCGGCTGGTGTGCGAGTACAACAATTTGACAATCTTCTGCAGTACACGCCGCAGCTATGCAACAAGTCCCATGCTGTCAATCAGCGTGCAGTTTTTCATGCTTGAAAACAGAGGCGCTCCTGTCTACCTCGAACACCCCCGGCCCTCCCTCACTGGCAAAATTCTCTATCCCTAGAACTTTGTTTTAAATTTTCAACTCTCTAGTATTTTTTTCCTCCGCTGAGAATAAAATTTTTAGATTGACAGCGAAAAAAAAAAAAGCCAATAAGTGAGGTGCTGAGTCAAAAAAAATAAAATAAAAACAATAAACATGGGAAGAAACAAGGGTTTCCGCAAAAAATGGAACGAAAATCCATGAATAAGTGAATGCCGAACCGCAATGCAGATTTTTGTACAAAATTCTTGCATTTTTTTTCCCCTTGAGAACGGAGAAAGTTGAAAAACAACGGAAAAAAAAAACCTCCTGTCTTTTCTTTGTAAGCATGCATCGAATATTTATGAGAATTTTTGTGTTGATTACTTTGAACTCTGGATTTGGCTGATCGGCACAAGGTCATGCGTGTTTGCGCTTTTCTCTCCCCGATTCGTTTGAATTGCAACGACTGCAGCTTCCGGGCTGCAACTCCGAAAAAAACAAAATGAAGAGAAAGCAGCCAGCCGTTAATATTAATTGA
>NW_017805702.1:4067-5498 GCF_001891065.2 Hippocampus comes | reverse complement strand
GATCCCATTACGCTTACTTCGGGGGTGGTGGTGGGGGGGGCTTCAGACTACCTTGTCACACCTGACCGCTCTGGTGGGCCCGCCGGGCGCAGTCATGAACCGCGCGGGGCAGCCTAACTCTGCATTTGTTGTTTTTTTTTTTCGGCCGATGCAGATGCCGATATTTGACAGGAGAAAATTCTGATAATTACCGAAGCGTAGAACCGCCAACGTAAACTTTTCGGCTGGGCTGTGTCATTTGAACGGACTGCAAAGTTGTTCAAACATATTTGGCAAAGTCATTTCTAACGTATTTGGCAAAGTCATTCTGATTCATTCAGATCCAGGCCACGAAAGCAAATCAAATTGTGTCGACTTCCACGATTCTTGCTAACATCGAAACGGAATGTCAAATTGTCATATGTATTTTCACACGAGAATGAGACCCCAGCTCAAAGTTGGCACCTGGATCAACACGGTGACAGTCAGAGACACAGAGAGAGAGAGAGAGAGAGAGAGAGAGAGAGAGAGAGAGAGAGAGAGAGAGAGAGAGAGAGAGAGATCAGCAGGCAAATTAACAGACCGAAGGCGTAAGGCGCCACCCTGGCCGCCACGCCAACCCACTTTTGCGCCAGGCAGGCGTCGCGCCGCAGCCACCGAGCAGATGTTGTAATCGGCTGTTGATCGTGTTGGGATATCTCGAGAGCCCCGCTGTCAGCTGTTCTCACATGCAAGCAGCAGCGGTGGGAAGTAATCAAATTAAGTCCAGTTTTCAGAAATCAGTTTATTCCCTACCTTTCCCCAATGCTTGGAATGTATTGGGGGGGGGAAATAAATTGCGATTTTTTTTTTCTTCTCAATTTTGCAATTGTGATTTAATTATTTTTTTCAAGGGGCAAGCTCATTGCAGGGGTGCACTCAGTGAATGGATGCGCTCAATCATTAGCAACAGCCTCTGAAGTGACAACCGCGCCATGTTTTTGTGGTTCACATTTTTTTGGGAATGCATTTATATATAAAATATGACAGGAGGTCGCAGTTTTTCCGTTGCCGCATGCAGTTGGGTCCACTGCAGTCACGTTCGGCTACCACTGCACAAGTAAATTGAGTTTGGCCACCGGAACACATTAAACTCTTGAGTTCAAACTTTCTGGTGACATTTTTTTACCACTGCAGTCACGTTCGGCTACCACTGCACAAGTAAATTGAGTTTGGCCACCGGAACGGAACACATTAAATTCTTGAGTTCAAACTTTCTGGTGACATTTTTTGTTTTCTGATGTTCGGTTGTATTTCCCGATGTAAAAACACGCCGAAGTGCCTTGGGCTCCATAAAGATCGGGAAAGGCTGATCGAGTGCAGCAGCACTTTGATTTCCACTGAACGGGCAGGCAAGCACCGCGGCTTCCTTCCATCTGTTGAGTGCTTCTGCCCGGATTGAGGGGCCTCGCT
>NW_017805702.1:0-886 GCF_001891065.2 Hippocampus comes | reverse complement strand
TTTTTAATGTTTGAACATGTTAATAAAAAATAAAAATCATCCGATGATGTGAATTGGTCAGGGCCGAGGAATAACATCAGGAAAACACAGAAAATGCGATGACGTTAACCGCAGCAAATTTTTTAGGTGAATCCGTAAAAGTTCCCACAAAAGCCCCAAATTCTGAACCGTTTGTGAGTAGTGTATCGATTCACATTGCGAGGTGACTTCATACAGGGAAGGGCCGTGATGTTTGCTTTCTCATCAAGCCTCCGTTCGGAGACCGTGGCCAGCCGATGACGCCAGCGCATCATCGGTTCATGTTGCGCAAAAAATTCAAAAATCATATTTTAATTAAATCATAAAGATCCACTGGTGAATGCATTACACTGGGATACCATCACTGAGATTTTCTTTTTTTTTCTTTTTTACACAAAAAGACTGAAATGCATAGAGGACACCAGTGTAAAGCATTACCTCCACGAGGACCCGATGTTAGTTAAATCAAGCAAATACAGGAAAGAAAACTGTTGATTCACTGATTAATGGAGGTCTCGATCAATGATTCCCAGCCACACTGCAGAAATGGATCCACCTTTAAGTTAAATAGTCAGAAAATGATGGACTACAAATATCCTTCGTTTCAAAAGGGAGAACCAATTTGATTTTGTCCGGAAACTAACTGTCCTTTATCTGTGCTCATCTATCTATGCTAGCAACTTGTAGTGACTGGCAGACCCATTCAATAATCTTCCACTAGATGGCAGAACACACAATTAACATGTTTCCACCTACTGCCAGTTATGCAACACAATCCTAATTTTGTGTGGAACTTAACAATATTTCACCTGAAAGACGGATGTCCAGAATGTTTTTGTGAGTAGCGTACGTGGCTTGGTTGGGAAAC
>NW_017805701.1:955266-955485 GCF_001891065.2 Hippocampus comes | reverse complement strand
CTTACTATACTATTTCGTTTTTTTTCGGCTAAAAAAGCCTTACTGTATATGCTATGTTTTTTCGTGCCAAAAACGGCATAATATACAATGTCGTTTTTTTTTTTTTGGCAAAAAATGCCTTACTATACTATGTCGTTTTCTTCGTGCCAAAAACGGCATACTATACGATGTCGTTTTTTTCGTGCCAAAAACGGCATACTATACTATGTCGTTTTTTTT
>NW_017805701.1:946403-955064 GCF_001891065.2 Hippocampus comes | reverse complement strand
ACTTTGTCGTTTTTTTCGGCTAAAAACGCCTTCCTATACTATGTCGTTTTTTTTTTGGCCAAAAACGCCTGATGTCGCTAGGTCGTTTTTTTCGGGCTCAAAACGCCTGACTATACATGGTCATTGTTTTCCGGCGAAAAACGCCTTACTATACATGGTCATTTTTTTCGAGCTAAAAACGCCTTACTGTGCTATGTCGTTTTTTTGGGATAAAAACGCCTTACTATACATGGTCGTTTTTTTCGTCAAAAAAACGCCTTACGATATCTACTATGTCGTTTTTTTTGGGCTAAAAACGCCTTACAATACATGGTCGTTTTTTTGGGCTGAAAACGACTTTCTAACGTCTGACTATACTATGTCGTTTTTTTCGAGCTAAAAATGCCTGACTATACATGGTCGTTTTTTTTGGCTAAAAACGCCTTACTATACTATGTCGTTTTATTCGGGTTAAAAACGTCTGACTATACTATGTCGTTTTTTTCGAGCTAAAAACGCCTGACTATACATGGTCGTTTTTTTCGGCTAAAAACGCCTTACTATACTATGTCGTTTTTTTCGGGTTAAAAACGCCTTACTATATATACTATGTCGTTTTTTTTTTGGGCTAAAAACGCCTTACTATACTATGTCGTTTTTTTCGGGTTAAAAACGCCTTACTATATATACTATGTCGTTTTTTTTTTGGGCTAAAAACGCCTTACTATACTATGTCGTTTTTTTCGGGTTAAAAACGCCTTACTATATATACTATGTCGTTTTTTTTTTGGGCTAAAAACGCCTTACTATACTATGTCGTTTTTTTCGGGTTAAAAACGCCTTACTATATATACTATGTCGTTTTTTTTTTGGGCTAAAAACGCCTTACTATACTATGTGTTTTTTTTCGACTAAAAACGCCTTACTATACATGGTCGTTTTTTTTCGGCTAAAAACGCTTTGCTATACATGGTCGTTTTTTTCGGCTAAAAACGCCTTACAATACATGGTCGTTTTTTTTCCGCTAAAAACACCTAACTATACGATGTTGTTTTTTTTCGGCTAAAAACGCCTTACGATACTATGTCCTTTTTTTCGGGCTAAAAACGCCTTACTATACATGGTCGTGTATTTTCGGCTAAATACGCCTTACAATACATGGTCGTTTTTTTCGTCAAAAATCGCCTTACTATACATGGTCGTTTTTTTCGGCTAAAAACGCCTGACTATACTACGTCCTTTTTTTCGGGCTAAAAACGCCTTACTATACATGGTCGTTTATTTTCGGCTAAATACGCCTTACAATACATGGTGGTTTTTTTCGTCAAAAATCGCCTTACTATACATGGTCGTTTTTTTCGGCTAAAAACGCCTTACTATATACATGGTGTTTTTTTTTTCGGGGCTAAACACGACTTCCTTTTCATGGTCGGGGTTTTTTTCAGTTAAAAAAGCCTTACTATACATGGTTGTTTTTTTCGTCTCCAACGCCTTACTATATACATGGTCGTTTTTCGGAGCTAAAAACTCATTTCTACACATGTTCGTTTTTTTCGGTTAAAATATATATACATCTATAAACACATGTATATATATATATATATATATATATATATATATATTTATATATATATATCTACACACACAGACACACATATACGTGTTTGTGTGTGTGTATATGTCTATGTGTGTGTGTGTGTGTGTGTGTGTAGGATAAGAAATCGTTTTTTGTGCACACAATGGAGAAATTTGCAATCTCCAGCAGCAAAATTGAAGGGGGGGGGGGTAGAAAAAGAATTGCATGCACAAAATAAATGTTTCAGAAACGTGAACCGTCCACAGTACAGAATGCAATATAAACTATAGATAGAAGCAAAAATGCAACTGCATATATGCTGCATAAGGCGGCTGTGCTATTTAAAATGGGCTGATGGGGTGATTTCAGATTTTCATGTGTGTTTATTCAGCAGCATGACAGCAATCAGTCGGAACGAGCGGCGGTATCTCGCCCTCTTGTGGCGCGGGTGTCACAGTCTCTGGCTGAAGGAGCTGCCCAGTGCAGTCGGGGTGGGCTGGAGGGGGTGGGAGGGACTGTCCATCATCGCTTTTTTCGCTAGTATCCTTCTGTTGCCCACCTCCTCCAGAGTGTCCAGGGAGCAGCCCAGGACAGAACTGGCCCTCCTGACCAGTCGCTCCAGTCTCCCTCTGTCCCGGGCTGAGATGCTGCCTGACCAACGGACAATGCCATAATGGATGGCCGAAGCCACCAGAGTCATAGAAGGTCTTCAGGAGTGACCCCTGAACCCCAAAAGACCTCAGTTTCCTTAGTAGGAAGAGTCCCTTCCTGATCAGGGTGTCCATGTTGGTAGACCAGTCAAGTTTATTGTTGAGAAGAACACCCATGTACTTGTAGGAGGTCACCTTCTCCATGTCCGTACACTGGATGTTCATCGGTGCAGGTGAGGACTATTTCCTGCAGAAAACCACAACCGACTCTTTAGTTTTTCCGTGGTTGATCTGGAGGTGGTTCTGCAGGCACCGGTCCACGAAATCCTTCGTCAGTCCCTTGTACTCTCGGTCATCTCCTTCTGTAATGAGGCCGACAATAGCGGAGTCGTCAGAGAACTTCTGAAGGTGGTAGGTTGGAGTGATGTAGCTGAAGTGCGAGGTGTCGAGGCTGAACAGGAACGGAGCCAGGACAAGCCTGTCCGACTCACAGCTCTGTGCTCTCACATACTGCGGCCGGTTTGTGAGGTCATCTGTCATCTGTGATGTGAGGTGGTGGTCCACTCCGGCGTGCCGCAGCTTGTCCCGCAGTAGGTTGGGCTGGATGGTGTTGAGAGCACTGGAGAAATCAAAGAACATGATCCTCACAGTGCTCCCAGCATTCTCCAAGGGGAAACAGCGCAGAGTGGAGGAGTTGTATTTTCACACGTCACTGAGCAGGGTTTGATCCCGCGCTGCCTGCACCCAAAGGCGGTGAGTGTACCACTAAACCATCAGTGACTGGGTGTTTTCAGCCCCAAAAAAGACCATGTATAGTAAGGCGTTTTTAGCTGAAAAAAACGACCATGTATCGTAAGGCATTTTTAACACCCAAAAAACGACCATGTGTGTGGTCAGGCGTTTTTAGCCAAAAAATAGCCGACAAAAACCATGTATACTAAGGCATTTTGAACCAAAAAAAAAAACCCCACCATGTGTGTGGTCAGGCGTTTTTAGGCAAAAAATAGCCGACAAAAACCATGTATACTAAGGCATTTTGAACCAAAAAAAAAACCCGACAATGTATCGTAAAGCATTTTTTGCTGGACAAAACACGAAAAAAAAAGCGTTTTTTTGCCGGAAAAAAACGTGTATCGTAAAGCATTTTTTGCTGGACAAAACACGACCATGTTTCATAAAGCGTTTTTTTGCCGGAAAATCTACCATGTACTGTATATAGTAAGTGGTTTTTAAACCCGAAAAACGACCATGTCATGCAAGGCGTTTTTTGCCGAAAAAAACCCGACCATTTATAGTCGAATAACACAACCAATAACCGAATAACACAACCAAGACGTTTTCAGCCCCAAAAAAAACAACCATTCATATTAAGGTTTTTTAGCCTAAAAAAACAACCATGTATGGAAGGTGTTTTTAACTTAAAAAAACGACTATGTGTAGCAAGGCGTTTTTAGCCCCCCTCAAAAAAACAACCAGGCGTTTTAACCACGCAGGCACACATCCAACACACAAATACTACAGTCAGCAGTACTGGAATATTACTGTGAAGGGTCCAACCGGAATTTTTACGACTGACGCGTCCACCCTGACGGTCTATTAGAGGAGGAGGAGGAAGAGGAGCTTGGCTGTGTCGCGGATGACGTGAATGACCCTGCAGCGGGGACGAGCCGCGGCCGGGGTGCTCGTCGTGTCCGCCGGCCGACCGCCGTCGACCTCGCGGCACCCATGAGGCCGACAGCAAGGCGGAAAGCGGCCGCGGACGGCCACGAGCATGTGCTGCTGCTGGCGAGTGGGTTTGGCCTGGACGCGGTCGTGCGCGGTTGACTTCGGCCGGAGCCAGGGCGTCTCGGCCGGCGGGGACTCGTCGTTTTATGGGGCCATCGTCGCCCTTCCCATGGGCGGCGACCGCGGCGCTATCATGTCGGCTTTGGGTTCGGATTCCTGGTGGAGGAAGACGCTCTATCTGACCGGAGGAGCGCTGCTGGCTGCCGCTGCCTATTTGCTCCACGAATTGCTCGCCATCAGGTAACAACACAGGCCGGGGGACTGGCGTCTGTTATTACTTAACATCGACAGGTTGTGCGAGGTGAGAGGCATTGTGCGTTAAGAAGATGGACTCGTGAGTGGGCGGCTGTGACGTAACGGAACGTCCCCATTGCCACCATAAGCAGCAGCCTCCGACCCCACTAATCCTACACGTGCTTTACATTTAACCACTGTGCCGGCAGAGATTATACGAGTTAACTTGTCCGAAACTGATTAATAAATTGCATTTTATAAGATTGTACCTCATTGCAAAACACGCAGTAACAAACATACTTAAACAGAACGTAAACGCACTTTGTGTATCACGACGACTCCTGTTGTGCGCGACTTGACCACTGGGGGCAGTATAGGACGGTCATAAAGAGACAAATCAAAGACTTTCACAACTACTGTGATTCAGTCGGTAAACTGCAGTAATTAGGGTTTTTTTTGATAGAGGATAAAGAAAATAACTGTGTGTGTGTGCCATTGTGTTGTCAAACAGTTTTCGCTTTTCTACACGTGTCATTTCTACACTGACCCGTTTCCACTGAGCGACTGGCACCGTGTGAGGAATCTCGTGACGCAATGCATGCCGCCATGTGTCACGAGACCACTGCTTAAGATTTTTTGACAAGCCAAAGTCAATCAACGGATGGGGGAGAAAACGCGACGGGTGATTAATCATAGCAACAACAAATCTGCCTTGACGACGGTCACTTGTGGTGAGGTCAGAGGTCACATGGAAAATGGTCTAATTTGCTCTCTTGAACCGATTTGATTTCCAGAGCCACAGTGGCTCATTTTACTTACAAGCTATCTGTGTGTTTTTGGTGTGTCCTTCTTTGGTCGGCCTAGAAAAGAAGAAGAGTTAGACTCCACAGACGCCATCATTCTGCATCAATTCTCCCGGCCCAAACGCGGAGCCCCGTCCCTGTCCCCCTTCTGCCTTAAGACGGAGACCTACCTGCGCATGGTGGACCTGCCCTACCAGGTAGCTCGTCTTCTCGGCGTCTCAACGGACTCTGTGATGTTTGAAGAGGAAATTGTGATCGGAACCTATTGGTGCACGTAGGGATGAACGGAAGGGCAGTGGGATGGTGAGGTTACAACGGCTTACCTGTCCACTTTAGAGCGCCCCGTCGTCACGGTGTATAAAAGCCTTGTGATTAACCGGCGAGTTGTATTCCAGCCACCTGATGCATGAAGCGAATATATTCTCACGACTTCCAACATGAAACTGGCGTAAACAAGATTCTAGAATCAAGATCAACCATTTCAGGGACAGTTATCAGGTTCCAGGTTCATTTCAATGTTTTCAAAACAAGGGTTGGGGATAAAACTCCTGTTCGGTTTCATCCCCGCTTGCAGAACTACTTCGACGGGAAGCTGTCACCGCAGGGCAAGATGCCGTGGATCGAGTACAACCACGAGCGCGCGTGCGGCTCCGACTTTATCGTCGACTTCCTGGAGGAGCGGCTGGGCGTGAGCCTCGACAAGGGCTTGACGCCAGAGGAGAAGGCCGTGTCCCGCGCCGTCTCCACAATGGTGGAGGAGCATTTCTACTGGTGGGTATGCGCATGATTCTGTGGTCGCGTCAAACTATTTTCAGTCACGATACGTCGGGCAGTTGTTTACGACAAGTTTCGTTGGAACGTCGGAGAATAGCATGTCACATAAATATTATCACATTGCAAATCTCAGAACACACACACACACTATTTTCAGCTAAAAACGCATGGCAACAATTATTTATTATTTTTTTTTTTTTGTGGAGCTCGAGCAGACGAATACGATTTCAATCGGAGAAAATTGTTTTCGCGCACGTTTCAAACCAAGCGGGGTCACGTGACCTCCCGCCCACGCCCGCAGGACCATCGCATACTGCCAGTGGGTGGACAACCTGGAGGAGACGCAGAAAATGCTGTCCGTGAGCGGGCCGTTGAGCCAGCTGCTCAAGTGGGTCCTGAGTCACGTGACCGGCGGCATCGTCAAGCGGGAGATGTACGGCCACGGGATGGGCCGCTTCTCCGAGGACCAAGTCTACGCCATGATGGAGAAGGACATGCGCACGCTGGCCACTCTGCTAGGTGAATGCTTGTCAAAAAAAATTATCGAATTGCGATTTAATGGATGATTCTTTTGTTTTTTTTTTCAAGGTCCTCTTTGCCATCTGTTGTACAAACAAAAGCAATCAATTAATATGGATGACAATAAACAATTACAGGCCTAGTGTCAATTCAGTGGCACACTACTGCCCTCTTGCGGTGGAAATGAGCACTAAAGCAGTTTGCTTCCTGTGTCCCAGGCGATAAAAAGTACCTCATGGGCTCCAAGATTTCAACAGTCGATGCCACAGTTTTCGGCCACCTGGCCCTCGCCATGTGGACTCTACCCGGAACGCGACCGGAGCAGCTCATCAAAGGTGAGCGAGGTCGAACGTCTCATTACGTCACGTGACGAATAAGCGTGAGGTCAACGATAAGCATCTCAGGCGCATTTGTTTTTTTTAAAGGCGAGCTGATCAACTTGGCCATGTATTGCGAGCGAATCCGCCGCCGCTTTTGGCCCGAGTGGTTTGTGGACTTAGAGGACTTCCGCTACGACGACGAGTCCAAGAGCTGCGCGCCGACCTCTAAGCTCCCCGACCTGGGCCTTTACTCTTGCACGGAAACCTTCCAGGACGACACGGGCTCGCGCGCCGCCCACAGCGTGGGCACGCCGCCCATGTCGCCCGGTAGCGACCCGACGGGCATTTCGCTGTATGACTCGGATATGGACACGGAGTGCTCCGAAATGGAGCCGCCCAAGTGTTAACCCAAGCTGAAAAATAGTTCACATTTGAGAAATACGCGGCCGTGCGCTGCGTCTATTTGTGGGTTACATTACAAGAATTTTAATTTTCATCCCTATATTTAAAAAAAAAAAAAAAGAAGTTTAATATATTCAATATTTCATTTTGAATGTGTAAAAACCGCACAAAAAATTCAATCAACTGCTTTGCTCCATAAACATTAAAAAATGGGCAAAAATGTTTATCAGTACTTTCAATTTTGATCATTGTTTTCCAAAGCCAAAGCAAATGTTTTATTTTGATTCAACATAAAGATTCTAATTGGTAAAGATCACATTTCTGTCATCCGTCATGAATGCAAACTGTGTTGAATAAAACATTTGCTTTGACATTGGAAAATAGTGATCAAAATTTTGGTGACCGATCAAACCAGTAACTGAAGCAGAACTCATTTTTACGCTTCTGCGTTTTCTGCACCGTCAATTCGAAATGTCATGTTTTTGAATAAAGGGATGAAAATGAATCTTTTTTTTTTCCTTTTTTAAAATATTTTTAAAAAAAAAATTTAAATCTGATTATTTTACAAAAGAGACCAAGTAATTTTTTTTTTTTTTTTGCAGCCCCAATGTAGACTACAGATCGTCTGCAAATAGAATTTTCAAGTCAAGTCCCATTGAAGTCACGTTTTTAAATCTTTTCAAAAAGATCAATACCATCGCGGCCAAAATGTCCCCCTTAAACTGGTCCACTCACGTCAAGCCCCTTTAAGTCATGCTCAGACGAGTTCAAACTGCCACGCTGACAAGTAGCGAGTCGCAAAGCTACGAAAGAAATGCACGGCCGCTTTGTTCTGTGCATTTGTCATTCAGCAGACGCACACGGAGAGAGCCGCGAGAATGCACCGATAAACGTGTCGAAATTGTTTTTTTTTTCCAACATACTGAGATGAGATTAATTGAGCCACAATGAGGCACTCTAAAGCAGCCATGCCCGTGTGAAGCCCTGCTCTGCATGCTCGTTGTCAAGTTTTTTTTTTTCTCTCGAAACGGCTCTCTGAATTAGGACAGTAAAGGGTGTCAGTCCACGTTTTAATATTTGGAGATTTCTGCCATCTTTATTCACATTTGGCCTTGTGTGGGGAAAAGTTATTTTTTTACTCATATTTCATTTGTGTCTTTAAGTATGACTATTATTGTAAATACATTTTTTAACACAGTATTTTTTTAATTTCATATTGTTACTCAATTGTTTGATTCGGTAAACTTGGTGACAGTCCTTTTGGCAATGTATTTGGTTGATTTGTGTCTTCTTAAAGCAGACCTATTGCTGGTCATAAAGGAAATCGCAAACTTCAAGGCACCAGTCGCCCCCCCCTGCAAAGTCAATTTTTGTGAGGTCGGGTATCGGAGGAGGAAAAAAACAAAAACAAACTTATTACATGGACCTACTTTTGTGCTTGTAGATTGTAGAAGCCACATGATACCATCTTCTGTTGTGTGAGCATTGTGTCATCTCTGACTGTATAAATACGCACTACGGAATACCGTGTGAGCATTTATTCCATATTCTCAATGTCCTAGTATGCTCTTTTCCTCACTCAATAAGACAGTTCAGCGCACTAGTGTCTTATTTGCAAC
>NW_017805701.1:943123-946233 GCF_001891065.2 Hippocampus comes | reverse complement strand
TAGGTAGAGATAATTGATTAAATGTGGGGGATATTTTACTTGGATTATTTTGGGGGGGGGGGGGGGGTTTGAGTCATGTGTCCTCAGGTTAATCCCGGGCCGCTTTTAACCTACAATGCACACACAAGAGGAAGATGCAGAAAAAGATATTACAGTAGATATTATAGTATATGTTCTTCCCCCCCCCCCGCCCATCCTGGCAATTAAATGAAAGTAAGAGAGAACATCTGGAGAAAAGGTTGGAAATTTGCTGACCTGAAGATGATTTCACTTTTTTTTATCCATCCACCCACTTTCGATACCGCTTGTCGTCATCAAGGAAAAGTACATTTTCTCCGATTGTCTTCCAAGATGAATACATCTAAAAATGGACTATTTTCACATCCAAACAAAATAAAGGGAGAAAATGACATGGCAAGATGAGGCCTGAAGTTGGCTTGCTTGAAAACGATTCCAATGTACAGTAAATATACAGTGTGATTAAAAAACAAAAAACAAATCATCCATTTGAAAATATTCCATCACTGATGGATTTCTCTTCATTCATTCACGTTAAAAAGGTTGATTTGGCACATCCGGCCTCAGACTACACAATAAAAGCCTTAGATTTGGTTTCATAAATTACAAATTAAAAGGATAATTGTTCACATTGATTTCGAAACACACTTCTTGGGTCAGACATGGTCGAGTCGTCCCGAAAATAACACGAGTACCGCGATCTCCCACAAGATGGCGCTGCTCGCCTGCGAATTTTAAACCTATGACGTAATGCTCAAGGAACTACAAGGTGAGTCAAACCACAGCGGAAAATACGTCACAAACAACAAATTGCGGGAGAAGAACACATATTCGATCGAAAATAAATGTTTTTTTTCCTTCAATTAAACAATGGATTATTTATATCAGATGTGAATTGTGTTCTTATTGCCGCACTGGTTTAAAAATACAAGGCTTTTCTCGTCAAACGAATTACATCGCGTTGATTTCGTCTGAAACCTGTAACCTGTTTAAATTCGTCAGAAAAGGATTTGTTTTGTAAAAATTCATATTTTTCAAACTAAAACAAATTAAATACCTATTTTACTGTTCCAAAAAGGATTGAAAGTCAGTTGTGGCCTGCAAGGGCACACAGTCACCAACATTAAAAGAAAAAAAGACCAACAGTTTCGTGCAGGTTAATAAGCACCCGCAGACTAAAATGTCATAGAAAACAAATAGGATTTAATGACAAAAAAAAAAAAAAAAAAAAAACAAGTAGAAATTGTGCAATTGTCGATTTGTTTTTTTTTTTCCCCCTTGTCACAGATTTCAGGTCGATACGTGTTTTGTTTTGGTTTTGTATTCGTTACCTCCCTGCAAGGCAGAAACTCAAATTCAGCATTGAGGCCACAAGAGAGGATTCAAATCGGTTGTTGAGGGGAGGGGGAAAAAAAATCCCCACGATGAAACCACTTTTAAATCACGACTCTTATAAAAGATTGCTGGGAAAAATTCTGTTCATACATTCAGAGAGCTTCGTTGTACGTCAACACAGGATGAAAAGAGCAAAGTGTGTCCTCAAGCTGCGTCTGAGTTTCCACATTTGATGCAGGAAAATTCAAACCTACATGCTAGCCACCCCCCCCCCCACCACCAACCTTGTCCTCATCAGGTAAGCTTATGGAAATCACAGTAGCACAAGAACACGTGTGTGCGCGTGTTTGTTGGCACAGACTGACAAGTATTCAAAACGAACTGTGTATATACACACACACACAAATAAAAATAATAATAATTTTAAAAAAAAATGAGGTACATCCCACAAAGAGTCTGGGTGAAAGTATGAGTCATACAGCTGGTATATGTTATTCAGCGTGATTTTAAATTACTATTATTGTGTGTGTGTGTGTGTGTGTATATACACACACACACACACACACATACAGCTGGTATATGTTATTCAGCGTGATTTTAAATTACTATTATTGTGTGTGTGTGTGTGTGTGTGTATACACACACACACACACACACACACACACACACACACACGCTTTATCCTCACGAGGGACGTGTATATAGTTTTTTTTTTATGAATGTCCTCCATCTTCATAGGAGAGGAAGGCATAAACGGGATGAATTGCTTTTAAAGAGTCTCACAAAATTGTTTTTCTCGCATGGTTTTTTTTTTTCCCTTCTTACAAAAAAAAGTACATAAACATCAAAAACACCGCACACAAAGAAAAAGCTTTAAGGTCTTTCCAGTATTATTATTAGTATTATGATTATTGTTATAATTGACCTTCATCGTTATGTTTATTACTGAATTGACGAATTGCTGCGAATGTCACAACGATCGTGTCACTTGTAATACTGTATTAATGTCGTACCTTTTTTTTTTTTTTTTTTTTTTACAAAAGTGACAAAACGTCAAAAACTGTTTGGTACGTTTAAGCAATTGTTTATCGAAAATGAATACAAAATAACCGTATTAAAATATGGTAGCAATCGTCGGCTGATAATGCCAGTCAAGTCCTAATAATAATATTACGAATAATGTTGTTGCTGGCTCGTGACCAATGAGCAGGTGCGATATTTACATTCACCATCGAACCAAAACGAACCTTTAAATAAGAGCCACAATAAATAATACAAAATAATTTATCGCCGTAATAACAATAATAATAATAACAATAATACTGCTGTTGCTGGCTTGGAAATGTGAGCGAAAGAGCAGGCAGGTGTCCGCAGCTGTTCGAACCCCTGTTGCTTTTGTTCCACGCAAAGATGGCGTTTATTTACCCACTTTGACTCACTGCGGTTCATCCAGCCCACGCGAGAACAACCCCCCCCCCTGCACCCCCTGACACGTCCACAAAACGTTGCCTTTCTTCGTGTGTGTGTGCGTGTGTGTGTGTGTGTGTGTGTGTGTGTGTGTGTGTGTGGCACAGTGACGCACAAAAGGCGTTTGCTTGGCTCCCACGGCAGCGTGAAGCACGTCCCGTAATAATAATGAATAAGAAGGAGAATATATCCCATAACAGTGGCTGCGAAAGGAGCATCCGTCAACATCTGCTGCTTTTGACGCCTGCGCTGTAAATTCCGCTCGTGTCCTCGCAACGTTTATTTTAAGG
>NW_017805701.1:933493-943069 GCF_001891065.2 Hippocampus comes | reverse complement strand
GGGGGGGAGTTGAGGTCACTGCACCGGGGTCTGTCCTCCGTGGTGCGGGGGGCTGTCCCCGTACATGTCCTCGCTTCCCGGCAGGGCCCCCCCGGCGGGCGTCATCCGCTTCTCCTTCTGCCTTCTGTTACAGAACCAAACCCGGACCACCTCCTTCTCCAGCTGCAAGCTGTCCGCCAGCGAGTTGATCTCGGCCGCGCCGGGCTTGGGGCACTTGAGGAAGTGACTCTCCAGGGCCCCTTTGACGCCGACCTCGATGGAGGTCCTCTTTTTCCTCTTGCGGCCCTGCGCCGCGATCTTGTCCAGGCTGGTGGGGCTGCCCGAAGTCGAGTCGGCCTCCTCCAGCCACTTGTTCAGCAGCGGCTTCAGCTTGCACATGTTCTTGAAGCTGAGCTGCAGCGCCTCGAACCTGCAGATGGTGGTCTGCGAGAAGACGTTGCCGTACAGGGTCCCCAGGGCCAAGCCCACGTCGGCCTGAGTGAAGCCGAGCTTGATGCGCCGCTGCTTGAACTGCTTGGCGAATTGCTCCAGCTCGTCCGAGGTCGGCGTGTCCTCGTCCGAGTGGTCCTGGTGCTGCTGCGGCGGCAGCTGCGGCGGCGTCGGCCCGCCTCCGTGGTCGCTCAGGTGCGGGCTGTGGCTATGCTGCTCGTCGTCCCGAGCGAGCGGGTGGTGCGCGTGCACGTGCGGGTGCGGGTGGTGGTGGTGCATGCCGCCTTGCTGCTCGCCGCCGGACATCAAGCCGTAGCCGGACTGAGAGTAGAGCAGACCCTGACCCTCAGACGTCGCCATGGCGGGGATGTGCGCGGAGGCGGCGCTGCCGGCGCGCCATCCTCTGGCGTCGTGATGCGCGGGGTGAGGGTGTCGCTGCTGCGCGTCGCCGCCGCCGGTGTCGCGTAACTCCTCGCGGTCGCCGTCGTGCTGCAGCACGGGCTTGACGTCCTGGTCGCCGAGCGGGCTGGGGGGCCACGGGGCGCCGGCGTCCCCGTGGTGAGACAGCGCCGCGATCCACTGGTGCGCGTGGCTGAGCGGGTGCGCGCCGTAGTCGCTCTGAAGCAGGGCGTGCGCGTCCCTGTACTGCTGCTGCTGCTGCTGCTGCTGCTGCTGCATGGTTTCGGACTCCGACTGCTGCTGCTGCGGCGGCGGCGGAGGGCTGCCGGGGCTGCTGAGGACGCTGAAGTGGTTGGACGTGGCGGTCGCCATCACCGCCCGGGTGGGGAGCAGGAGGGGGGAGACGGAAGGAGGCTGCCTTTGACGGGAAAGCGGTGCGCGCCACGGGGCAGCGAGGCGTCTCTCTCCAGCATCTCCGGGGCGCTGTGCCAAAGGGACGCAAGGCAGAGGCGCGCACCTGTGGTCCGCCTCGCTCCGCTCTTTATTGGCCGAGAGTGGCTGACACATGTGGTTACCCCTGACAGCACCCCGCTCATTGGTCACGGGAGATTGTGCACAAAGCCCCCCTCATCCCATCCCCTCGGCCCCACAATACTACGAGCGGTCGGTCCCGCAGCGTGCTGGAGCTCACTACAGCGGAGGCAGAGTGTAAACACACACACACACACACACACACACACACACACACACACACACACACAAGGCTCGCTCTCATTCATGCATCGCTGCTGGGATTGATCACCTGTCAGTCACTTGGGGACAACCGTTCACAAGCATCATTTTCGTTTGGAGACTTCAAAGACTGCTGCAATCATTCACTCCTCACCTTTTCCCTATGTAGGGACTTTTAATTCACTGAAAAGTAAAAGCGACTGAATGATTCCACCCGGTATCATTCCCTCGTGATTTCCTGCTCGCAAATCATTATAAAGGGATTTTTATATGTATAATGGAGCACGTAGATCAGTCATCAAATGAAAAGTTGTTTTGGCGCACTGACAATTAAGTCATTGGTGTCATGGAATTATCTTGTAAAATACAAAAAAAAAAAAAAATGGCAAGCTTGGGCGTAGCTCCAACAGAACGATCAGATGTCAGTAAAATGTAAAGTGTTTGTTTCTTCCTTTGTTGTGTATTCACAAACGAGGAAATCACAAACTAAATTCTGTAGGGGGGGGCTATAGAATTTATTTTGTGATTTCCTGCCTTGATTTTCTGTTTTGATGCATTATTTTCAATTTTTGTAGTTTCATTGAAAGAATCCTTCATTTCCGTTTTTCGGAGGCGGTCATGAACGCCTCTCGAGTCGAACAGAAGAAAAGGCATGGAGACCGACAAAGACGTGCCTGTATTTGTTGAGACGGTGAAAACCATGAATAAAGCGTGCGTTTTAAAAAAACCAACACCACAGCTCTCCTTTTTTCGGAGCTGCAACAAAAACTTCTTTCATAAAGCAGCGACACAGTTCACTGAACCAACAGCAAGTTCGAACATTGTAAGCACGTCTCCAGCAAGGAGCCATCTTGGAGGTCGACGTATTACCGTAATGACCATACACAAGGCGCACCGGATTTTAAGACGCGCTTTGAGCTTTTAAGAAAATCGAAGACTTTTCGGCGCGCCTTATAGTGCGGAAAATACGGTACCTAAATTGTCCACGGGTGTGAATGTCAACGCAACGTCAGCTGAGATGAAGATAAGTGTGACTAAAAATCGAACGGATGAATGAAAATAGCTCTTATAAGATCTTAAAACTGTAAAAAAAATTGAAAAAAATTGAGCGAAACAGCTAACCCAGCACCAGGTCCAAAGGGGACAGAGCCAGCGCTGAGTTATTTCTACCTGGCGTATTTGGTTAAAGAGTTGACCAAGAAAAGCTTTGATGCAACAAGGGTTAAAAACTACCCATACGAATGAGTCAAAGGGACCAGGATGCTGCGTTCCCAGCATAGTCCAATATCTGTGTCTAGCCGCTAAGCCATGCAGCCACAACCAACGCTGTCGAGAATATGACATGAAATCTACTGACGCACCGCTACACAAATGGCAACCGGCTTCAGCCTGCACCAAATCCAATTTTCAACCCAATCTGACGGGTCAAAATAATTAACCCAACCTTGGGTAAATGTGATCCAATCTATTCCAAATTCACAGCGACCCAGCAGATGGCTGGGGAAAAACAAAACTGTATTTTTTTTGGGGGGGCGTGTTTAGTAAAAAGGTTCATTTGTGCACCGACTGGATTCAAAATAAGTTGAGTGAAGTTGAACATTTCTACGCTGTCGTAGACCCGAAAGGAATATTTGGGATATTTAGCAAGCATTGGTGCCGGCGAGAGACTTCCAGCTGGCTGCGCTGTCCAGAGAGAAGAGCTGCGTGCTTCCAAGGGCCTTTTGCCCCGTTGCCATGGCGAGGGCGCTGAATGGAACAACAACGCCCACGGCACAGCTGCAATCTCTTCTTCTTCTTCTTCTTCTTTTCGCCGCCTTCCAAAAGGGCCCATTGGGGGCCGTGCGCTCGGGACAAATAATGGCAGGGGAGGCGAGGGGAGGGAGAGTGTTTGGTGAGGACGGCGAGGGGGGCTAAACAGAATGGAGACCCTCAAGCCCACGATGCCCTCCTCCCACCTGCTTGTTGGCTAAACTTTGCGATGGAGGCATGCTGTTGTCTCACTAAACCCGCTGGGGGGGGAGGAGGAGGGGCAGCGGGAGTCAGGGGGGGGTGTGGACTGCTCGAATGTCAGGATTTGTTTTGGAACAACAGCAAGACCTCGTTCATCGCTGGGGTTACGTTCCAAAAAAGAACCCGTGACGAGGGGAATCCGTGAAGGAGTCATCTTTATTTTTTTACAATTACGATGCATACAATACTCGATTGAATGACGCCTAAGGTTAAATCTTTTTTTCCAGACCCAAGCATTTAAAAAAATAACTGAGTTTTTAGAGATTAGATGAGGCGCAGAGCCTGTTGACATTAGTCGACAGTCCCTGAGCCAATCAGGACGCAGAACACAATGCACAGTAATAAAAAAAAATAAAAAATAAAAAAAATCAGTGAAGCAGCATAGCTGGGAAATTTGAACCGTGTTCTAGCAAGGCATTATTCTAAATCCTGTGAAATATTTATTCCACATTGTGAACGACATTGTGGTTGTGCAGCGAAGTCCCGTTGAGCAATGGCGATAGAGAAAATATAAAAATGTTTCCCCCTTTCCAAATTGTAATTTTAAAACCAAGTTACATTTGATCCAAAAAAATATTCTTTTACACCTGCTGTCACTCGAGTTAGCACAGATTTCCACAAAAGGCGCAAAGCATGCTTAGCTGTCTCTCTGAAGTTTGCATCTGGATCATTTTTAGGGTAAACAACGGCGGTAAATAATTACTCGGTCCTCAAAATGGTTGTTGATTAATTTCATGATCGATTAATTAACTTGTCGATTAATCGAATGATTTTGACACCTCTTCTGAGAACTATCCTCAACTCCGCTGAAATATGATTGAGAACTTATCTAAGAAAACCTAAATTGGGGCAGCCAAAGCAAAACATGAAAGCGATGAAAAGTTTAAATGTACCCCCCCCCCGAAGGACAAAATAATAAATACAGTATTTAACCTTCAAGTGTTCATATTACGTCGGCGACATGCGTCAACAGCGATAAAACTTTGCCTCACAGATGCAAAATGAGGACCAACGCGAGTCGGGCTAATTAATAAACGTGTTAAATCAAATCGAGGCGAAGACGCGTGGCCGGAACGGAATTGTGGGGGATCAAAAGAACACAGTTTTACGATTAGAGCGTAATTCTCAGAATCACCAAATGTGTCGCCGGGGGCTGTTGCGGGGGGCCGTGCAGCCGAGAGGAGCAAAACATATTAGCCTAATAGTCTAATATGCAAACTACTGGCTGTCCAATTAGAGGACTTAATAACGCATAAACGATGCGAATCCCGCTTCTTCCACGCCGAAGAGGTCGCCGTTAATTCGAGTCAAAGGACTGGCTGTGCTGTCAAAACACGACACACTTTTGGCGCACACACAAAAACACACCGTCTCGGCCTGGTTGTTGCGAGTCCGAGAGTAGCTTAATGATGGAGAATCTGAGCGTTAAATTAACACTAATTAAACGGCCCCAATCGCCGAGAAGATTCAATTTCTGCACAGGACGAATGGGCCTAAGTGCCCCCCCCCCACCCGAACTGTTTTGTCGGACATCTATGATTAAATGCACCCGTGAATAGAACAGAAAACAACTTTGCAAATTCTACTAAAAAGCCACGTGTGTCTTATTTCCTAGAGAATTCTCTCAGGGGGGGGGGGGGGTTGTGTTGAATATTCATCCGGATCTCCGATTGCAAGAAAGCACCATTTTGGGGAGCTTTCGTCTTTTTGTATGACCGGCTCGTGGTCCTCCCCCTGATGGGAACCCAAATGCTGGGCGGACTAGAGCAAAGGGGTGTGTGTGTGTGTGTGTTGGGCAACAGAGAAGGGGAGGGGGTTCTTTTATGCATGGAGATAATGGCCATTCCTCCACAGCTGGCCCACACAATCAAAGCCAGAGTGCAGCTCGGAGGATTCCAGCTTTAACCAGGCCTTTGTGGCCGCTAATTACATCTGAATGCAAAACCCAGAGACCTCACTCAATCCCCCCCCCAAAAAAAAAAGGGAAAACCTGCGTAAGAATAGCCCAACCAACCCTTCGGGGATGAAGCCGAATGCACACACAGACACACACAGAGAGGCCTTCGTTACTCTTCAACGTGCAGCCGCACACACGTCGACACACAACCGGCAGGGGTCTCATCAAAGAGTCACAGCGCATACGCACGCACGCACGCACGCGCACGCACGCTCTCATGTGGCACTCGGCATTAGATCACATCTCAGCGTGCCGCACTTAGAAGAGATGAGCAGGTCTTAGAGGACTTAAGGTTGAATGGAAAACTCACTGAAGAGCCTTTGGCTGTGAGCGCGCCCCCGCCCCTTATAATCCCAATCCACACACACACACACACACACTCAGTCGTTGCCGTGCCCGAGACCGCTAGGGTTTGGCTTCATCTGTACCCCACTTTCGCAATGCCCCCACGCTGCCGCAATGTCACAACTTGACTTGTCGTTTTTGGTTGGCGAGGTCACAAATTCATACGTGACGACGGGATAGTGAGAGACGCGCTCACGACAGTCCCGACGGGACGCTTCGAGACTACGCCCGGGCTCCGAAATCTCACATCACAAACTGAATGAGCTTTCAGTGTTCTGAATATTCAATACGTCCCAAAAAATAAATAAATAAAAGTCGGGCTTCGAGCTGCCACTTGAAGCCAAACTCAACATCAAACTAGAGAGAATTATGGGTCTTGAAAATACAACCACGTGTCTGGACGGGAACAATTTGAAGTGGAGTTGAAAGGATGAGGGCGGAGGAGGAAAGGTGCTTGGTTAGCCTTGAGGTTAGTTTGGTTCTCTTTAGCATTGATTTACTCTTTCTCCAATTTATTTCACACCCCCCCCCCCCTTTCGCCTGGATCTGCTGCCTCTGGGAGGACAAATGGAGGAGAAACATCAAAGCGCGCACACACAAAAACACACACGCGCAGGGAGACATAAACACACACACACACACACACACACACACACACACACACACACACACACACACACACACACACACGTGTCCTCCATAGTCGGCGTCGCACCAATCAAGGGTGACCAGTATTTGGGTGCATCTATAAATCCCCTCCTGCGGCCCCCCCGCGGCCCTCCCATAACATGTCCCGTGTTGAATCACGTAAGCGTTTCTTCAGACGAGCCGGAAAGACATAAAAGGGAGGCTCCCCGGCTCTCGGATGAGTGCCCGTAATTCACCGGTAGGTGTTTTTAAGCCTGACACCGACCGGTGCGGAGTGTCATCCCCGGCTTTATAATGTCATACACAGGCAAGCGAAAAAAAAAAAAAAAAAAAAGACATTCGACGCGTTATGAGTCGTATTTTACAAGCGGCCCGGTGTCGCTTCTCTTTTGCACGCGTACTAACGGAACGTCTCGGACGGAGGTCGGAGAAGGAGGAGGAGGTGCAGGTAAGTCGTTAAACCTACTTGAGAGCGCGGCGCCCCCCCCCGATCGATAGTCCCGGGCCGAGCGAGGATTAAAATCAGGCTAAGTCTGTTGCGATCAATACTGATGGCTAACCCCGGGGTTAAAACACAAGTAAATCTCCATACGTGTCCATACACAAGTCTGCGCCGTGGCCTCTGCGGCAGATCAATCGGCGGCGCGTTGCCATGCAAATGGGGGCGCGCGCGTGGAGTCGAGACGGTCGAGCGCCGATTGGGTTTTCCCGCCGCGAAGTAACGCCGTATGGACACAACCGCGGAGACGCAGAGCTTCGTCAATCCATAAATCGATCATCGATCGTAGCGCTTCGTTCAAAATGTTTTGTCCAGCTTTTGCCGCCCGCACTTTGTTCAAAAAAAAAAAGATGATCTTCAGCGAAACAAAACCGATTATTGACACTCCACTAGCTTGCTCGTTTGGATACCAAAGGCGATAAAAGCGACGGACGTTTCGCACGCTAGTGGACGATTGTCGCGAGCGCTCGCGCGGATTTTACGAGAACGGGCCTGCATGTCGATTACCGATTAGCCGTTTGAACGCGGCTGTACGGCGAGAGGAAACGGCAACGCCGCCGCGGAATTCTTTGGGCTGCTTTCACCCAGGAAGACTTCAAGCTCAAAATACACAAAGTTTTGTCATTCGATGAGCTTATCGTAAATGGGACGTAAAGTGAAAAAATATATTTATAGTACTTCAATCGTACTTCAACTACCCAATAGTTTAAACACGATACTCAGACTAATATTTTTCATTTTTTGGAATATTCATTTAAATCCACCCCATTTTTATCCATTTCAGGGGGGGCGGCCATTTTGCCCCTCGCTGAAAATGAACATCACAGTTAGCTTGCGAATGACACAGGACCAAAACACAAAGATGAGCCGCGACGATTGCTCTTTTCAAACCCACTTTTGAGTCAAGTCTTAGAAACGTGAAGTTTACATCTGGACAATTTCAGGGTAAACAACGGCGGTAAATAATTACTCTGTCCTCAAAATGGTTGTTGATTCATTTTATGATCGATTAATGAACTTGTCGATTAATCGAGTGATTTTGACACCTTTTGAGTCGAGTCTTAGAACCGTGATTCCCTTTAAATCGGGTTGACGCACATCTCGGACACGCTTTTTACACTGAAGCAGTTGCTATGATGTCATCAACAAGCGCGTCGGTTCGTACAATCCAAATCGATACCAACCAAAATGAGCCAACCAACCGATCCATACTTGTATGCCAACTTTACCCCATCTACCGCATAAACTGCACTCCACCGATATAACGAGAGAGACCTCACGTCCACGGATTGCCCCCGGACAGACAATAGCCAAATCTCGCTTTTTGCGACGCTCTTTTTTTGCGTTTTTCCACAACGTGTCGCTTCTTGAACGTGAACTTCCGAGGCAACCTCTTCCACTTGCCTAACAAATTGTTTACCTTTTTACATCAATGCCAAAAGCGGAGGAGGTAGACGGTTGCACTGCTTCCTATTTTGCCTCCCTCTCGTTACAAGCGTCAGCCGTTGCTTTAGAAGACGGCTTTTACACGCCTTTTTTCCATGCATCTCAAATGCGTTTGAGCTATTTGGAAAGCATCATTTTGACTAGCAGGAGGATCGGGGAGGGAAAGACACACACACACACACACACACACACACACACACACGCGCTCTCGTCGACGAACCTAGCCAATTAATTTGCAGCTCAGATCTCAAAGTCTCACTGGAGAGGTGCTATGCTACTTGTACCGCCAGGCTAATTTGTGCGGCAGGTCGGCGTTAAATATATGCATGAGGCTAATTCGGCGAGCGGCGTAGCCCGCTCGAACGCGGCACTAACTCCCATTAGCGCTGCTTCTGCCTCTGGTGGAAAACAACACGAGCCCTTGCAGCTTTTTTTTTTTTTTCCTCTCTCTCTCTCTCTCTTGAATAAAGCAAACAAAATTAAATTTGCTTCGCTAAATCAGAGCATAGTGCCAAATGTGTGAGTCCCCTCTCCCTCCCCCACTTTTTGCTCGCCGTGTCTGTCTCCTCGTCTCTCGTAGGGATAAATTACTCCGGCATCATAAAAGAGCAGAAAATTTTAGAAATGGACGGTGGGGGGGGGATTCACTCAAGTGGGATTCCCTTTCCGAAACAATCCCAGCATGCTTTGGCTTGTGTGTCTCCAGTGCTTTGATTTTCTGCCTGTCTGTGCATGTTTCTCCACGCCGCAGCCCCTCAACTCGCCACCCCCGTTGGGCGCTGCAGGATGCGTGTACTATTATGTTGTTGTTTTCATCATTTTGATTACACTTGTTTGTGGGAAGTGGGGGGGAATAAGTGCTCTGATGTGGCCGCGCAAACAAATACGCAGGCACACGCCAAAGCTCAAAGTGATTCGTCAATTCCCCAATTGTCTATATCGCGTGTGTGTGTGGCGATTGAAAACAGGGTGTAATACAGGAAGGAGGGGGAGGAAAGAAGAAAAAAAAAAAAGGCTGTTCCTATTGAACTTGACCCGCGGGCCAGATCAATGCGCCTGTGTTAATGTGTGGGAGAAGACAGCGGCGGCATACGTGTGTGTGTGTGTGTGT
>NW_017805701.1:924805-933043 GCF_001891065.2 Hippocampus comes | reverse complement strand
ACACACACACACACACACACACACACACACACACACACACACACACACACACACACGAGACCTGAACACTGAATCGAATTCAAATCGACATCGCAATGGAGTAGAATGTCGTTTTTCAAATGGGAAAGGCTGCAATTTCGGGGGGGGAGGAGAAAATGCTTCATTTCCGTTATTATTTCCGTATTTTCACTATCAGCGTTTATGGAAGAATTGTGGTGGTGGGATTTTTTTTTTCTTCTAATGCATTTCAATGGGCATCAGTTATACATAGATTTTTGCTATGCCCTCGACTGTAGGACACACACACACACACACACACACACACACACACACAAAATCTCGACCATGAGTTGTCCCTCTGCTGTACTCATTCCTGATCCTATCCGACCTGGTCACTCCCCAAAGAGAACCTCAACATCTTCATCTCCGCTACCTCCAGCTCCGCCCCCCGTCTTTCCTTCAGCGGCCCCGTCTCCAGCAACAAACAGCATGGCTGCGCTCATCGCAGATTTCTACACATTTCCTTTCATCTCGGCTGAAACTCTTCGGTCGCACATCACACCTGACACTTTTCTCCAGCCGTTCCAGCCTGCCTGTACACGCTTCTTCACCCCTGTTCCCACACTCTCAATTGCTCTGGACAGTTGAGCCCAAGTACTTAAAATCGTTCACCTTCTTTATCTCTTCTCCCTGTCACCTCAACTCTTGTACTTGGCTCCCTCTCATTCACGCACATGTATTCCGTCTTGCTGCCGCTGACCTTCATTCCTCCACCTCTCTAGTTTCTCCTCTACCTGTCACCCGCCCTCACGACAGATGACAATGTCATCTACCAACATCATAGTCCATGGAGATTCCTGTCAAACCTCGTCTATCAGCCTGGCCATCCCCATAGCAAATAAGAAGGGGCTTAGAGCTGACCCCTGGTGGAGTCCCAACTCCACCTTCAATTCCTCCGTCACACCTGACCACTGTCTTACAGTCATCATACATGTCCTGCACCGCTCTAACCGACTTCTCTGTCGCCCCAGACTTCCTCATACAATACCACAGTTCTTCCTCTGGGCACCCTGTCGTACGCTTTCTCCAGATCGATAATGCAGTTCCCTCTGACCTTCTCTGTACTCTATCAACATTTTTTTTTTGAAACAAATCTTCTGTTAAATGTGATGCCGCCTCACAGAAATCTAAATGACACAGAACTAAAACCTGTCCACCTACCCTGCCATTTACTCTTTCGCGTTGCGAAAATGACTGCTGTGACGAGAATCTATCCAAGCACTCCTATAAATATGCCGAGGTATATCCAGGTATATATGTGGTTAGGAAAAGGAAGGTTCAATCCTCTGCACCGCAGGGGTTCCTCATCTCTCTCGCTCTCCCTCAGCCTGGTTCCCATCACGAGAAGCTCTGCTTGCGAAGCCTATATTTCACCTCTGATGTATTTTGCACGTGCAAAGCCCGGGAGAATTGCATGCCGCAGCTCACTAGTGCTACAGTGTAAATGGTGTGGAGGGGGAGGAGGGGGCCCACTACCCCCCCGCCCCACCACCACCCACCGCTAAAAAGCTTCCAATGCATTCCAAATGAAGATAAAACGGTAAACGCTCTGTATTTATGCGGCAATTTGCTCGTCACTCAACGTGCTTTACGACACTTTTACACCCGCGCGCCGACGTGCCGGAGCGCCTTGCCGGCTCATCAATAACACTTCGGCGCAGGAACCGTTTAGAAGGGATAAACCACTTATGGATTTGTGAATGGTTATATGTGATAAAAAATACGAGCGGAAACATGACCACAAAACTGTGAGCTGTCAATCACGTGAAGCAAACTGTCGCGGGCGGCCAATGAACAAAATTATTTGGGGGGGGAGAATTTCCGAAGCATTCCGCATTTCTTGGACGATGACTTCTCAACAAGTATTCTAAAAATGTAACGGCATCCCAAGTACGGTGGGACACCGCTAGCAGGAACATTGAACGTAGCAATTATAGCTCGAAGAAGCCATCCGTATTCTGCCAGATTTAGGGCGGCGGCTGTCAAGACTACATTCAAACGAAAGCTGTCCAACAAGAGTCAAAATCCCAGCTCGTGTTTTTCTATTAATGGGCCAACCATCCAACACGTTGTGAATATTCTTCTCAACGAGAGCCCACATCAAACGACCAAAGCGCAGCGTCGCCATCCGATCCGCTAAGCATTTTTGACCAGCTGGAATAGCTCGACGGCGGGCATCTTTGGCCATTTCCAACCCAAATGATCTTGCAACACTAATCAAACGAGATTATTTATAGAACAAAGTGTGGCATGGGACTTTAAAAGTGTCCAATTTGGTTTTGGTCCAAATTAGTGGGGTGATTTATACGACACCAGTAAGTTCACGATCATGTTTTCAGTCTTGTATCGTGCTAAAAGTTGCTTCTGGTATCTTCTTCCACCACCATGCCAATAAAAAAAAAAAAAAAAAAACAACATTATGTTTGTCCTAAGAACAATTTCATGCAGTCCCTTCATTGGATCCCTTTCAGATGGTGCAGGTGTTGCGTCGGCCGAGTGTATAAATTCATGGCTAGGCTGTAACAGATGGCAAGAGAGGAGCCGCGATGGGATGCGACCCGAGAGCATACAGTGTGACATACTGTAAATCACACGCTCGCGCATACGTACGCAAACACGCAGACCCGCCTGACCCCCCCACGGCCGCGTGGCTCCATCCCAAGAGGAAATTAAATTGGAGAGTTGACCCCGCCTGACACGAAGGCAAGCGCCATTGATTTTTATTAAAACACGAAGCATCAATACCGAGATTGCTTTTGTGCTCGGCGGCGTCCGCATGGCTCCGTTTGGCCCGGCGAAAAGGCACAAAGTCACAAAGTCAGCGGGGGGGAGGGGGGGGCGCGCTCTTAAAATACTTCATCGTGACGGGAGAGAGGCGACTCCCAAAACAAAAACTGATTTTGGGATCTTAAAAACATTCAAAAGCGGAACGTTAGCTTCAATGACGTCCGCGCATCGGAGAGGCTCGGGCACTCGGTCATTTATACTCCAATAAAAGCATAAGCTGACGTTAATTGCCGAGCCGCATTAGCCGTTTTCAAATCATTATCCAGCATGACTCGCGCGTGGCTCGCCAACACGCGCTCGATGACATCGGTGCCACGCTGAGCCGTTTTGAACGGGAGCAGGAGAAGGAACACACTCGGCGTTTAATCGGGTGAAAACGAGGACAAAACAGCGCATGGATAATTTGTCGGCTCGCGCTCACCTGCGCGCGACTTTCCTTGCACCGACACCGGGGTGATGCGTATTGATGCAATTCGTTCTGCTGCTACCTCTGGAATGTCTGCCTTGGCCACCGGGGGCAGTAGAGACAAACAAAAGAAGAGCCGCCACGAATCTCAAGCGAGTCAATAAGAAGTGATTTTTCACAGAGGATAAATAATCTATGACCGGTGAGTATTGCGATATCGTCTGCGTGTTGCGTCACCATTCGCCGTTCAAATATCTGTGAGCAAAACGGCCGATGCTAACTGTTAGCGCATCTGCGTTCGTAACCGAATTGGGATAAACCTGCTACGTAAAAAACAGATAATTGTTTTTTTTTTAAACGTGAGGAGATAAATTTGATGATGTTTCCCTTCTCAAATCTTGGTCAAAATCCAAAATTGTCCCACAGTTGGTGGAATTGGTTGCCTTCCAGCGTAGGAAGAAAGAATAGAGATGGCTTTTGGCTTTGAGGGGTCGTTGCAACAACAACAAAAAATTCAGACCGCATCAACGTGCGTGATGCAAATAAAACAACCCGCCATCAGGAAGGCTGGCTTGCTTCCACTACGACATCATAATGACTCGTCGGGGGACTTTTTAACGGACTGCATTAACACGCGGATGAGGTGTGCGCCTGAGGTGTGTGCGCGTGCGCCCCTCCCACGCAGACACGCCTTCACTTCGTAATGTGACATGTCATCAGAAGCAGCGCCAATGCACCACGATGACATCACACAACTCCAGTGTTTATCAAAGGTGAGCGCGCGGGGAGAGAGGCTAAAATGGAGCGTCACGCACGGCTGCGTGCGTGCGTGCGGGCGTATCTGAGCGCGTGCCACATCTGCACTTTGATACACAAACACGACGGCCGTATTTGGCCGTTCGCACGCGGCCAACGTCTCGACCCCCGTGATGGATTGGCTGCACTCCCGCCTTGACAGACGAGCGATGGATGTGCTGGAGCTAAGAAGATGAAAAGGGGGTGGGGGGGTGGGGGGGAGCATGTGTGCATGATGGGGAGATGGGTTGGGGGGGAGCTGAGCGTGTTACTCTTGATGCCAGGGAGGATCTTACACGGGGGGCCAAGCAGATCATTTCCCCTTCAGCAACACGTGTCATTTGTCGGGAACAAACAAGCTTTTCGGCGGACGCCATCAGTCTCGGACTTCGCTCCCCTTCGGTGTGCGTATCCCGGAAAAAGACCGAAATTACTGTATTGCAACGAAGGCTGAAAAAAAAAAACAGGCAGAATTGGGGAAATAACTGCGGCAAGAGGTGTATCAAAGATTCTATCGTGCGCTACGGTCGCAGACGCTATCGGTGGGTGGATCGATACCATTGTCGATACTATTGATACAGACATCGGTATTGACACGTGCCGCGGGATCGAGACTTGAGCGTCTCTTTCTCGCCTGCCATCGAAAACAGTGACAAGAATTTAAACAAACGCATGAAAATAACACCGCTCAAAACATACGGCAAATGCACTTTGGGTGTGGTGATTTTTTGGTCCTTTTTTCCTCTAACTTTTCAAAATAATCTCACAATAATATATGTAATAAAGTATTTAGTCGTATTTATGAATTTAGGTTCAGTAATATGTGGAATTTTTTTTTTTCTGAAACTTAATAGCTATAAATTACAACACATGGGTAAAAACCCGATGGGCCTGATGTGCTTTTAATCAGCTTATATGTTTGATTGTCGGATTTCAATTTGCTGTTGACCGGTGTCATTTTTTTTTTTCAAACTCATTCAGCCCTATACTCAAAACCGAAAACGTTCTGAGTATTTACTGTTACTGGAAATACAGTAAGTCTTACAAATAATCACCGGGCCTTAAATGTCGGGACGGTTTCCCTCTTCTATTGTGATGAAGGTTTGTGTGCGTTACCTGTTCCGACCGCGTTAAGCGCCGTGTCAAACGTGATTTGTTTTCCAACCGGGAGCGTGTCGTGTGCGTGCAAACCGGCAATTACTCGTGCCCCCTAATTACACACTTAAAGACGTATAATTAGGCCCGCAAAGTGATCTTGCACGCCGCAGCGAGACGGGAGAAGGTTCTCGCATATGCATGCGTCTTAATTAGCCTTTACATCTGTATTGTGTACACATAGGAGACATATGGGGGGCGGGGGGGTGGCAAACAAAGACGGTGGTTTGTTACCTCCTCTTCAAGATATTAGCAATCCGATGGGCAGAAACAGACAAGCGTCTCAGCCTTTTCTATGACAATTGAGTAGAATGATATGCAAAAAAAAAATGTTGGGGTGCAGGACGGGTTGAATACCATCGGGCTTGATCTATTAACATGTGCGATCAACATGGGGATGGTAGCAATGACGGCAAGTAGTCAAGGGAGAAGACGGGCGGCAAGATTTTCTCACGTTGCCAAAGTGATTTCCTCCAATCCGACCGCAAATACGTCAATTCAATCAAACTTAAAGGACCTGCGCACACTTGTCTAACTGCGCCTTGGCATCCGATTCCTGCATTAGCGGTTCCTTGAGTGTCTCACACACACACACACACACATGGCTGCAGATTTCACCTAAAAGGTCAATAAGTGTGATCAAAGCAGTGATATGACGCACTGGGAAATCTCTCTCTCACACACACACACACACAGACGCACACACGCACGCACGTGCGCTCACGTACACGCAGTAAGAAGGCGTGCAAAACAACCCTGATGATCGCTACCACGACGGGCCTCAGAGACAGAAAGGAATGAGACACCAGCCTTCATCTGAACCTTGAGACATGAGTGTGTGCGCGTGCGTGTGTGTGTGTGTGTGTGCGTAGCAGCCCTCTCACTCTCCCTCTGCTTAAGAATCCAGTCACATCTCTTGCTAGCAGGCAGGCAGTGCGTTGCGGTCGCAGACGCTATCGGTGGGTGGATCGATACCATTGTCGATACTATTGATACAGACATCGGTATTGACGCGTGCCGCGGGATCGAGACTTGAGCGTCTCTTTCTCGCCTGCCATCGAAAACAGTGACAAGAATTTAAACAAACGCATGAAAATAACACCGCTCAAAACATACGGCAAATGCACTTTGGGTGTGGTGATTTTTTGGTCCTTTTTTCCTCTAACTTTTCAAAATAATCTCACAATAATATATGTAATAAAGTATTTAGTCGTATTTATGAATTTAGGTTCAGTAATATGTGGAATTTTTTTTTTTCTGAAACTTAATAGCTATAAATTACAACACATGGGTAAAAACCCGATGGGCCTGATGTGCTTTTAATCAGCTTGAAAATATGTTTGTCGGATTTCAATTTGCTGTTGACCGGTGTCATTTTTTTTTTTCAAACTCATTCAGCCCTATACTCAAAACCGAAAACGTTCTGAGTATTTACTGTTACTGGAAATACAGTAAGTCTTACAAATAATCACCGGGCCTTAAATGTCGGGACGGTTTCCCTCTTCTATTGTGATGAAGGTTTGTGTGCGTTACCTGTTCCGACCGCGTTAAGCGCCGTGTCAAACGTGATTTGTTTTCCAACCGGGAGCGTGTCGTGTGCGTGCAAACCGGCAATTACTCGTGCCCCCTAATTACACACTTAAAGACGTATAATTAGGCCCGCAAAGTGATCTTGCACGCCGCAGCGAGACGGGAGAAGGTTCTCGCATATGCATGCGTCTTAATTAGCCTTTACATCTGTATTGTGTACACATAGGAGACATATGGGGGGCGGGGGGGTGGCAAACAAAGACGGTGGTTTGTTACCTCCTCTTCAAGATATTAGCAATCCGATGGGCAGAAACAGACAAGCGTCTCAGCCTTTTCTATGACAATTGAGTAGAATGATATGCAAAAAAAAAATGTTGGGGTGCAGGACGGGTTGAATACCATCGGGCTTGATCTATTAACACGTGCGATCAACATGGGGATGGTAGCAATGACGGCAAGTAGTCAAGGGAGAAGACGGGCGACAAGATTTTCTCACGTTGCCAAAGTGATTTCCTCCAATCCGACCGCAAATACGTCAATTCAATCAAACTTAAAGGACCTGCGCACACTTGTCTAACTGCGCCTTGGCATCCGATTCCTGCATTAGCGGTTCCTTGAGTGTCTCACACACACACACACACACACATGGCTGCAGATTTCACCTAAAAGGTCAATAAGTGTGATCAAAGCAGTGATATGACGCACTGGGAAATCTCTCTCTCACACACACACACACACAGACGCACACACGCACGCACGTGCGCTCACGTACACGCAGTAAGAAGGCGTGCAAAACAACCCTGATGATCGCTACCACGACGGGCCTCAGAGACAGAAAGGAATGAGACACCAGCCTTCATCTGAACCTTGAGACATGAGTGTGTGCGCGTGCGTGTGTGTGTGTGTGTGTGCGTAGCAGCCCTCTCACTCTCCCTCTGCTTAAGAATCCAGTCACATCTCTTGCTAGCAGGCAGGCAGTAAGGCGCTTTCACGCTGGCAGGTTTGCTTTGCTTTGCTCTAATTCCCCTTTCTTTCTTTCTTTCTTTCCCGTGCGTGAGCGCGAGTGTGCGCATCTTCCGGGCGCACGCATCAAATCTGACGCCTTTTTGTTGGGTGTTGTTTCTTGACTTTCTGTCTTTGTGCGACCGGTTGGTGCGTCGCCTTCTCAGCGCCGCCCGATAAGCCCACTTCGACTGGCGCACGCACGCACGCACATACGCAGCCCTCAGCAGCTAACTGATGTGTGACGGCCTGCCACTCAAGCCCAGCTCCGTTGAGACGCGGCACAAAAGGAGTCGGAAAGATGACTGGGAGTGGAGGGAGGAAGAGGTGATGAGGAGAAGGATGGTGGGTGAAGGGTATCAGTGTCTTGCTGCTGGCTGGCTGCTAGCTGTCGCTCGCTGGCTGTCTCCTTATCTCCTGACTCCTCACTCTCCCCCAAGTGGCTGCTTTTGGCAGCTGAACACCGCCCCCAACCCACCACTCAACTGCCAACCCCCCCCCCT
>NW_017805701.1:882647-924668 GCF_001891065.2 Hippocampus comes | reverse complement strand
GGTCCCTCAATGTGATTATGAGCACGGATAGTTGTTCGTCTGCGTGTGCCCTGCGATTGGCTAGCAACCGGTTCAGGCTGAGTGTTTCATGTGAGAAAAAAAAAAAAAAAAAAAAAAACGCCCTGATATTGTTCTACAAGGCCCGATGCTAGCATGTCGTATACGGTGCGCGCAATCCTGTCCTCCCTGAGATTGCTGCGGTGCCCAGTTTGGCAGACGGCAAACGCTTCATCAAAGAGTCGACGTGTGCTTGCTTCAAAGCTGTGTCTCGACATTCCAGTTGAAGTTTAGCGTCGCGCTAAAGCCATAACAAAGACAATTACAATCAAACAATCAGACAATCTTACAAACAAATGCAAAAACGCCACAGACGGGCAAACCAATAGCGGCGATGTCACAGTGTGAGCCTTTAAAAAGACGGATGATCTAATAGTCACAGGTGTATAGTCTTTTTGTTAAAAAACAAAAAAAAAAAAAACGAGTTACTATATTCGTGAAGCTCAATCAGCTATGCTCGACTTTTTTGAGACGTAGCATCAAATTTACGTGTTACTGGCCGTGCGTGCAAATTACTGCCCCCTGGAGGCAAAGGTGTATACAACAGAAGCAGCACATACGGCTTGTGAATAAAAAAAAAAAAGGGGAACCCGAGTCAACTTGATTTCTATAGCACAACCGGCAGACAAAATTAAGATTGAATTAAGATGCCCCATGTGTTTTGGAACAACATTTGAATCAAATTTTAAAAAGCATTTTCATTACAATTGACATGATGATCAAGTATCAGTACTCATTACAGGCAGAATGGTCGGGAAAAAAGCAGTCGCGTGACATCGCTAAATTCTCCACCAAGCTCCTCTCTTCCGATGCCACAAAACGTGGCCACTGCCACCTAATTTTGGGCCACCTTCGACTTTATAAAAACGGTTATGATCCAACCAGCGTTGCACGAGTTGGGTTATTTTGGACTGCAAATACAGTTATGGAAACAGCTGGAAGTCTCTCCTAAAACCGCAGATGGATTTTCTTTCCTACTGTCAACGCGTCGGATGATTTTGTGGATTTTCAAACAGGTGACGTTGTTTTCTTTTGTAACCATCCAGGTCTGAGTTTGCGGAAAGCACGAGAATTGCCTTCACAAGAACGTATCTTACAAAATACTGAATGTGTCAAGGCAATGCATGATCCTCATAAAAATTTTGGAAGCTTTTCTACAAAAACGAAAACAATATAAGCGTTAGAAGATTGGACTTTTTCCCCACTCGGCATCTTATGAATGTTTTCCCATGCATACTAACGCACCAGGAGTTCTCAAGCGAGGCTGCAAGATAGCATTTCAGGCGGTGCACGGTTTCAACATCAGTATAAAGATCTTATTTGTGGCTTTTTGCTATTCGAGGGCCAGAGCGGGCCCTATCCCGTGCGAACATCGCGGGTCCACAGTACAGTGAAACTCCTCTACAACGAAACCTACATGGGCGAAAATACCCCCCTAGTGCGAAAAAATGTTCATGCATGAAAGCCATTCCCAATTTTCTGCTCCCCCTACAACGAAAAGTCCCCCTGTTCCGTTGTACGAAATCTTTTTCTCTGCTCTTGCCTCGCAACGAGATTCACTACAAGGAAAACAAGCCTTCCGCAAAAGTCTAATCCAACAGCGACCTCTACTGTTTCGTTCGGAAACGGCAACCATCGCACTGATTTACACATGCGCAGTAGTACAGGAAGTTTTTTTTTTTTTTAGACGCAGCACGAACGTTGCATTGCTCAAATGGCGACAAAACGGACCTTTGCATACCAAGGAGTTAAGAAAAGAAAAGCTTAAACGCTTGAAGACAGGATAAAGGCAATAAAAATGAAAGATGCGGGAAGCAAAACAAAAGACATTATGCAAGAAATTGATGAAAGTGAAAGTAAATGCTGATCGTAAATTTCGCAATTTCTTTCCCCTTTTTTCTTTCCACGCTGGCCACATGAAGTGTCAAACAAGTATATGCTCATACTTATGCGCTATTGGAATAAAAATGAATGTACACACATACGTTTTTGTGTGTGTTCGTGTTTACGTCTCAGATCAAATTTGCTCCAGTGAAAAGTCTCCTGTTGTGAAAAATTTCTTGCAGCAAACATGATTTCATTGTAGAGGAGTTTCACTGTATATCCAGGTGACCCTTGCAATTCTCGGGGCTTAGGGACTGCACCAGCCAGCGGACAGCAAAAAAATGCACATATAAGTGACGGCCACCGAAAGACACAAAATGGTGGATGCCCTCCACCGTTGTCCTCAGTCTTCCTGTTAAAATTGATTGGCTGCCAACGCGGATGTCATGTTGCTATGATGCCATGCCGTTTTCGTAATTGATGCTATCTACACATTTCAAAACAAAAAGCAATATCAGGATTGCCATTTCCAAACAAGAGCTTCGAGTGAATCGTAAATCCAACCGTATTGCCAGGACGGAAATGCGATCAGAGCCGCAGGGTACGGCGTGGTTATCCGAGCTCCATTCATCAAGTAACGGGACTAAATGACTACCGGGCAACGCTAACCTAAATCATGTCTGCGATTATTCTCTGTCAAGTTATCATGATTCGGCGAATCAATCTTCCGTGAAGCAGTCATGGCGAAAGAGCATCAGCGCGGCCATCTGCAGCTCACCCAGTGATGCTGCCATCACGTGGCCGAAGCTGTTACCACGGGGAGGGGCGGACGAGGTCGAGCGACAACACGAGAACAAGTGAGTTTGTGGAGGAAGAAGAGGAGGAGGAGAAGGAGCTTGCTCAGCAATATGGATCCAAAGCTGGAGGTTATTGAAGACAAACAATTCTCCATCAGCACCGCGGCGGCTGCCGATACCGCTGATTCATCACTAACCCCCAGACGCAATAATAATATCTCGCTCTTCATCATTGCGGCCATCATCGCCTACTCTGACACCCATCACCGTCGTCGTGATGACAACAGATGAATGATCAGTCACGGGCAAAAGCAATGATGCCCAATAAAAGGAACTTTTTGTTGTTATTTTGCGTCCGCCATTTGAATTGTGGCCTAAGCTCCCCACAACGTAAGCCTGCTAGCACAAAGTAAGAAGCATGTTTGACGAGGTGAAAAATTAGCATTACAGGGAGACTATGGAGTAGCATGGCGTTGTAGTGGTTTCAGTCCGGGTCGCGCCCTTTGCCCAGAGTCAGCAGGGACAGGGCACCAATTCTCCCCGTGAGGAGAAGCGCCACTAAAAATGGACGCTTGTAAAGCAAGAGGTCGACAGTGATTCACTGAGAGGTATGTCTAAATACTTTTGGATTGGATGTTTTACACCACTTTGAAATGAATAAATTAGGGGCGAATTTTGCCAAGAGGGAAAAGCTCGGAGCTATCAGGCTTCTCTCCAAGGTGCCAACTGCATATTTGCCCCTTGGCAAGACCGGAATTCACTCTATTCCAAAAGAAAAAAAAAAAAACATCCCCTGTTCACTCTCGGTTCCTTGTTTCCACAGTCGCTCTTTCAGCTTTTAATTAAAGTGAAGCAGGGGGGGCTGCTAAAAACCTGCTACTAATTACACAGCTACTGCCCCTCACGCTCGTTCTTCGTCTCTCTCTCTCTCTCTCTCCCTCTCTCCCTCTCTCTCTCTCTCTCTCTCTCTCTCTCTCTCTCTCTCTCTCCTCGTGTTTGCTTGTTTGCGCTCCCTCCTCTGGCAACTTCCTTGCTCGGGGGCAGCGCGCTGGAGCTCGGCCAGCGAGTCACCGGCACCGCCACAGGCATTGACATCTGCATGCGCGGGCAAAATGGGAAGAAGGGAGAATGTGCAACACACACACACACACACACACACACAAAATGGTCGTGCTGGTATTCTATGACATGTTAGCGGACACTTCAAGTCACTTTCGCACCGCGTCGCCTCACCTAATAGCTGCGAAACGTAATCGGATTTCACTCAGATGCAATCGCACAAGGTGATATGATGCTGCCAGCTTCTCGTTCCTGTCAAACAGGCATCATACGACTCAGGACGACAACAGATGGGGCTATATGCTGTTTGTATGTGTTGCTGCGCCGTGTGTGTGTGTGTAGCTGTTGTTTGAAGGTTTTTAATTCTTGTGACATCCATCCATCCATTTTCTAATCCGCTTGACCTCACGAGGCTCGGGGGCAGGCTGGAGCCTATCCCAGCCAATCTTCGGGCAGTCGGCGGGGAGGTACACCCTGAACAGGTTGCCAGCCAATCGCAGGGCACACAGGCGAAAAACCATCTGCGCTCACGATCACACCTAGGGACAATTTAGAGTAGGCATGCCCAACCAGTCAATCATGATCGATCGGTGGCCCGCAGACTGACCCCAAGTCGATCGCGGGTGGGGGGGTGGTTGTGGGGGAGATTTGTGTGTCTGTGTGCGTCTTATTAATATTGTATATTTTTGTGATCGTGTACACTTCACCCTCAGCAACCTATCAGTTTCCTTTTCGCAAACTCTTGCATCTACTTTTTTGTTTCGTTCATGTTAAGTAAGGGTTGCTCATCATGGAACGTGTGTGCGTATGCGCGCGTGTGGTAACGGTCCATCGCGGAAGGTTGGACGTTTGAAAAAGTCGATCTTTGGTCAAAAAAAGGTTGGGAACCTCTGATTTATCGCGTTTTTCGAATGTGGGAGGAAACCGGAGTACCCAGAGAAAACCCACGCAAACACGGGGAGAACATGCAAACTCCGCACAAGAAGGCCGGAGCCAGGATCGAACCCGGCACCTCTGTACTGTGAGGCGGACGTGCTAACCAGTCGCCCCCCCCCCCCCCCCCGTGGCGCCGTTCTTGTAACATTTCTGCAAATTTTTGTCAGCTCACCCATGGCGATTCGCATCTATCGCGGGTGGGTCTGCAACTTATCCCCCTGATAAACGGGGGGTTCACTGTATCTACTTGAGGTGTGAGTCACAGAGAGGAGAGTGAGGACATAAAGAGATGCAGATAAAGTCGCTGGACAGCAGGAGTGGGTGGGACTTTGAAGCCATGCCGCAATCAAGCCTTTGTCACCATCTGGACGCCATTTTAAACACATCAGCTCTGGCTCCCTCTTGTAAACAAGGGCGCGACCCGAAACATGTCGCTCTGACTAAATGGGATCTTTCGAGCAGCTGCGGACCCACCCCAAAATGGCTGAGGTTGAAGCGCGAGAATCGCAGCCAATATGGCTGAAAATGCAGGGCGGCATGTACACCGCATGTTAAGTCACCATTTAATCAGACGATGCTGGCGACTGGCTCAACGGCTTGGAAGGGTGCGACGCTTACGCTTCACTCACTGGCCAAATCAATAGGTACACCTCAAATTCGACCGAGATTGAGCAACACAAGAGAGCCGAAACACATCTCGGTATTCATTTTCAAAGTCAAGTTTCATCAAAGAAACGAAATCTAGGTAGACTGCGCAAAACTGTACTTTTTTTTTTTTTTTAAATTGAACTATAAAAATATGGCGCGATTAACTCGGAATAAGCGGATGTCTACAAAGAGAGGAATTGGGCGAAAATAAAAGGACACAGTGTGGATACTTGGATTTTCACTGACTTGGTCCATCAATTACGCTGGCAGAGACTCTCCACGCTTTGCTTTCTAGCTCTAACTACATAAGTAATTGTAAACATAGTTCAGTGTGACATGTGTACACTGCATATATTACACTGGTACAAACTGGCTGTGGCTTTCTTGGTTTTGCTTATGCTAAGTACCCAGATTTTTATTTTATTTTTTTGCTCATGTGCATTTTGATCCCTGTTCCATCTACAACAATAAGTTGCAAAGCCTTGCGCAGGAGGCAGTGGTTCAGTTGGGGTTGGCTGCATCGCTCGATTTGCTGTGAGACTCAAGTTTCACCAAAGGACAAAACAAAAAAAAAAAATAAAACAACATATTGCCTCGGCGCTACAATTACTCGGCAAGTGAACAAACTTTCAACAAGTACTGACATTGAACAGCAAAGCCGCAACAACACAATTAGTGTGATATTGGCATTGTTTTAAGTGAGCAATCCCAACTGAGCAAAATTACATTTGCACAGGCAGTTTTTTGGTACATTTCTTCTCCTGGTTCTCATTACAGACTACATGTGTGCCTAATTAAGCGGCTGCCCGTACGAGTCGGGTCTAACTATTCTTTTAATGTCTTTACCAGGTACTGATATTAGCATAAAAACAAACGGGATCGTGAATGGCAGATTAATGGGAATTAGTATGTGCTTACATGGGTGGATGGCAACGATAAAGAGATGGATGGGGGTTTGTGACAGTGAAGGAGCCGTGTCACTGGCTGTGGCTACGCATTGTGGCGGGATTGTTTGTGTGGGGGTGTGTTGCCAGATGAAGGGAAACAGTTGATCTGATGCAAAGTTCACTCACGAGCACAGAGAAAGTGAGGGGGGGGGGGGGGAAGAGAATGCCTGCACTTGCACACACGTTTACAGTGCGACTGGGATAATGACATGGAAATGACATGCTAACGTTATGCTAATCTGGCAACATTATTCTGCCCACCGGGGACGAGGAGGCAGAGGAGCCTGACAAACGGTGCGCGCGCGCGCACACACACACACACACACACACACACACACACACACACACACACACACACACACACACACACACACACACACACACACACACAGCAAAGGAGAGTTGGCTGCTAAGTTTGTCAAAATATTGATGAAGAAAATGTACAAACGGCAGTGATTCAAACTTGTACAAAACTTGTGGGTTAAAAAAAAAATGAGTTCGAGATTATTATTTTTTTAACTGTTGATCACATGACCCGTGATGACAAATGACTAAATTGTGTTGTATTTAGGATTAATGAATATAACGGGGCATTCTAGACATTGATTTAATTAAAAAAAAAAAGAAGGAAAAGACGAAGAAGAAGCTAAAAGCAGCTCAAAAAGAAAAAGGACTGGAAATGATTTACTGCAGAAATGACAGTGAATGCAACAGCGCCCCTCTCTGGATAAACAAGTAACTGCAGCGTTTACTGTACGTGGGAACACCGTTGAAATTTCAGAACAAAAGGAACACGCTCCATTCGTAATACAAACTTGGTTAAGGCAGGGTACAGCAATTTTTAACATCTCATCTGATTTTTTTTTAAAAACAATTTTTAATGTGAAAGACGCATGCGATGAGAAATAAAAATAAGGGTGCCAACACAGCACACCACCTGTGAGAGGCAGCATGGTGCCACAGGGCAACCAGACAGCTGTAAAATACAAAGAAGAAAGAGTCATGGGGCACAAGAAAGAGAAGAAGCCAGGCTAAGGATGTGCTCACCCGGTAACTGAAATACGTACAAAGCGGTTGCAATTACTTGTCCTTTCTGTTGTGGCGAGTGCCTGTGGGACATTTAAACCCAACCCGTTTCTCCTCTATTTGTGTATCACAACAGCGTCAGCTTCGGTATTTAGGATTAATGAATATAACGGGGCATTCTAGACATTGATTTAATTAAAAAAAAAAAGAAGGAAAAGACGAAGAAGAAGCTAAAAGCAGCTCAAAAAGAAAAAGGACTGGAAATGATTTACTGCAGAAATGACAGTGAATACAACAGCGCCTCTCTCTGGATAAACAAGTAACTGCAGCGTTTACTGTACGTGGGAACACCGTTGAAATTTCAGAACAAAAGGAACACGCTCCATTCGTAATACAAACTTGGTTAAGGCAGGGTACAGCAATTTTTAACATCTCATCTGATTTTTTTTTAAAAACAATTTTTAATGTGAAAGACGCATGCGATGAGAAAAAAAAAATAAGGGTGCCAACAGAGCACACCACCTGTGAGAGGCAGCATGGTGCCACAGGGCAACCAGACAGCTGTAAAATACAAAGAAGAAAGAGTCATAGGGCACAAGAAAGAGAAGAAGCCAGGCTAAGTATGCGCTCACCCGGTAACTGAAATACGTACAAAGTGGTTGCAATTACTTGTCCTTTCTGTTGTGGCGAGTGCCTGTGGGACATTTAGAGCCAACCCGTTTCTCCTCTATTTGTGTATCACAACAGCGTCAGCTTCGGGTGAGCTTCCTAGTAGGCGATCACATTTCATTTCAGAATCACAAGAGCCCTTGGGCTCATTCCTGATTCTCGCTTCTGACACCAGAAATTCGATCGAGGAGACGAGTAGCATAACAGGAGAGAAGCGAGACGGGCAGATGGACAATTGAAATGAGACGATCGTTCCCCGACGATGGCGCGCCCAAGAGATGGCAAACGAATAGGACGTAACGTCAGTGACTTGTCTCACGAACTACATACGACTGGCCGAACATTTTTTTTTTCCTGGTGGGCCTAGCATTCATTTAATTGTTCATGGTTCTGATAATATGATGCAGACGACTCTTTGAGGCGCACTCACAGATACACTCTATATAAGAACATTTATAATCATATTGTTACCAACGAAATGTGCATGTAGTGCTTCCCTCAGACTTATTGGTGCAACCGTAGGCTGCGGATAAATAAGTGTACCGGTATTCAAGTTGGCTACACTTAGCGAGTGGCAATCCAAGATGGCCGGCCTTGGCTTTGCTTCTCGCTATGGAGACTAAGTGGCACTATTGTTGCATTCATATATAAATTCAGGACCTTGATGCGCGTTTAATGCAATTAAAACAGTGGGGTGAGAGCAACTTTTGGGTAGAGCGTCAGGCAACATTGCAATTAAGAGACCTGGGATGAGCGTCTTGTCTTGACTCAGCCCGTCTTAGTGTCAACCACACACTAAAGGCTTTGCTAACGAAAATATCAAATAGGTTTTACATTCATGATTGCAATGCGCACAAAGGCTGAAAGGGAGCTAGTGGTGTAATAAAACCCACTCTCCATCTTTCACCAGGAAGATGCTCTTCGTTCCTTCCTGACTGTCACCGTTTTTCCATGCCCCCCCCTCCCACAAGTGGCCGTGATTGACAGGTGTGCTAGATCCATGCAATATCACCAGGCACACGTTCCTATTCCCTCCTGGAGGCTTCATCCGCTGGTCAAATTAACCTTCTGTGCCAAGGGGGTGGGTGAGCAACACTGAGGGGGGAGGGCCTGCATGGGCCAATCAGCAGGTGATTAGGCCAGGGGCGGGCGGGGTGAGGGGTCACTGCAATGGGGCCATCGCAAGCCTGATTGGTTTCAATCAGCTGCTGGTCTGGGAGGACAGCTGGGAGCTGAGCCTCACCACACACTAATCAACGTGTCCCACAGCGAGGCATGAACACTCACACACTCATGTACACACAAACACACAGCCAAAACATGAACATCAGTGTGAGTACACATTGACACGGGACAAGGAAGACACAAATACACAGCAGGCAGAAATGAACAGTCCGGGTGGAAGCCTATAAACTTCACATTATGGGAATCTGGAGGGGGAAACACCGCAGCGCCGCACAATGTTACAGTAAATTGAATGACTAATTGCATTGGCTTCATTAATTTGGCCATCTGATCCGCGCCCGTGACATTGCTTTGCGATGCTTCGTCCCACACAAATCACAGCACATCTCCCAAATGGCTCCAAGGTGGAACCAGCCACATTCTGCCCGCCGCGTCGGATGCCGTGTAATCCTTGCTCAAATTTTGCTCGAGCCTGGGTGCAAATGACTGATAGCAAAGACTCAAGTATTTTATTTTGGCTCCTTGTGGCTTTCTTTGCGCGTGAGTCGATGTTACGGAATGGCAGCGGTCACGTGTGATGGATTGTGTTTTTAAAATACACGCCATCATGTCACGCATCTGTGAAAATAAATGTTTACCGCAAATGTACAAACAGTACTTTCACTGTACTTCACGCATTGCAATTCATCTATGGTCAAAATTTTATTTCACTGTACTATTTATATCAGGAATGGGCAACATAAAATGCTGATGAAAAATTGTGGCTTATATCAGGAATGGGCAACATAAAATGCTGATGAATTGTGGATTCCAATTTTTCCATCAGTGCGACTGCGGAGGCCAAATAGGACAACACACTTCCAAGCCAGATGTAGGCAGACACCGATAGGCAAACACAGCCAGCGTTCTTAACCGGCTGAAGAGCTCATTAGTGAAACGGGTGTCTATAGGTACTTTGTTATGTTCTCTGACTATACACTAGATGACAGTGTTGCTTTAAAAATACTGTTGAGATGAAAAAGGTTTCACGATTAAGAAATTGCAGTGTTTGGCTACACACTGTTATTTTGCCTCCCGACACCAAATAAAACGGTTAGGGACGATTAAAGGGACGGGCGTCCTTGCTTAATCCGTCCTTCATCGTCTTCAGTCCCCAAAAAATGGGCGTGTTCCATCCCAGGCCCGGACTGCCCATCTCTGATATTTATACGATATATTTACATTCAATTTATCTGTAAAATGTGTCTTTAACATAGCACACGCTTATTTTTCTACTAAAAAAAATAAATGCTCATATGATTAAATATTAACTACTATGATTAAATAAAATGAAGACATAGTAAGATAGTATAGTAAGCTTTCCGAAACCACACGACGTTTCTGCTCTGACAGCGGTCGACTATCTGCGCATGCGCGCAACGTAAAGTGGGACGGCTGAACAAGAAAACAAGACTCGCTGACAGTTGACGGCCGCGCGTCTCCAAAGTTTACTTTGCGGCTCAGCGACGGGCGCAGAGATCACAACAGGCAGGGCGGGCTGCGGTTCTTTCGGCCACGTAGGCAAGCCAAACACGCAGTGCTTCTCATTTTCCGAACCGGCTGGTCAAGTTTGTGAATAGCGGACGTTGACGGAGTGGAGGGGGCGGTAAGTTCTCAGCGAGGTAGGAAAAAGTTCTGCGATGATCTCACTCCTGTTCCGCTTTCGAAAGTTTTTTTTTTCTTCCTCAGCTACCGCAAGTTGTACTGTTTTGCAACGTTAATTTGTCATTAGCGATGGGGCAATAAAATCACGAGTGTGTCTCATACGAAAATGGCGGATACGACTGTCGTTTGGATTCCTGAGTATAACTTGAAGTGAGACTGAGGCGCCCAATGCAGAACCCGTGACTCGCGGCGCGAGGGTCAGTTGAGGCGTGGAGCGAAGAGGCACACTGTTGATTTGACGTGTCCGATTCGCGTGGAGCGGCGCAAAACACATCAAGGTGCGTGCCCCCCCCCCATCCCCCTCCCCATTCCCCCCGTGGCCAAAGTTAGGAAGGAAACACTGAAGGAAGCTGTCGCAATCATCTATTGCGGCTACAGGGAGCAAAATTACTCGGTCTCCATCGTCAAGTGTATGCGCAGTTACGCCCGTTCTAATACATAAGTAAACAACTACAGACACAAAATACAAACATAAAATGAAGTGAGGAGAGTAGCCAAAAAAATTGTACTCCGGTAAGAGGACTGTTACTTTAGAATTAGCCTTCCACATAAATAACTGCAAGTATTCACAGAAAAGAAAAAGTACAAGACCTGAGCGGTGAGCAATTGAATCGTTAAATGAATGGTCATGTGACTGCACCCAAGGCAGAACTCCTTCCGACAAACCAAAACACAGAAACAATGATGATGACACAAATAAAAGTCGCAAGAAATCGACCACAATGCAATTCATAGTAGCATCGCACTCAAGTAAAAACGTATGTTGCGTTAAAACTAGCCTGACGAGTACCATTCATCAAAAGTTACTTGAGTAAATGTAACAAAGCAAATATAGCGTGTTACTATGCACCTTGAGACCTAGTTGTTGACTTTTGTTCTGTCAAAACCAAAGTCCCCCAATTTGACCAAATTTGAGCCAAATTAGAGAGGAGGAGGGTGTTTACAGATCAAAAAATAATCATGTTTTTCAATGCGCAGTGGTGATTACCTGACCTGCTATCGGACTGAAAATAAATAGCGGCTGTTATTGTTTTTAATCTTCACATGCTTTATGTTATGACCCGATTTTACACTTGCTGAGGTAATATGCCCGTACAAAAAAAAAAAAAGAAAGTCTGAATTTTCAGATGTATGTCGTTACATTGCAGACAAAAACTGCCGCTTCCCCTGCAGTGATGTCGTCTTGGTGGTGGGAGCAGTGGTCGCTAGTGGGCTCAAACGGCACCACTGGTTCTAGCGGCTCCAAAGACAAGACCTGCTTCAACAGTACCCAGAACACCGTCCTGAACGGAGTCCAGTTTGGGGGGGTGCCTGTTGTGCTGCTTCTCAACTTTAGCGTCTTTTTGGTACGAGCCGCCGTCTGTCCATAATTGAGAAAGTTAACTTAAGTTTGTGTAAAATGGATCTACTGTTATCTTTTGGTCCGATAGGTGTTACTGATCCTGTTTTCGATTATACGGAGGAAGTTCTGGGACTATGGCCGCCTGGCACTGGTTGCGGACAAAGAAGGGTTAGTTTTGGATGAGACACTCGACTTTTGCGTTTGGATTTAGGTGCAATTTTGGCCCGAAGCTGTTTTGATATTTGCGGACAAGAAGCATACATTCGAGATTAAGCTGTTGCAACTTGACTGTTGTTTCAAAGAATCGCCTTGCGTTTTTAGAGTCACCGGGACGGGACGCCATCGCTACAGACACATGTCGTCTTGTGTGTCCAATGGGGATGACCTCGAGTATGAAATGGTTTGTCGAATCAAATTATTGATTGACGATAGGCCAAAGTAATTTGTCACAATTTGAACATTTATTTTGCATTTCGTTCTTAAAGGGCTTCTGTTCTTGGCTGCCTTTCATTCTCAGAATGGAGTGAGTATGATTTGTCAACATCTGCTTTGTCGTCAAGTCCTGAGGCCTTGAAAAAAATAAACAGCTCCGTATTTGTTTTTGTCCCCCCCCCCCCTTAGTGATGAAAAAATAAAAGCCAGATGCGGCAGCGACGCCGTTCACTACCTGTCCTTCCAGCGTCACCTGGTCATCCTGCTGCTGGTCATTACTGTCACCTCCCTCTCAATCATACTGCCTGTCAACCTGACGGGTGACCTGCTGGGTGAGCTTTGGCGCCTCGTAATTTCACTTCGATTCACTTCGCGTATACAGCCTGCTAATCGTGGCTAAAAATGGCTCGACCAGATTCACTTCCTCTAAACTCCACTGTGTTGACAAATTAACCTGTAATGTGAAAGTGGGAAAAAAAAAGTCCCTTTACGGCTGCTTCTCCTTTTTGCCCACTTTGAGAAGACTGATGTCGGTTGACATTATTACGTACAGATTAACGGCTCACGGTTTAATGGCAAATATTGCAACTGAAAGAGGTGGAGCCAAAACTAAAAAAACCAAAAAACAAACTAAACAAAAATCAGTGACTCTCTCAAAGGACACGTTTTCCATCCTAAATGTCTTTCAGGCAACAATCCAGAGAGTTTCGGAAGGACGACGATTGGGAATCTTCAGAAGGGGTATTAAACAGCAACACGGAAGAAGCATAAACTGCAATAAAACCTACACTCACGTTAAAAAAAAAAAAAAAAACTCATGGGCTACAACTAGCTGTTGTTTTCATGACCCTTTTTCACAGAATCATAAACCACTAAAAACTTGTCACCCTCCTATTTTTAATGGTCAACTGAAGGGGGTGGAAAGTCCTTTGGTTTACAATAGTCCCAACATCAGGTTATAAACTGTCAACTAGTTTGCACAGTGACATAACAATACGTCCCTTTGGGACATGAACCCCCTGGAGTTAGACAACCGTGGTGTTTCACAAGGCTCTATTCCGGGTCCACAGATTTTTGTAGTATAAATGTTTCAATGACCTGCCATGTGTGTTTCACACACATATTCACTGTAACTATGACGTCACTACTGCGTTAGCGTAGGTTAGCGATAGACAACAGCGCAGTCCGATTCATGTACTATACACATTCGGGTTGCGTTATGGCCGAAAGTATGGACGCATCAAAAACATGAACACACGTAACGGTGCCTTTCACGCTGACTGAACTGCACAGAACATGACTGAGTGGTGTCTTGGCTATGGTTTAAAAGTTTGTTTTTCTCTCCAGAAACGACTTGTTGTGGCTTCACACGGTGTTTGCCGTCCTCTATCTTGCCCTCACTGTTGTTTTGCTGCGGCATCACACATCGCAAATGAAAGGCATGGGGCAAGATACGGTGAGTTTCTGCCCAAAATAAAATAAAAATCACAATTTCGTGTTTGATTCGGAGGCACTTGTGCTAAACGGTTCCCCGCTAATGTTTGCAGGCCAGAAACACCTTGTTTGTGACGTCTCTCCCTAAAACAGCGACAGAGGACGACGTCAAGACGCATTTCATGTGAGTGGACGAAACCAAGTTCGCGAGCGAAAGGGAGTGCTTGCTTCCCGCGCTGTTCTTTTGCACAGAGAGGCGTACCCAAGCTGCCGAGTGTGTGCGGTCAACATTGCCTATGATGTGGCCAAGCTCATGCACCTTGATAAGGAAAGGTAAGAATGCGAGGTTTCGACGAACTACATTCAAATGCCTAAAAAAAACAACCACACCCCTCTCACTTGCCTGACAAATTTGCTCTGATGCGTAAACAGAACAATTCGATGCAGGGTGTGACAAATACGCCAAGGTGCTTTTCACCCCCCCCAGGGTCCGAGCCGGAAAAAACCTGCGGTACTACGAGCGTGTCCTGGAGAAGACGGGCCAGCGGGAAACAATATATCCTAGACTGTGCGGCTACCTGTGTTGCTGCGCCAAGTGTGACAAGGTAAGGTTGCAGCAGCGAGACTTCATGCTGTCACGAAACAGCAGCTTTGTCTTTTCTAAAATAGCTTCTTGAGAGTTGTTTTGGAGCCGACTCGCGACAGATAGTTTCAAATCGTTCCTGGAGCAGCAACTGTGTTGTGTGCTCCGGCCCGAAGAAGTATATTCATATTGAAGGAAAATATCTGGTTTTGGAATCCTTGTGTCACCCCAGAAATAAAAGCTGATTTCCAGTGGGATGCAGCTGTAATCCGAGGCGGGAATCACTTGTGCAGTGCTCATTCATATGCGTCTTCCCTCAGGTGGACGCTATACATTACTACAGCACCAAAGAAAAAGACCTGCTGGAGGAGGTGAGGCAGCAGGTGGAAGAGGTGCCACAGCGCCCCCTGGGGCTTGCCTTTGTCACCCTTCAGACGGAGGCCATGGCCAAGTAGTGAGTCATTTATCTTGCCTCTGCCCGACACGCGCATTTGCGCCAGGCGGGAATCCATATTGGAACCCAGTCCAACATGCTGTCACAGAACCAGAAAAATCACTAAACTCTTTTTCTGGCGTGATGGGAACCTGGATGCTTGCCATTGTTGAAAAGTACATCCTTCCTGTCACTCACACCTGACCCCCCCCCCCCCCCCCCCCCCCCCCCCCCCCCCCCCCCCCAACCCCCCAACAACCCACCCCCCCCCCCCCCGCGCTCATTAGCATTCTCAAAGACTTCAACGCGCTCGACTGCAGCGGCGCGGGTTGCTGTCGGCAGCCTCAGCATTCGAGCAAGAGTGCGAGCATCAAAGTGAGGAAGTGGAGGGTCAGCTTCGCACCCCATCCGAAAAATGTTTACTGGTAAGGCTGCTGCGTCGCACTTGACTTGCATAAGAGTCGAGCTTCACAACACCTGATAGAATGTGTGGATTTGACAAAAATGCTCTGAATCAAATTTACATTACCGTATTGGCCCGAATATAAGTTTTGTGCATTGAAATAAGACTGAAAAAGTGGGGGTCATCTTATATTTGGGGTCTAGACATTATACCCATTCACGACGCTAGATGGCGCCAGATATCATTGAAGCGAATGCTGAACTTGACTCCCCAGGCCAAAGTGAACGCCTGTCATGAAGAATAAAAATAGCGGTAGCACGAAGAAGAAAAATAAAAAATAGCGGTAAGAAAGAGAAGAAAATGGAGAAACGTAGCGACAATCTGGAGAAAAGTGGGTCGAAGATCGGCCAGGTTAACCGGCAGCTGAGGAGAAGTTATGTCATTTACATTTCAAAAAACAGAAGCCATTCATTTACGAATGTGATTGCACTTTAGTTTACATATTTAAATGTTCAGATATTAAGATTTGAATGAGGCAAAGTAACATGCTTTTTCACTCAAATATATTGTTAGAATCGTTTGTTTCAGATGTACTGTAATTATTTTCTGTATAAAAATTAATTTGGTGTTAAAAAGTCTTTTTTCCAACTTTAGTCTTGAAAAAGAGGGGGTCGTCTTATAATCAGGGCCGTCTTATATTTGGGCCAATCACTGTTTTTTTTTTCCTCCAAGTATAAAACATTTCCACAAGGGTACTTAGTGATGACGGCATAAAGAAGTGGTCATGTTGCCTTTCAATTTTGTCTCCCCGTCCAGGGACCATTTGTCAGTGCAGGGCTTCTCCTGGTTCGCGCGCTACGCCATGCTCAACTTCCTGCTTTTCTTCCTGCTCACCTTCCTCACCACGCCCACCATCATCATCAACACCATGGACAAATTCAATGTCACCAAGCCCATCCGCTATCTGAACGTACGCTCGAGAGACTCCCACGCCTCCACGGGGGGGGGGCTGCAAGTCTGACCTTTCTCTCGCTTCCCCACAGAGCCCGATCGTCAGCCAGTTCTTCCCCACGTTCTTACTGTGGTGCTTCTCCGCGCTGCTGCCCACCATCGTCTACTACTCCACGCTGGGGGAGGCCCACTGGAGCAGGTGGGCGACGCGTTCATTCAGATTGGCGAGCCAAGCGAGACCGCGCTTTTGGAATTTGAATTGTCCCGGGTGCTCTTTTCAGGTCCAGCGAGCAGCTGAGCATGATGCACAAGCTTTATTTCTTCCTGCTCTTCATGGTGCTCATCCTTCCCTCGCTCGGACTCACCAGGTAATTTCAATGGGCTACGCCGTCAACAAAAGAACGGTTGCGGTTGTCTGCGCTGTGAATTTCTTTGGGAAGACGACAAACTATTGATGATGAACTTTCCTAAAAAAGGTCATATGTATAGATGGATAGATATAGACATACACACGGTTGATACCAAACTATGATTTTTAGCATACTGTTACACTGCTCAAGGAAACTGGCTTCAACGGATGAATTTTGAAGACATTCTGATGTGGCAATGGGTGCTACCGAGACAGTAGAAATGCCTCCAAAAGGCTTTTTTTGGGGGGCACACATACACCAAAGGATAATAACAGACATTTGTATACGGCCTGACACAAAAGCAATACGATACAATACTTCCTGATAGTGCTTTCACAACAGCTGTAACAAAGCACTGAACAAAACTGTTAAAAATAATCAACACAACACATAACATCAAACACGGACAGTCGTGCAATCCTTAAGCAACTCAAAATGGAGCAACATGTTTGGAAATGCAAGAGCAAAGAGTTTGTCAAGGACGATTTATTGATTCATTTACTATAAAATTCATTTTGTGCAGATGTACCGAATATGTTTTTTTTTTTTAAACACGCACACACAAAATAAGCTAACAAGTGTTTTTTTTGTTTTTTTTATCTCTCGCAGTCTCGCCTTGTTTTTCCGCTGGCTTTTTGACAAAGAATTTCTCACGGATGGGAAGTTGAGGTTTGAGTAAGTTCCTTTCACTGTTCCGCATATCTCCTTGTCACTAATATAGATTAGGGGTGCCCAACCTTTTTTTTTTTTTTTTGACCAACGATCTTACTTTTCAAGCCAACCAACCTTCCGCCATCGACCGTTACCGTGCGTGCACGCATACACACACAATGCACGCGCAGAACAACTTCCGGTGATGGCGCTCACGTGCCACCGTAGGTTAAAGGTGCCCTGCTTTTGTTTGTTTGTTTGTTTATTTATTTATCTATTTTATATTATATTTATTTTTATATTTATATTATCATTTATCTATTTATTATTTTTATTTATTTATTTATTGTTTAATTTATTTTTGTATTATTTTATTACATTTTTCGGGGGTGAAGGTGAAGCTGATAAGATGCTTTGCGTGCGGTGTACAATGACACAAAAATATTTTACATTAAAACTCATTCAGTACCAGCCAATTCTGGACCAAGTCTCCCAAAGACGTTCAAAAACGTCTTTGGGAGTGAATGAGTTCATAACACACACAGACAGACACATTTTTTTCCCCCGAGAATCCCTGCGACCGACTTGGGACGAGTCTACGAGCTATCGGTCGATCGCAATCGATTAGTTGGGCACCCCTGCAATCGATAAACGATCTGCACATCATCACCACATTCCACTCTATAAAAGAGCCGTCCGTAACTGACATCTTACTTTTTTGTTTGACCATCTGAATACTAGATGTGTGTTCTTACCTGACCAAGGATCCTTTTTCGTCAACTACGTCATTGCGGCGGGCCTGGTGGGCTCGGCCATGGATCTCATGCGGTTGCCCGGTCTCCTCCTTTACACCATCTGCCTAGCGTTCGCCCGCTCGGCCGCAGAAAGGAAATACGTCAAACAGGTTTGCGACGGGCCATATGGCGACCAGTATAAATGCTGACAGTTACCGGAATGAGAGCTGATTTATAATCGAAATCTATTCAAATGTCGGACCAGATACTGACTCATGTTAACGAGGATACCATTTTATTTATTCATTTTATGGCTATACACAATTTTAATAGCATGTTTCGAAGGCCAGACAACAGATATTTAAGACAATGCCGTCGCAAGTTTTATTTTTCTCCGTTTCCTGATACATTATTTTGATTTCAATTGCCAGAACCAAGCCTACGAGTTTGAGTATGGCGCCATGTACGGCTGGATCCTGTGCGTGTTTACTGTCATCATGGCATACAGCGTCATTTGTCCCATTATTGTGCCTTTTGGTGAGTACGACAGCACACTTTTGCACAGATAAAGCATTCTGTATATTTAAGGTCCGAATCTCAGGGAGGAGTTTTGGAATTGAAAAGTTTGACATTAACTCGGTGTGCCTTCCCATGCCGCTTGATCACATGTTCTTACATCATGCGCGGTTCTTAACCTCAAAATGTCCGTTTCCGATGACTCGGTGTGTCCCATCAGGCCTCCTATACATGACCCTGAAGCACTTGGTCGACAAGCACAACTTGTACTTCGCCTATTTGCCGACGCGTCTCGACCGCCAAGTCCACCTGAAGGCTGTCAATCAAGCTCTGGCCGCGCCCATCATCTGCCTCATATGGCTTTATTTCTTTTCTGTTCTCAGAACGGGTTAGTGACGTGCAGCGGTCGCAACACCGGGCATCTTTCGAACTATTGTTTTTAAGCAAGCGGGAAAATATTAGGAACCTCTCTGACATTCCAGGTTTCTGGGCACCCACTTCTCTGTTCACCCTGGTGGTGCTCGTCGTCACCATCCTCATCTGCCTCAGCTACACCTGCTTTGGCCATTTCCAGTACCTCAGTCCGCACAATTACGTGGTGAGCCGCATGTCGTGTTTTGCAGACTTACACATTTCTTCTTCGTCCGTTGACATCGCTTCTGTCCAACAGGTGAGGGAGCAAGATGAGGACACGCCTGAACAAGAGGAGGAAAACACCATGGTAAATGACATAAGAAAACCACAATAAGGCTTTGCTAATTCATATTTTTTTTTAACATTTTTGTGTATTATTTTTCCAGGTTTACGTACCCAGAGTGCTGAATCCCAAATCATCCGCGGGATCTCCAAAGGCGGCCGAGGAGCGGCCGTCGTACGGTTCCACAGAGGGCAGCCCAACACACAGCCCCAGTCCTGAAAACGACAACGTGGCAAAAAAACACTTAGTTTAACCTTTCGCTTGGCAACCCGCTCCCTTGTGAACTAACCCAGCCATCAAAGGTCACAGAAGTGTGACGCCACTGTGTCAAAGATCAACGCAGGGGAAAGGATGCCATTTGTTTGACATTAGAGAGCCATGTTTACAAGAAAGCACACTTCTGGCCCTCTGTGATTCGTCGCCAAAAATACCTTGCACAGCTTTGTTTGAGGGGGAAAAAAAAGGTACAGTGGAATGAATGTCTTGACAAATGATGAAACTAATGTCGCATGAACAAAATTAGCATAACTGATGCCAAAGATGTGTGTGTTTTATGATTCAGATGGACCCCTTCCAAGGAAAGCACTTAATGTTAATAATGCACTTTCTACGTCACAGACTTGGTATTTATGAACATACACACTGGGGTTAATCGTCACACAGTCAACTGGAGAATTGTTCGCTTTGTTCTTCAAATTAAGATTTCTTTTTCACGGTTTAAAACAAATTAAAAAAATGTTACAACACTTTCAAACCCTCCAAAGAAATCCTGTTTTTCCCCCAATTTTTTTTTTAATCCATCTCAAAACACATGCATCAAAGCGTTCGCACAATTTAAAACGCATTTTGTCACTCATACTGTCACATATTTAACAAAACTTAAATATTTTTATTTTTATATTTTTTTATTTCCCCTCAACAGCTTTTTGTAAATATTTTTTCCAAACAGGAAATTCAATTTTCACGTCTTTTTCTGTATTTTTTTTTTCGAAACGATAATACCCTTTTCACGCTTTTAAACATTTCCTCTAAATTTTCCGGTCAGTTTTTCAGGGTGGTGTGAAAAAAGGTTTTCAAACACACGTTTTGATTTGAAACAACTGAAAGCATGTTCCAAACGTTTCAAGTAATAACCATTGTGTGTCGTAAGGGGGCGCTATTGATCTGCAACAGCTAAACTGAAAACTCGTCCAATGTACAGATTTGACTGGGGGATTTTAATCTTACAATGTAGCCCATTAGTGGACAATGGCGGCCGTAGCTCCACCCCCTCACCCGATCTCTCGCCACCGTCGCCCCCCTCGCTCTTGTACCGCTGCCACTTTTTTTCCCCTTTCACGCTCTCTTTCTCATCACACGCTTCCCAACCGGGGCTGACCGAGACCTCCGTTATAGTCTGTTGTCATGTAAAGACTTTCGGCTGCGCTTGATTAGCGCTTGTTCCGCTTGGGCGGCGGAGTGCTGCCCAAACAACGAACATATGTAGGTTAGTAGGTGACATGAAAAAGGCCTGCTCGGCACGGATCGACGTGGTCGAACGGGACCTTCACGACACTGATGGATGTAAACACAGATTGCGTCACGCATGTACAGTTCGGCCCGCAACTGTTTCGACTGTTTAATCATTTGGGACGATCTCTATAATGGGTCCTGAAATAAAACTGCATTGATGCCTTGAGATACGAGTGACACGATGTCCACTTTTAGGAGGTGATTTATATATTTGTTTTAGCTTCGACGTTCACGCGTTATTTACATATTGCGGATTACGTCACAGTCTTCATAGGAACGCCCCCTCCTCCACCAGAACGGACGGCAAAATAACTATTTGTGCCTATTGGGCACCCGTGCTCTAAATGCTTTAAGAAGTGATACAAAAGGTTCCAGGGTGGTTTAACTTGACACCATGGCCCATTAGTCATCATGAGTGGCAACAGCTGCAATTTTCTTTCGAAAAAAATATGACAGATGAGGCTATACTCAGAACAATGGAAAGTGCAAAGGACTCGGTTAAGATCTGAGAGGGAGAATTGTAGATTTGCAGCTGTTGGCAAAGGAAAGCAAGTTTTGTCTCCAGTAATTGAAAGGCCTTTGGCGTGAAATCAGGCGGTCGACTTGGCTGTGAAAGAATATTCAAATACTTTTGTGAGGTCCCAGGAAATGAAGGAACGTTGGTAAAAAAAAAAAAAAGGCTCTCAACTCCTAAACGCTGCAAGTCATATTTTCGTGAAACATCTTTCATAAAATTTGACCGAACGTCTACGCTTTCATTGTATAGTCCTTGCTTTATTTCACATCTAGCGTGGTGGTGGAATGTTGATAGTTTTACGTAAATGTGGATCACCCAGAAAAAGTGTTCACCAGACGGCCGATCGCTCACGATGCTGATGTTCGCCTTGGACATTTTCAAAGGATTGTTAAAAGCCGATAAAAATGCAAACGTAGAAGTTAAATGACCGTCATTTTTATTCTTTATTCATTATTTTGGGTTTTTTTTAAACATTATGCACAACTCTCATTTACTGTGCAATAATCTAACTGTAACATGTATTAGTTACATATTTTGATGCATTTTTATGCTTCAGAAAACATTTGTCTGAATGTTGGGGGGGCTTGGAACGAATTAGGGCATTTACATTGAAAACGCGTCTCAATTTAAAAAAAATTCTAGCTAAGAAATTTCTTCCGGAACCAATTAATTTCGTAAGTAAAGGTACCACTGCATATATTTTTTTTGTATTTCCGTACGTCTGTACAAAAGAAAGGTCAGTCGTTTGAGAATTGTAGTTCATTTAACTTTGTTACACAATAATGAGTGACCCCCCACCCTGCTTTTTTTTTTTTTATCTTGCACTCGACAAATACTCCAATTATAAAAACCCCAAAACTAATTGTAAAACTAAAATAAAACAAAGCATTTTCAAAAAAATAAAAATAAACAAACCTGCTCGGAAAAATGCATTCAAACTAATTGAGTTTTAAAAAACAAAAGTCAATATGAAATGCAAACTAACTAGCAAAAAAATATAATTAAAAATCCACAACAATCATAACCCTGATCCAAATGCATGGGCCTAACTGCTGAAATGTCAATTTTGGGTGATGTGCTCACAGCTTAGTGAAACTTTCCAGTACCACACTGTGCCCAAAACACACAAGCCCTGTCAGTGGTGCACAGCTTGAGCCACACGTGGCTCTGCTGGAATTAATGATCGTGTGAAAACCTCAGCCTAATTCAATTGCGAAACACACCAAGAAATTTGGCTCGTGCTGGAAGGACTGCTGAAGGTGGTCCAGAGCATTTGTTCGCACTGACGTTCAACTAGTTCAAAAAAACAAAACAACCCCTAAAAAAAAAAGAGTCTCTAGATTGAGTTGTGTGTAGGTTTGCAACCCAGTCCATCTAATTTCCTCTCAATGCATTCTTGCCATTGTTGTTGTCTGCGCTTTTGTACGACATAGACACCACTATTTAGTCACTTGCTCGCCTCTCTTTCAGCATTCACTTCATCCTGCACTCCCAGGCCATTCAAGTTCAGCAAGAGCCACGGGGTTTTATTCATATCAAGTGCATCAAAAAGGAATTGAAGACAGTTTAGTGCACAGGTTTCGCCCATGTGTCAGCGCCAAGATCGATGGCCGTGACCCTCGAAGCCAACGAAGAGCGTCTGGCAGCGACATGCTAAAGGACGCGCCCTCGCCTTTTGTGTGGCGGGATTAGCGTCGTGGCAACCCGGGTCGCCCGGGGCGGTGGGTTTCCCAGAGGGAGCGGGACCGCGACCACCTCCAGATTTTCTTCCAATCCTGTATCAAGTGAGATTGGACCGAGGCATGTGTGGAGTAACAAGTGGACAAGATGGCTGTTCAATATGGCCTTTAAAAAAAAAAATAAATCTATTTCTCTCTGGTTATTTTCTCGCAAGGCCTTCCACGGAAATAATAGAAATACACAAATCACAGAACGTTAGAGATATATTGTTTTTTGGGTTAAATTTCAGGATGAACATTAAATAAAGGAGGACCCCGCTGATTAATTAGCCAGTCAATATTAGGCCTTTTCAAGATGAGTGTTTGATAATGTATCTTTCTCGTGAAAAAGCAAATCCTGTTCAGTATGCATGGGCAGGAAGCAAAGGGCATGCATGGCTGACAAAACATTATCCTGTGTACATTAGATTCTTTTCCATTCTCTCAAATGGCCATTAAGACACATTTAGATGATAAGATTTATATTCATGATTAGCAACACGGGTCACTAAATGATCTGAAAACCTTACCTCAGACTATGTTTCTGTATGTGATTGTGTAAACTGTCCTTGCACACTCCCCACTTTTCCAAAGAAGTCACCCCAGTCGTCCCCCCACCCCCTCTCTCTCCATGAGTCGGCGACATTAGCTTGGCAGGGAACTGAAGCCATCACTGCTAATGGAGCATGTGACTCCAAACTGAGGTCTTTTGTTTGGACAATTGAAGCCAAGCCTTGGGAAGAGGCAAGCATGGGAATGAATGGATATTTTCAATTTAGGGAGAAAAAAAAAAGGGAATATTCTAAACGGCACTCTGGAGCAAAAGCAGTTTATTATGTGGTGGGCCATTGAGACGAACTGAATTCACCACACAAATTCCATTTATCCATTCCAGCTTTCTCCCAAATGTAATGTGATTTTTCTAATTATGTAAACTATCATTCCATATTATACTTTAGAAAATAAATTACAGCTCCATTAGACCACAATGGCGTTGATCACTTACCATGTACTGTTGTGTCCTGTAGTTATTTGCAGGCGAGTACTGTACAGGCAACCTCTGATTCTCTCCAAAACAGAACCTTTAATAAAAAGGGTTAAAATTAGTGTTGTATCACATATAAACATTTTGATTCAGTTTTCTTCAGATAATCACTGTTTGTCTGTGGACTTAGAACAAACAACAAACCATGCCATATTACCTAGCTAATTTTGTCATTTTCTTATCATTTTGTAGGGTTGCAAAGAACACTGAACATACTGAGAAAAACAAGAGGGAGTAGTATTTTAAACTTAAATGCAACGTGCAATGTGTCTTGGCTGCTTAACATGTTTCAGCTTTCAGGCCTCTTTGAGAGGGACATTTTGACGTCTGATTAGAGAAACTTTTGGTTGGAAACAAGCCAACGTGTTGGGTCGGACAGGTATCGTTGCAAAAATAATGCAAAGCGTTGCACTTGGAATGTACAGTTCTATCAGCAAATGCAGTTTTTCTTTGTTTTTTTTTAGTTCATGTAACAAAAGACAAACCAGTTTGCGCCGACGGGAGAGTTTATGACTTCTGGGTTGTCGTTTTGTATCTCTTAGTGTCGTTCACATTGTAATCAACGCCATTTGAAATCACGTTTGCGCGCTCGTAAATGACGTCAGGGGAAAAAAACTTCGCACGCCAATCAAATGACGTGTTATTGGCAACGAGAAAGTTACGCGCTGTCATGTGATTATGAGCACGCTTTTGAAACACACACCGGGTTACAGCAATAAAAGTTTATATTCTCCAAGTTGTAGTTCAAAACGTTCAACGTGTAGTTTCTGTCTCTTAAAACAGCGCTGATATATTCAAATATTCTGAATGACGTCACATTAGTTGCTCTGCGTGACCAATCAAATGGTTTGTTGAAACGTTGCCAGGACAACCCGGAACCAACAGCCAAGTCCACACGCTCAAAAAAAAGTGACGCTAAAACCATTACTAGTTCAGAGAAAAATGACGCCCAAAACGAACCATTAGCTAATAATTTGTGACGAGCGGGTTTACTAAAACAGTAACGACCAAACTCCCTGCCCGGAAGCGTTGTCTGGCGCTAGCTAGCGAGCTAATAACGGTTCAGACAGTGCTAACAACAACTACATTGACAATGGACGCTAATTCGTTATCCTATTCGTTGGAGCTGGTTGCGGGTAGCGGGTGCATTTTGAACACGGAGCAGAGGGCGGCTCTGCAAACTTCACTGATTATCTTGAAGAAAAACTACAAGTTCAATCGAGTGTTATTCTGGGGCAAAATACTCGGTTTAAAAGAGCACTATTTCATCGCTCAGGGGAGAAGGGATGACGAGCTGAAGGACACGCAGCATTTCTACAGGTAGCAGCTTTATTTATTTGCGTTTTAAAACCGCACGCGTTTACATTCCTCACGGTGTGATCTTCCAGCTTCAATTGTATCGATTGGTTCCTGATCCCCACGACCACAACCGAAATGATCGAGGACGTTTCCAAAACAGCAAAGGGCCGATTCGAAGGCGACCCATCATTTGTGTACGAGTCCAGACAAGCGGAAAGACTTGATCCTTCAGTGGAGGAGTCGACAGTGAGTACCATCTTGAGTTATCCCATTTAGATGAGGTTTGTACCCACAAAGTGAATACGTGCATGTTAAAGTATTTTTTGTCCAACTTTTCAAACAACAACAAATAGGCCACAATAACTCACTCTAAAACATATTGAGGATTGGGCAGGTCACATTTCCAGGTGGATTTCGTTCTGGTCGTGGGCTAAAAATCTGTACCTGGTTTTCATGATTGCACTCGAGGAACAAATCCAGTTTGTATCCACTTCAATTTGTTCTTGTGTTCAGACCAAAGTGACGGAGGAGACAAGGCTGGCGGTGACGGTTCACCACATCAACGAAGACGCTTCTGTGGTACCGCGGGGCGCCTTCATTAACAGCACGCACGGCGTCGTCCAGATCAATCGCAGCTTTGGCGGTGAGAGTGGCTTCAAATTGCTTTCTTGTGTGAACGCAAAGCTGCTTAGCAGGGGAAAAAAAAAACATGAAAACAATGTCTGTCCCTCAGGCCTCTCTAACACTCAGGCAGGGAAACTTGAAAATTTTCTTCACTTTGCTCAGCCCAAGAACCTGAAGAAGAAGTCCCTGTTGGAGATGGCTGATTTGAACCCCGCTTTGGACTTTCTGGATCCGCTGAGTGAGGACATTCCGAAAGGTGAAAGCAAAATTTGACATCAAGTTGGGAGTACGGCGTTGGCTTAAGTTGAACGTTGCAGTGTTTGAAGATACATTTGTTTTGTGTTCCAGTTTTACTTCAACTTGCTTTTGCTTCTTATTTGACAAACTACCCTCAGGGATGTTATTCAATAGTCTCCGATTTCTTGTCAGAAAGAGAGAAACAGAAACATATTAAGTTGAAATGGATTTCGAATGTGTGGGTTGGGAGAAACTCGAAAAATGTTTCTTCATATGGTCTTTACATCGCAGATTTTCACATATGTCTGGAATGTATCCTACGTGATGAACTGAGGTTCACTCTAGGTAGTAACGTGATGCGCACTAATTGTTCCCATCTTTGTGCGTGTAGGATCGTGGAGCCTTCAGTTTGAGAGTGCCAACAAAGTGTGCGTGATTCGCAGCCTGCTGTGGTTGGGCCTGACCTTCTACCACGTACCCATGACACCGCTGCACGGATTCATCTACATCGGCTACGGGACCAAGAACTTGGACCTGCCCTTCATGCTTTAAAAGAGAGATGTGGTGTACCGCAGGATAAAATGTATTTGTCTTACCGTTTCATTCAATCTGAATGATTTTAAAAAAAATGAAAGATCAACAAAGCATATTTTTATTTGCCCACCAACGGCCCTTTCGTCTCCATAAATACTTTAAGGGTTTTTTTTTTTAAACAAACCAACTAGCTGCAGCGCAAGGATTCTTCAGTGTTTAATGTGAAGGGGCTTGGGACCGTATCGCACATTGTCCTTGAGCAGAGGGCTTCCGACCGCCATGCGTTTCTTGCACCACTTTAGCCCGCGTTTGTAGATGGGCTTGACAGATCTAATGGACCAGCGGGTCAGGTATCTGCACGGGGGTGGACAGACGGAGCTTTTAGTGTAATACATAACGCTCTGTGCAGAAGAAACAAAACGCGTGTGTTGGCGTCACCTGTTGAGTTGCGGTTTGGGCTTCGGGACGTGGCCCTCTGGAAGTTTGGGTCGGTGGTCGGGAAGCAAACCTCGGAACCAAAACAAAAAGGACTGTTGTTAACAAGTCGTCAGGTAGCGTCAATGGCTATCATTAACCTACACTCGTGTAGTCGTCATATTGTAACACAATAACTGTCTAAAAAAAAAAAAAAAAAAACACTTGTCGGCCATTTTTAACAAAAGCTAATGGAGAAAGAATATGTATGGCAGGTATTGAGCATGCCTTCTTGTGTCACACGATCATGTATTTTTACCCCGCTGCACAATCCAATTGTATGCCATAATTATTCAGGACCATTGTAAATCAAGGCCCCTCTTTGAGAACCAAGGTACACACACCTGCTCTGTGAGCCATCTGCACACACACGGCAACCTTGCGATGCTCTTCAGGACAAAGACCGGTGATTCTTTTGGGCAGCATCCCTCCATCTGATCTGATGAACTGACTGAGCAGCAATACATCCTGTCAAAGTAGGACAGAAAAAAAAAACACAAAACAAGGTTTTTAGAGGTGACTCAGTTATTACCCACGACAACATTTTGATATAATTTACAGTGTAGTTGTATTTGTTCTGCAGGTTCCATCTATAGATCGGACACTTGGCGGTGGGATTTGGTGGTTCGGGTGCGGCTGCAGTGTCCAATATTTTTCCTTCCATCTGAAAGACATTTTTGAAAATTAGTTTGGCACATTTGCTCAGATTTGCAAGAAACATTTTCATCTTGGATGTCTTCGATAATTGTCCTTCACTACGGCTGCTTCAAGTGCTTGGTTCCATTTAAAGCACATATCACTTTTTTTTTCTGTGTGTCTATCTCCGTGTACATTTGAAGTGACAAACTATTTCCTCTATCAATCTTTAGAAATACATTACATTATACACAATATTGATAATGCATCGGATATTTGCTGACAACTACAGCTAATGCATCTTAGTTGAGAGTAACTACCACTTTGATGACGGTCATTGTCATTCTAAATAATTACATTTAAAAAAAAAAAAAAAGACAAACTATACATCTAGGACAACCACGTCTACATGTTGTGTTGGATAAAACGTAGTGTAACTCCAAACTGCCAGGAGCATATAAAGAAGCACCCTAACACAACGGATATGAACAGGAGATTTCATAAACAAATGGATGTTTGTACTTACGGTCACCGTTTGACCCTCACGCTTTTCCACGACTGTAGAAACAAACAAGGGGAAACATTTGACATTGTAGCGCCTTAATATTCAGATTATTTCAAAAGAATAAGGAAGCGTCTCGTTGAAAATCATGTCGATCTATGTACAGCATATAGCCACACACGCACACTATTCTTAAAATTGCGCGAAACCGTCTCACCTTGACGGATTCCTCTCCTCTGACTAACCGAATGCGACAACGGTGGCACTTGTATCCTTTGCAGCGAAATGATCTGTGCGCTTATACCACAGTTAAAAGACGTGAATGAACTCCAGACGGACCGCAGAAGACCGCGGGCCGCCATGTTGGATTTCTGACCTTGCTCGCTTCCGCTGGCGAGATTAAAAAACAGCGACGCGAGCGGTCAGGATGTGTAACTGCAGAGACCAGGTGACAAGAAAACTGAATTTGTCATGGGTTGACATTGTTGCATGAGAAGTGCGAACGAAATTACACAAACAAATCTATATTTGCACTGTCTGGTAACATTGGGACTAATAAGTAACCCAGGGTAAACAGTGAAAGAACACTGACGCAGTGTGCATCACCCACATTATCTTTTGATAATAATGTTGAATCAGTGGTGGGCCCTGCATTTGGTACCTGGGCCTTGCGTGGGAATTTACCCAATGTAATCTGCCTCTAAATACTGCCACTGTCAAATTGTGATTGCAGAAACCATCACTTCGATACAAAAACATAACATAACAGCACACAACTGTGCCACGCACTTTTGAATTAATAGTTAAGTAAATGCAGGACAACGATATGAAAAATACATTATACTTATCACGGGTGATGATTATTCACTGTGTTTGTGCATATTGATACATGCGTCTTTTGTTAGTCTAAATTGGTTGTAAATTTTGCTATGATTCAGAGGATGGAAAAATACTGGCCCGGATTAAAACAGCCTCTTTGCTAATATTATGTCCAGTAGTTTAAGTGACATTGGTCAGCAATGTTGAATTGAGCAATGGACAAAACTAACATCCAAATGCAAAAGCCCCCCCCAAAAAAAGAGTTCAGTTACTGTCAAATTAAACATAAAACAAAGCGAAATACGCACCGTGTATTTAAAACAACCACTTAGCTTAGCCTTTGGTATGCTAATTTAACGCTAATGCTAATACAGGCAATGATTGTTGCGAATAAGCCTTGAAGCGATGGATTTGAAACGATCCAGCAACATATGTACAGGAACAATAGTACTTTCCGTCATATACAGTACTGTTTTCTATATGAACACTTGAGTTCTTTGCAAGACATGGCCGACTGCAATGTGATTGGCTGACTGCAACGTCAAGACAGGAAACGCATGTGAAGCAAGTATGAATTGGCTTTTATCCCGCCCCATACGCAATGCAACAGGTCGAGGCAAATAGCGAAATAAAAACCACTCACTCCTAACTTACTATGAGATAACTTCTGTTGTGAAATGGCACTATACAGTCAAAATAAAATGCAAAATGGACACAACCTGACTTTGATTAAACACCCCCCCCCTCCCCGACCCCAACTGTGCGAATACAATCCACTTGAGTTTCTTGAATTTATTCTTTCCTGGCTTTCAAGCAAAAAGTTTACACAGCCAAGAGGAAATTCCTTTTCAATCTCAAAATTTATGGGTACCTATAGGGACTTTTATCAGAAACAGGATGTGCAAGATGGGTCGAGATGGAACTGGAGCTAATCTATGATCACAGCTTTGAAGCACAACGCCGGCTGAAAATTAAACACAAGGGAGGAGAATACAACGTGGAATCGGAGGGAAAAGTGCTTGTCATAAATGTGTAAAGTGTAAATATTAACACTACAAGAGGAAGCGAAAGCATGTGTCTCCAATGACTATTTAAATATTATGCGCCAGGGGGAATAAACGCGCAAAATTTACGACGTCCTTTTTGTGTGTCCGCGTTGCGTGGAATCAAAACAAATATGAGGTCATGCTGCTTCGCTCGCGCCGAGGAGGGGAAATGAACAATCTGGTCAACAGTGGTTGTGAAACAAGATGAGGCTCTGTTTTGCAAACCAAAAGATGCTGGTTCGGGGAAAAAGAGAAAAAAGACAAAGAGTATTTTTACCTCTTGAAACCGCCACGCTTTCAACCTTGTTTTTTTTTGTTTGCCGTTATCACGTTGCCGCATCTGCTTGCGTCGAGCCAGCGGGCGTTTCACCTGCGTGGACACAATAGCTTCCTTTATTTTCTTTTTCACCTCTGATTGCCCTCGACTTTGATTGTCACAAATGTTTCAAAAAAATAAACAACAAAATAGCATCACATCGAATGCCTCATTGGGAACGAGACAAGCAGGCAAACAACAATCACGGAGGAGCACAAAGATCTCCTGTCTTTGACTCTCAATGTACCATGAGGGTGAGATAATGTTATCGGGAGTCTTCATTTTAGTTTTTTTCTAGCCTTCTGTTCTAAAAAATTACAATGACAAAGCAATTGAGAAGACTGAGGGCAGCAAAAAAAACGAACGAATAACTAAGGTAAAATGGCTTCCAAAAAAATGCTACATTGGCTAATTGCGACCTGGAAAAATAAATTACCGGCATGTGTTATAGTTCAGATTAGATGGAGAATCTTGGCGGCACGAGACATTCTTGGAACCGACAAACATCAAAAGTCTCTTAAATGAGGCCACGGGTTGGGAATACCTTGCTTCTTGGAATCTGTTGCTGCTCCCTGGGTCACGTTCCTTCATGTCGCTGTTGGGTTCAAATGTATGGAGTCAAACGAAAAAGTGGGAAATAAAACAAATACTCAAATAAAGTACAAAAACCCGGCAAAATCCATTTCCGTATCACATTGAAGTGGAAACAGTTCTGACATTTTTTTGCCCTTGCGCGGTTCTTTGCAAAGTTGCCAACTGGCTCCTCACGTCTTTTTATTTGTTTTTTTGCAAGTCCATGTTGTCATCTAACATGAAAAACAAAGGACAAAACATTCCCATTTTCACTCAGCGGCTGGACTCTCATCAATTGCTGTTGACATGATGGATGACTCGAGGTGTCTTCTAAACTCTTTTAAACTGGGAAAAAAAATAGCCTGTTGAAAAACAAACGCATGAGCAATGGGTCTCCGCTATTTCACGGTTCATCTTTCACGTGCATTTACCAGAGAATAAAAGTGACTATGTTAGCATGAAGCTACCGCATTGTTATTTTATTATACGGTTGGCGATTTGTCTTGAAATATGGAACGTTTAATTATTGTTTCACGTGGCGGTTTGACATCAAAGTTCCACTGGGAGTGACAAACTTTAGTCTAGCATTTCTTGACAGCGAGAAAGTGAGAACGGGTTCCCTGGGGGATACGAAAACCGTGGAATTTTATCATCTTAAATATGCTTGAAGTTGGAATGTAAAAATTAAAAAAAATTTAAAACAGGATGTACTCCAAAAAATTGTATTTCTTAACCTGATCACATGATAAGCTGCCCACTGTAGTAACCGCTGACCTTCAAAGGGTTAAAAACTAAAAGGCAAACATGGCCGTTTCGCAATATCAAGAATGCTGTAGTCGAAAAAAAACGCAATTCCTCTTTGTAAATCGGAACGGGCGAGTACTTCCCTTCACCCCGACTCTGACGTGTTTCCGTGACAGCCAGCACAAAATGCATCTTTGGGCGGAAACTGATGACGTCAGATCAGACGGACCGAAGAACAGACAAGACGCCGCCAACTGAGAAACGACAATGAAAAAGAGACACCAGAAAGCAAAATATGGCTTGATATGAAACTAAATCCAACCAAAACAATGCAAAAGTTAACCAAAATCACAGATCGTGACATGACGTTTGCTGCCAGCAAATTACCGTATTGGCCTGAATATAAGACGGTGTTTTTTGCATTGAAATAAGACTGAAAAAGTGGGGGTCGTCTTATATTCGGGGTCTAGACCTTATACCCATTCACGACGCTAGATGGCGCCAGATATCAATGAAGCGAATGCTGAACTTGACTCCCCAGGCCAAAGTGAACCCCTGCCACGAAGAATAAAAATAAAAATAGCAGTAGCACAAAGAAGAAAAATAAAAATTAGCGCTAAGAAGGAAAAGAGAAGAAAATAATAGAAGAGATAACAGAAAATGGAGAAACGTAGCGACAATCTGGAGAAAAGTGGGTCGAAGATCGGCCAGGTTAACCGGCAGCTGAGGAGAAGTTATGATGCAATTTACATTTCAAAAACCAGAAGCCATTCATTTACGAATGTGATTGCACTTAAGATTTGAATGAGGCAATATAACATGCTTTTTCACTCAAATATATTGTTAGAATCATTTGTTTCAGATGTACTGTAATTATTTTCTGTATAAAAATTAATTTGGTGTTCAAAAAGTATTTTTCAAACTTGAGTCTTGAAAAAGAGGGAGTCGTCTTATAATCAGGGCCGTCTTATATTTGGGCCAATACGGTATCTTGACCTCAAACACAAGAGGAGGGCAAAAGAACCCTTCACACTGTTCCATTCTTTTTGTCTCGCCAACAGATTGTCTTGACTCCGTCATTGTCACCCGGCACGCTCAACACAAACATGACACCAGAAGGGACATGTTGGCCACCACGGTTCCTTTGGGTTAATCGGCAAAAAAATAGGACGGATTCCTCAAATGGTGTTTCGAGCGTGGAGAGGCGCGCACTGAAATGCAAATGGGATTGTCTCATTTGCGTTGAAGAGAGGCCTGATAGATTAGCATCGGGCCGCCGACCACAGAAGCGCCATTGTCTCCCGTCATCGCTTCTCTTTGTCGGCCACATTGAAGCCGTCGCAGTCCCCGGGGAGGGAAGTCTAAAATATTGCATCTAAAGTGTCTGGCCACCTTCCTCGCCTGCCTTTGGTATTCAAATGAAACATGGGCCCCGTACAAACAGGCACCGCAGCCAAAGTAAATCAGATAGGATTCCCCCTCTCAGATGAAAAGAGCTCATCTGACATTCTCACAGCTAGCGCCGAGGAACAACCGAAGCGATGTTGCTTCGATGTCATGGTGGGAAGTTATTGCTTTGTGGAAAAGGTTACTGTTTTCACCTCGCTTCCTGGGGCTCAGCGTGGAGCGAGCAGATGAGCTAAGAATCGCACACAAAAATGAATCCTCACCAAACCCCCGTGGGGGCGTCCGCATTTCCCCCATTCGTAGTCACGCCGCTCAGTTTGTTTGAACTTTTTTTTTTTTTTTTTGGGGGGTGCAGAAAAGGCGCCGATGGCTCAGGCATCTGCTGGGGGGGGGGGGACATAAGAGGCAACATAAGAAGGGCGCCGCCATTGCCAAAATTGCTGAGCATCACACGTTTGGAAAGAAACACACCAATGCCACGTCCATGTAAACAATAATGTCCACATGTCCATCCATTTTATACAATCACCGCGAGTGAACCGGAGCCTATCCCAGCTGACTTTGGGCATATCGCCAGTCACGGGGGCACATCTTGACATATAACACAACTAAATTTGTTTGACCGTTTGCGTCACTGACAAAGTGAGTTACGGCAAACTAGCATTAGCCATCACCCGTTGCGCCGGAATGTGTGATTAACCCTTTCAGGGACCGCGGTTACGACAGTGGACAGCTTATCATGTTATCGGGTTATCATTATTGGCGCATGAAAGGGTTAAAAGCATTTCATGTTGATTTGTACTTAGTTAACTATTTCTGCATATGGAACTGGTACTCTGTCTTTCAAAATAAGAGCATGTTACAGGAAGTGGCAAGCTAACTGGGTAAATGTTGCCTTCTTATGATCATTTTTTACGTGTAGCTTACTTATTTGTACTTACAATCTGTATTAGGTCATTCTTTCTCACACTCAAAGTCTGTCCACTCATGTCTTTAAGGTGCCATGACATAAGCGACAACCAATAGATGACCTCTACAAAAACCGGGAACAGGAAACTGCAAACAACCATGAACATGGGGTGGGCGAAGGGTAAACTGGGGTGAAAATGCGACAAGCGTGGTGGGACTTTTTCTCGTTGACCCAGCAAAATTCACACTTTGAACGAGCTACTTTCTTGAATGTGAGGCAGCTGGGCTAACTGCGAGCACGCTGCGCTTCCCTCCAATGTGGGTTTCATTTAGACCGCCAAAAATTGGCATGGATGGAGAATGAGATTTTTGGGAGGAAGACGACTAATCTGGCGAAGATTTGCCTCATCCCAAAAGCAGACGTCGGCTCATTCCCATGCGGATGGAATGCGAAGATTTGCTGCCGACCAGATTGATGGTATGCAATTAAGGGCCCGGCTGTCACTAAGAGGCTTTGCTGCGTGATTAACTCGTGAGGTCCTTTGCATCCAAAGAGGTCAACTGAACACAATTAGCCTATTTCAAGGGGATGACTCTGGTGGAAGGCGCCCGCTGCTTGGAGAAGGAGAAAAAGAAGCGGACAAGTGGAAACAGGTTCGGCCGAGATCAAGGTCTTGCGCACCCATATGTCATCGTCTCCTCTCCGTGAAGGTGACAGGAATCTTTATTCAGCCAACTATAAACATCATCCCCTCCCCCCTACTATTTTATTTTGTCTCCTCTGCCACTAGTCTTCCCACACTAATCAGGATGCTGGCTTCTTCAGTAGATGTGTTGCTTTGAAGAGGCTCTTATCCTTATTCCACCCCCAAGCACCCCCGCCCCAAACCCCATGCTCTCTCTTCCAAGATCCCCCTGGCTCGCTCGCTCCCGTATGAACACATTCCCTGCGTCAGGAAGGCCTCCGAATCCAATTTTCATGCAGGTTGCATTGCCAGTGATACAATGGCTCCCATAGCCCCACAGAGGGCCTCTTCCAATGTTTTGAAACGCTTCTTCAGACCCAACACCCCCCCCCCACCAACCCCTTGTCACGAGGTGTTTAGGGGGCGCTTAGGACCTGTCTGTCCACATGAACACGTGTTGTAAAGTTCGCAAGGAAATTCAATGTTTTGAGTGCGCATGGACAGAGTTGTGGATGGCTGAGAAAGTGAGCTGATGGAAAACGCCAACCAGGGTGAAGACCAAATCATGGCAGTGGCAACCGAGGTATTCGGTGCCTGGGCGGGGACTTAACCACCATCACGGTGCAAATATAAAAACCTATAAATCAAACTCTAAATCTATGCTACTAAAAAAAAAAAACACCCAAAAACTGCATAACAGCTCACCACACAGCTGTGCCACTGCTGTACATCATCTAGAGCGGTCCAGAATGAATATTTATCCAATAAAATTGGGGGGTGGGGGCTGACTCACAATAAGCACCCTAGTTTTTGCACAATGTCATTTAAGATTAATTTGGGGTTGAGATTTTCTGTCTGCTCGCCCACCTGCAGGTAGCATCTTCCTCCACTGGAGTTTGTGTGACCTTTCAAAGGGTCACATCACCTCCATCCCTTCATATTATCTTGGAACAAGTAAATTAACGGGCGTCAGAGCAGCTAGCTAGCTCTCGTCGGGGATCGAGGCTCAGGTTTCAGTTCCTCTTTATCAAAAGGAGGCTAGTGGAGTGTCTCTATAGTTTCCCCTGCATGCACTTTCTTTTTTTCCTCCTTGTGTCGATGTTGCTATGGCGCCTGCAGTGGCATTCGGAGTCCCTCGACTTCAACGTAATGGTTAAATGATGGTGTGGTGGTTCACTTCTAAGACTGTGTCTTATTTGCTTGCACTCACATCCTTTTTCATTCCCGACATTGACAAAAGCATTGGACTCATTAGAAAGTCGAAGCTTAGTTATATAAGCAGCGGGGGGCAACTCATTTTTTGTCACAAGTCGTAGTTATGTTCCCCTCGGAATCACATTACGGCTGTGAAAATGTATAACATGCGGCATCTCATTTCATCCATCCATCTATTGGGTTGCAGACGTTGCGTTCCCAGCAGGGGGCGGTGGTGACTGTCCGTTGGGGCTAACGGCAAAAGACCAAACACCGAATGAAGAACACTTGTGAGGTCAATGTGACACCCGCAATATTAATACTGCACCTCTCCGTCTCTGGCAGTGTCAATCAAAAGTGAAGGGTTTATTCTACGGATTGGATTGTCTAGGTGTGTTCCCAAAGTTGTGGGGCCGTATGAGGAGGGCGGTTGGTAAGCCACTGTACAGCGGTCAAGTCGAGACATTTTGCCGCCTGGGTGCTTAATGAAGAGACGTTTGGACTCGGACAAAAAAGAGAGACGTGATGCAACAAAAGCGAGCGCGCTGAAAAGAAGCCAAGCTCAAGTCTTTCCATGTCCCATTCACTGGTCTCTAAGGGCCGAATCTTCAGTAGAATTCCACTGCGGGCACACACAGGAAGAGGAAACGCATTGGTGGAGGCACTTTGTCATGTGGGAACGCATACTCATTTGATGTTTCCGAGTAGCATTACGTGAACAGATAAAACAAAATTCGAGATCATCGTTTTTTGTTTTTTTTTGCCCCCTACCATGGCTGATGTGACAGCAACCACAAAGGGACTGTGTTGCGTGAGTCAGATGAACTGAAAACGTCACAGGGTAACCTCAAGTGGAGATTTCGGCCACAACCTCCGGTCACGCATCGTGACGGTATCAGCGCTAACCAATGTTCCCCTCTAAACTACGCGTGTGAGCAATTGCGCACTTCTCTCACCCTTTCAGCGCACACGGTGACAGCTGGCGGACGCACGCACGCACACACGCACTACGTTTCGACACTCATCCCTTCATTTCCACCCCACTTTAGTCCACAAACAGGACGCCAGACTCTTCCCACTTACATTACAGTTTCGGTAGTGCGACCGAGGGTGCGCACTCGGTTGTTTTGCGATAGTTTTGGTGCATACCTTGACAGACATTTACTCATGCTCACCACAGACGAGAGGCTGCAAGGCGATGCGCCGGTCGCTCCATTCAGGAAGTTCAAACATTGACATCGTTGACGGGGCTCTTGAATGAAGGTCAAAGGTCAAGGTGACGATGCTTAAAATGGCCTGCGTGCTATAATAAAAGTAACAAATTTGGGCCAATGTTATTCGGGTCATAAATCGCCATTCGATGACATGTTCTATTTTGATATGAAGGTAATTTGAAATTTTTTTCATGTTACCTTGTGATGATCGCAGGTTTTGGACAGCTGTGATACTGGTTTGGCTGCCGTCTGACGTGGCTCACCGTGGCCCAAGGAATGCTCAGGGAGTTTTTCCCTGTGCTTGCGTGGCTTTTCTCCAGGTAGTCCAGCTTAACTCTAACATTCCAAAAACATGTATGTTATGGTTTATCAAAGACTAAAAAGTGCCCAGAAGGTGTTAGGAGAAATGTTCCCATCAGTATATGACAGTTAGGTCGGAAGTCGGAACCTGCCGCAGTCACTAACCCACGCTAAAACTGTGCTAAAGTCTTAATTACAAAAATATATACACAATAGCTATCTTATCTAGTTACTTTGCTGGAGTCTTTTTAACAGTCTCGAGACTTGTGGACCCATTTATGGAGAGGATACTGTAAAAAGCAGTGGACTGTTTATTGAGCCTTGTGAAATACTCCAAGCTCATCGGTTTGGAATAAGTTTTGTATGGCTATGATGCGAGGTGTATCCTTCCTGAAAATGTTTGTCAAAATCTGAATTTGACGGCATTCCTCTTGCAGTGCTTGACTGATGTCGTATTCAGAGCTCCGGCAGATGGTTCGAATTAAGTTCTGTGAATGCTGTATATATTTGCTGTCAAAGTTGGATTGTTCACTGGGATCTACAGGCCATGCATGCATGGTCCTGAACACCAAATCGTCCTTGAGAACTCGGCAGGTTGCCGCCTTGAAGTTACCCTTTCGTGCCAGCGACATAACGGACTGGGAAAGTTGAAAGATGATTCTGCGGTGGATTTTTCTTCTCTGCATTCTCAGATTAATCAGCCCCTGCAGGATTTTGCGGGCTGTTTTCTCGGGGGGATGAGTGACCATCGTGGTTGGCGAAACTGGACAAAAAAAAAAAAAAAAAAAACCTAAAAATAATAATACAAAAATTCACATGAACTGTCGCATTTGCATCATCCGAGGGGGGACTAATGAATCCTTTACTGGAACTGAGATGATTTTATTCTTCCAATAAATGAATCACTTCATTTATTGGAAGGGGGGGAGGGGGGTGCTCAACATCAACAAAAAGTGACCAATTTTCCAAGTACTTGTAAGATGGCGTTTACTGTAATTTAGTTGTCCCAAACACGAACCTTTGCTGACATGGTCGCAAAAGAGAGAAAATGCTTGTTATTATTCGTGTAACCCATTTAAACCTTTCCTGCACCCTGTAACCTGATCATCTGATTAGCTGTCCACTGTAGTAACTGCTGTCCCTGAAAGGGTTAAGCAGATCATGTTAAAAAAAAATCACGATTACCACCCCCGCCACACACCACAAGATAATTGCTCAGGATAATCGTCAATTCTGGCCCCCGAGGGCCCCTATCCTGCTCATCAGCAAGCTCTGCAGAAGCCTTCTATCGATCTGTATCATTTGAATCAGGTGTGTTGAAGGAGGGAGACATCTCAAACATGCTGGATAGGGCTGCGTGAGGACCGGCGTTAGTGACCCCTGGTTTAGAGACGGCTGACAATCAGGCTTTCGCTGACTTTGACCGCGAGGAAGGGAAAATGGTTGCCCTTGACCCAATTGTCGTTTGTGGGCCCCTGAAGGCAGATCAGGGGTGATCAATCACTTTTGGCCACCCTCGCACCACAGGATGATCACTCACGATAATCGAAATGAGATGTCCGGCAATCGGACCCCCCGCCGACTTTGATTACCAGGGAAGGAAAAAAAAAAAGGTGCTCAAATTTGGCCCGATTGCTGGTATGTGAGGAGCCCACACCACAAGATAATTGCTCAGGATAATCTTGTAGGATTCTGATAATCGGGCCTTTGATGATTTAGAGCTCAAGTGGGATTTAATTCGTTCCAACAATGTGATGACTGGATTTTTTTTTCAGTGGGAGAAAAAAAAATCTCTTTGAAGTAAAAAATAAATAAATAAATAAAAATATAAATAATATATTTTTTTAATCTTTCCGGCACGATCAATTCCAAACAAAGACCAAAAAAAAAAAAAAAAAAAAGGGCACGCAAACCAAAAGGTCCAAGGAGAAAAAAAAATTGGCTAAGAAGCAGGAACAGTATGATGATTTATGAATCCCCAACATCTCGTATCATCACAGGAAAGACAATAAAGGGAAATCTTCCCAATCTCACCAGGGTTCTGGAGGCTCGTTTCAGGGAGCTTAGAGGATGATGTCAGCCGCAGAAAAATTAGACGCAATCACACGTTTTTCTTTTTTTTTTTTTTTGTTTTGTTTTTGTTCTGAGGAGATCCTCCCCCGCTGCTCTGCGCTTGTTTAAAGAACAGCCCGGACAAATGTGGGCAGTTTTCTCTTTGAGGCGGTGAGCGCAATGATCCCAAACACAAGGGCCTTTATGGGGGCCGAGAGGGATTAAACGAAGCAAAGTGAAGCAAAAAAAAAAATACTCTCGGCTGACTTGGTTCTCTTTGTGCCTTGCAAACACTCTGTTGTCACTCCAACCGCGCCTCTCCTTATAAAAAAAAAAAAAAAAAGCACAAAAGCATCAAAGGCGGCGACCGCGCACGTCTGCCACACTGAAGCGACTCTTTCATTCCTTTCCTTTCACCTCACAGATGTTTGCTGCGATCTGCCGGGATAATATTATCAGAAGAAGTATATGTGAGTAAACTTTTTAACTTTCTAAAATTTGTTGTTCCATTCAATTGTTCTTTTGTCCAGATTCCAGGTTCCGTGTTGCCATGTCAATCTAATCTGCCCAGAGCCTTCAGAATCGGTAGGGCTGGCCAATCGAACTTGAACAATATTCTTATACATTATTAGAGTGTTTTTGTTTGTTTTCTTTTTAACCTGTCAGATTTCAGATGAACGGTTTTGGATTCACCGGGTTTTTTTTTTTTCTTGCGCAGTTTATAAGTAGGTTGGTCTTTTGTTTGTTTTGGTGTAATTCCACTGCCGGCCATTAGATGGTGTCACACAAGTTGGTTTGACACTGAAAATGTTAAATTATTTCAGCTCAGCTTAGCTTTTTTTTTCTAAAGTTTACCGAATTCAAATCCTCTCGTTATGAGGAACACACTTTTATTGACAAACATCGTTATGTGCTGAGTAATACGACCAATAATTGAAAATGTTACAGACCACATCTGGATCATGTCAGTGCTTCCGTGACTTAAACCAACTTTAGTCTCGCTCTTTCCTATTTTCATGTTATCCTGACCTAGATCTTACTGAATTGCTCCAAATGCTTCGTTTCCAGTGTTCCGGCATGTTAGTGGTTGATGCACCTGACGGGAAAGCGCGTGCGTGCATGCATACTTGATGCGGCGTGTTTTGTGAGATGCTGAGGAGTGCTCCACCTGTTCCACATTAAGGAGAATTGTGCATTGTTTTTGTAAGAGCTCCATATGCTTCAGTCATTACTGCATCTCATCTAATTATTGATTTCATGGGCAATCTGACGATATGGGATCTGAGGTAGCATTTTTTGGGGGGGAGGGGTGGATGCCAGGTACATGTCCTAAAACATATTTTCTTACAATAACTTACGGGAATGTCCCACGTGTGTGCGCATATTGTTCATTCTGTTATCAAGCTGGTGGAAAAACTCCTCATAATCAGGGGCGCTTAGGGACATGACGTTCCGCATACGTCAGACCACTTCGAAAAGCCGTTTGAGAAACTTTGAGAGGTTGCAATAGTGGACAAGTCGCGACAGTTAAGACATCGACATGTATACACAGGATGAGATCTGAAAGATGCAGTGACGTATTGCAGTGAAAAGACAAACCAAAGATTAAAAATAAAACATTTCTGAACTAACATGTAAGTCAACGTGTTTGTGAGGTGGTTTTTCCATTCGTTATACAAGATATTGGATCTAGCAGCGGCAAAAGAGTGAACTGCGATATAACGGGGCAACAGAAGTTTCTCAAGTCATTTTTTTTCTTGTAAACGCATCAGTACCAAGCTCAAGCATGACCTTGAAGGCTGCTTGATTCTCATGGCTGGCCTCAGCTCGCCCGACTTCAGGTTGCAGTACGACCTTACTCGTAGTATTTAACAATCGCCCTCCCTGCAGCACGAATGTGGCTCTCATTACTGGAGTACTGCAGTTGGAAGGGAAAACCTCGGGAGGCGGCGGGTAATGCGAAACAGATAGTCCATATCTTTATTACGACAGGCCAATACTTCCAAGGAGGACATACCTTTGGCATCATCGGGGGGGGGGGAAAATCACGTTCGAGATCTCGGCTCTGGGCTGGGAACGAGATGAGCCTCTGAGGATGCAACAGAGGCGGGCGTTACCAGCCTGCTGGTGGTGATCCGTCTCCCTCAAGTAAGATCCTCTTGGCCTAAGGCACAGAAGAGCAACTTAAATGATGGGGGGGGGGGGGGGGGGGGGTTGCTTCTTCC
>NW_017805701.1:850492-882582 GCF_001891065.2 Hippocampus comes | reverse complement strand
GTGTGTGTGTGTGTGTGTGTGTGTGTGTGCCTGGTTTGCTTGCCGTCAGCCACACTCCGCCTTAATAGAACTTGACAGGATGAAATCCGCAAGAAAGCTTTCAGCCCACGAGGTAACAACCTGTAACCCGATCAAACTAGAAAATGTTTGAAACAGTTCGTCCGCCACGTCTGAACATTTGTCTGGGACCGTTGCCAGATCGCAATCACGCTGAAAACCAATTAAAGTAAAGACCCTGGTGTGTGTCCTCGGAGAGGGTGTTAGTCTGCCGTCTCGAATTAAATGACGCTGTCATCACGTCCGTCGAAATCGATTAAGTAAATATCATGTAGCAGCTCACAGTTGTCGTTCACCTTTGGTGTGATTTTTTTTATTTTTTTTTTACCTCACGATGGAGATATTGCTCCTTTCTCGCAGCAAAGGATGATTAAAATTGCAAATATCCCGACAGACTTAAGATTGTTATTGGCGTAGCTTTTATTAATATATTAATTTGATTTGGAACACTGTTAAAGTTGCGAGGGACCTCAAGGAGCACATCCAGATCCCCCGAGCTTTATTATGAAAAAGGACGAGTTAGGTGACACGGTAGACCACTGGTTAGCACGTCCGCCTCACAGTGCAACGCTACGGGGTTTGATTCCGGCTGAGGCCTTCCTGCGTGGAGTTTGCGTGTTCTCCCCGTGCCTGTGTGGGTTTTCTCCGGGTACTCCGGTTTCCTCCCACATTTCCAAAAACATGCATGGTTCATTGAACACTCTAAACTGTCCCACAGTGTGATTGTGAGCGCGGGTGGTTGTTCGTCTGTGTGTGCCCTGCGACTACTGCCTGAAGACAGCTGCGATAGGCTTCGTGAGGAGAAGCGGATCAGAAAATGGGTGGATGGAAGGTCAAGCTTACAAACATGGGCTGGTTCAAGACGTGGCAGAATATAAGAGAAGCTGACAGAGGACATGGGGAGAAGCAGACTATTTATACACACGGGCTAACAAAGAGACAGAAAGGCAGGAAGTAAAGTTTCTGAAAACTAAAGGAAATAATTCCAAAATAAAAGCCGACATGGGATGATGAACTGAAAACTAAAGGAAATAATTCCAAAATAAAAGCCCACATGGGAAGATGAGACAGGACTAAAAACTGAGACCTTAACCTAAATGAAGAGACATGACAACAAAAATGCAACCACAATATCCAAGTAGTTACCAGATAAGCTAACAGTTAGCCTAGCTTCTTCTATTTCTTCTTCTACTCCCTTCCTTCGAAAGCCCTCTTGCATTAATGTAGCGATGAACTGCGAGGCAGCCTGAGGTATTTTCCATCGTCACGTATGGGGCCTCTCACATTTTAAAAATGGTTTAAGATGTTAAAAATGTGTATTTGTGTACCCTGCTTCACACTTGGTTTTGTCCTTTTGCGTCACACGCTTGTGCTAATAAAGAGGAAAATGTCTTTTCCCAGATGTTAACTCCCGCTTTAAGGCGCGCAGCTGCGACCGCTCTCGCCGACGTCTTGAAATCATAACTCTCTCTCCCCCAAAGCGCATTCAACGTGGGCTCAAATATGGACATTCTATCTTAAATTGCACTGTCAAAACTGATTTGTTCATTATGGAAGCTCGGGCCGCCTTTTACATACTAATGGCGTCTTCCTGGGGACGGAAGGCGTCGCTTTGCATTCTTTCATCGCCGGCTGAAATATGGCAGCGGACGTTTGATCGATCGTCGGGATGCTTCACGCGGACAGTCGCCGTCTCGTGAGAACGAATTCCGCTGACTCCGTCCGGCTGACTTCCCATCAGTTCCTCGGCTATGCTGACATCAAGTTTGATTGGTACGAAAAACTAAACACACACACACACACACACACACACACACACACACACGCACACACACACACACACACACACACAAAAAAAATCAAATAATGTTTTGACTCTCTTGACGCACACGGTTAAAATCTCTTGAGAATTTTGCAGGAAATCGCACAAGAAGTTTAAGAGTCTTACGTTCTAACTGGGCTATGTCAAGCCTTGGAGCATTTGCACGCCACCAAACATTTATTTTTACTTCCCCTCTTGAACAGATTTTTTTTTCCCCCCATTTGAGTTGGACAAGTTTGTGGTCATAATAATGGTGGAAAAAGCTTTGGAATTATTTATCCTCTTACGGTGACTGAGCAGGTGAGTGTCGACTTTTGATTACGGAAGGTCCACTCGCTAAAGCTGTAATCACGAGTGGTGTTCGTAAATCGTTTCCATTTGACTGAAAAGAAGCTGTATTGTCCACCCAGCGTATAAAAATCCTGTTCCAGAAATGAGTGAATGACACAGCCTATGTTTTCGAGCAAAAAAAAAATAAAATAAAAAAATTGAGGGGGACCCCATTTTAGGGTTATTTTACAGGAACCAAATTTGACGCCAACATAACAGAGGAGTCAGTGGGAAAGACGCGGAATGATGTCGGTGGAACTGATCCGTCACAAGACAAGATGAAAACAATCTTGACATTCCATCAACCCCCGTGAGGACAGCACCGGCGTTCTCGTCATTCTGAAAAGGGGACTTTGTGGAGAGTTGACTTTTTACGAGGTGCCCTGCCATCTGAATCCATTTTTTTTTCCTTCTCAAAATGAGTCAAAAGCAGAAGCTTGCAAAATACTCACATTTGAATTTGGTGACATTGGGATTGTGACTCATTATTCAAGTACATGCCCACTCAAGTCAGAATAAACACAAATACATTTCTGTGTTTTATCCGATGCCCTTTAAGCATTCAAACACACACAAACTTCGATCGGTCCTCTTTGGGGGTGGTGTGTCGTCACCATGGAGGTGGAAAACATTCCCGCCAAGGGACCGTTAAATTTCACTGGAGCCAGCCAGTTAGGTTGGCTAATTGGTGCAGTGTGAGAGTCTGGGTGTGAGTAGTGGCCTACAGCAGCTCTATAACGACCCTTTTCTTTTCCTCGAGACTTTTCTTGCTGTTAGGCTACGCTAGGCTATCGGTATCAGGCAACAGGAGACATTCGTGAATTTGGTGACATTGGGATTGTGACTCATTATTCAAGTACATTCCCACTCAACTCAGAATAAACACAAATACATTTCTGTGTTTTATCCGATGCACTTTACGCATTCAAACACACACAAACTTCGATCGGTCCTCTTTGGGGGTGGTGTGTCGTCACCATGGAGGTGGAAAATATTCCCGCCAAGGGACCGTTAAATTTCACTGGAGCCGGCCAGTTGGGTTGGCTAATTGGTGCAGTGTGAGCGTCTGGGTGTGAGTAGTGGCCTACAGCAGCTCTCTAGCGACCCTTTTCTTTTCCTGGACACTTTTCTTGCTGTTAGGCTACGCTACACTAGGCTATCGGTATCAGGCAACAGGAGACATTCACATCTTCTCATGTTGTCAGGCGCTGATTTATCATTTCCTCTTCGGGGGTGAGGGGAAATTTACCCTTTCATGTAGCTCTTCAGGGATGTTGCAGGGGGTCCCCTTTCGCTGACAACCCACCGCCGCGCGACAAACGAGAGATTCTTCAAAGACGACCCTCGGCTTTCTCTCTTTGTCCGGCCCCATGCCATTCATTCCTTCCTTCTCAAATATCCTCGCGGGCGAACGACAGAAAGAGTACGGACGATTCTCACATCTTGCCCCCCCCCCCCTGGAAGTAAGGACAGTCTGACTTTTCCTCTCCCATCGAGCTATTCTCTCACATTTTCTGACTTGCTCCACTTCTCGACTCATTTCCACATATCAATTACAAATATGACTCTCGGTGGCTCAACACTGTCACGATTTGAGGTTTTCGTAGTGGAGGAAAGTTTAGGGTGCAGCCGTAATCTCCAAAAAATATTCTCCCCCCCGCCCCAAAAATCGTAAAAAAACAGAAAACAGGGCACAAGACAACGTGAGTGACGACGGCAGCAACAATAATGAACGGCGACTATCAATTAGCATGTCTGTGGTGTTTTACATTATGTGACAGCATCGAGCTACGGTGGGTATTTCCGACGTAAAGTTGTTTGAGATACACGAGTTGTAATTCTCTTTGTTTTATGTTTAGTTTGACAGTGAACTTCATCCGGGAGTTTAAAGCCTGTTTTCTGGGAAATTGGCTGGAGTACTGCTTATTGTAAAGTCAGTTGAGTTTGTTTCCGCCACACAGTGCTGACATCCTTGATGATGTCAGCATTTTTCCGTCCTCGGATTGGTTGGACCGAGCGAAACTGGTCACGGTCAAGTAGCAAAAAGACGAGCAAGTCTGTCGTGATTTGTACATGGGAATACAAACAGAACATTTCTGCTGGGAAGTATTTTAAATTTTTTTCAGGTTATTAGATAAATATTGATTGTGAACTGCTTCAGGTGATGTACATGGCACAGCTGCATTTTTTTGGGATAATACAGATTTTTTTTTTTTTTTTTAACTGTGATGGAATAGTGTGGTATTAAGAGGTGGATTAAGTCAGGCAAGTCCCCAGAGAAGGCTCAGGTATCAAATGTACGACCCGCCACTGGTAATTAAGGCGAGTGTGTGGGACCGATCCCACGTTTGGGCCCTGGGGGTTGCGAAACCTGTGAAAGCCATTACGGCTGCGGCAAAACTTAAATCATGAGCGCGAGGCAGCTGCGAGAGCGCTAACCTGCCAGAAAAGTCCCGTTAATGCACACTGACACTGGACCGGCAGCTTTACGGGGTGACAGATTGACTGCCAGCAGTAAAACAGCGTCGGCGAGCGTGTGAGTAAACGTGTGACGTGATGTCACGAGGCGTGGAAGTCAGTTTTATCCCGAAGGTGCGTTTCAATTTGACGTAACGCTCCATTTAAAAAGTAACAGCCTATTTCTAGCAGATGCTTACTAAGCATACGTAGTCCATCCTTTGGGATGAAGAAGTTGTTGGGGGAGGGCCTCATTAGGGATCCTGCCCGTGAGGGAGGACAAAGGGGGGTCTCTGGCATTTGAAGGATGGGGTGATGACGGTAGCATGTTGTTTGTGTACAAAAGTGATATGGCTCGGAACACTGCTTTGACACTTGTAACTGCGCAAGACAAATGACGAAATGCGTCATCCCGTGTTGGCGCCCGTGTTGGGTTTTGTTCAGCGGTTTCGAACGTTTTCTATCGACCGCACTTTTCATATTTTCTCAACTCCTTCAAAAGTGAGCTTGTACCTTGAGTGGTTGTAATCGGGACAGTAAATTAATTGTTTCTCCAACCCCCCCCCCAAAAAAAAATGGGAATCTACAAGATGCATTATTTTAAACATTTTTAAAAAGTACTTTTTTAAAAAAATGTGACTGTTTTACGATCCCGTGTCCTTTTTCGAAAAGCATGTTGTGATGCAGCAAATACAATACAATACATCCTGATTTATATAGCGCTTTCACGACAGCTGCAGCTGTAACAAAGCGCTGAACAAAACAGTTAAAGTAAAATAATGTTGACGCTAGCCTTTTTTTTCTTTGACGTTTATCATAGTAACTTGTAGTCTTGGTTTTATTCAGAGGGGCCGAGTAGCCCAAAATCTTCTCTCAATCAAGCTTAATCTTACTTTAGAATAATAGGACTCAAGTCAAGTTAAAACGTAGGCCTCCAAATAATGACTTAAAAGTAGGTACTCAAGTACTGAGCTGTAACATTGGATTGTCTTTTTAACCTGAGCATGAATGTCAAATAGAAATTCTCTGGCGAGTACAATTTAAAATAGTTACTGAAGGGAATGTAACTGAGTAAATATAGCGCAATGCTACCCACCTCTTGTTTCAGTGGGCCTTAAATGTACATGGCCGTTCACCTCAATGCTATCCGGATTGTCCTTCGATCTGGATGCTAATTATAACAACACAACATAAGAACAGACTTCGGACAGGTAGCAACCAGTGTGTTGACTGTACAGTATTTGCCAAACCAACGTGATGCATTTTGAACATGCGCCCAGTCCGGTAAAGGTCACCTCACTGGGAAGTCACGCTGATTAAATCAAGTGTCCCTGACGTGCTTTTATGTTCTTGCCTGATTACGCTTGGTGTTTATTTGTGCAGACCTGCATCATGACCCGTGGTGATTTACACAAGCGCTGTGGTAATATTGTCACAGTCTTAATGGAGCCTTAATGGACTGCATAGTGTACATTGTGTGAGTGTCGTCGTTTTGGCAGCGGGGGTTGGGGTCGGCGGGGGGGGGAGGTGAAGCACGCTGGCAAAGGTGGAGGAGACTCATCTGAAATGATTATTTACGACAATTAGTGGATTGTTGTTTATCTATCGAACCCGGCGACGAACGGTGACAGTCAGGAAAAAATGACAGGCTCTTCCACTAGATGGCAGAATTACAAATAACCTGTGCCTCCACCCATTTCTATTCTTTTTGTTCCACTTGATCAGCAGAGCGATCAAACAAGAGCGAGTAAATGTGTGAGTAAATAAGACGATAATAATGGATGGTTAGTTTGTGTGCAAGCGACTTGGCGTGAGTTGTGGCCAACAGCTGCTCCTTGCGAGTGTCCTCATTTTGTATTTCTGTGTTTGGTTGCATATATTACACCATGCTGGCTAAATATGAACTCAATTTTCCATAATGCTCTATGTCCATTGTTTAACTCTTTCATTCCACAAGACGGACTTGTACGTCTTTTTAAAATTAGGCCCCGCCTACCAAGGACGTACTTGTACATCTAAGTCTTTTTTTTGCGTCATAGAGAGGAGGAGGGTCTGATGCAATCTGTGAACGAGAATAAGCCGTTTGCATTATGAATCATGTAAAAAAGCGACCAGTAGGTGGCAGTGGTGACACACGTGATTGAAATGCACGCTTTTACGAAGAGCTCTTTTTCTCCGTTTTTTTTGCCCAGGTATCGCCAGTTCCATGAGAGTTAGCCATTTTGTAATGCCGATTGCTGAAGAATGGAAAAAGATAGAACCAATTTTTTTTTCTGCTGAAAGAAGAGAGTCCAATCGGACATCCTTTTCCCACACGAGTGGGACAAAGTGAAGGTTGCGTGTGCTGTCCACTCAAATGTCACAATGCCTGAGCGGTACTATTCTTGTAACCGGCATCGAGCAGCCATTCCGCACCCGCGTGCCTCTCCTACGCACCCGCAGAGGTTGTGCATAGTGACAGTGTGTGCTTGAGTGTTGATGGCAAAGTCACCTGTGCGTCCAGAGCGTTGCCAGGTTGGGCAGACAGCTGAATGGCTTCTTATTTCAGTTTGATATTAAAACTAGGGGGGTCACCTGTCGTGGAAAGAGAAAGAGTTGAGGGCGCTAGCTGACATAACCTCCAGCAGTGGCGTGCAGACTGGAGTAAAGCTCCTACCATAAGATAAGATAAGCATACACACGGGGCAGAGTGAATCGTGTGTCCAACGGTTTCGTCTGGTACCTGCGGGCTAATGTATTTGACAGATGATGGCGGGCTGCATGAGGTCTTCCTTGAACAAATTTTTTTGACGAGCACCTGGATGTGCATTTGTATAAACAAAAGCCTACCATTCAAATTGCAGCCTTTTCAATTTGAAAAATTGCATTCTACTATATTGTGATTTCGATTTCAATTTGATTTATTGTTATAGACTCCCCAAAATAATAGAAGCGACCCACCTATGTGCTGCAACCTGCCATCCTCAGCCTCCTCCTCCTCCTCCTCTTGGGAGATAGCAAAGGCTTCTTTCCGACTAATCCTCCTAAAGAGAGAAAAGAAAAAAAAAAGCTCTTTTAGCAGCGGCCAGCTTTGATCCTGGACAAATGAAGAGAAAAAAAAAAACTGACATAAGCTACTTACACGGACCGGTCTTTTTCTTTCACTTCCTTCGTCTCTCGGCTCATCTCTCACCTAAACACGTCACGCCGGACGCCAAGGTCAGGAAGGTTGCCCCGGGGCGGCGTCCTTACAATATGTTAGAAGGATCAAATTTGATCCCGTGCGTTCCCGTCGATGCAAAAAAATAGACTTCGGAGTCTCAACGTAAACAGCATTTTGTAGACTAAACAGGCGAACTTGAAAGAGCCTCCTCAAAGACACTCCCAATTACATTTTGCTGTGATTTTCGAAGAAGACTGAGTCAGGATAGCTGGAGAGAGTCGACCATCCGGCCATCCATTATCTGAACCACTTATCCTATACGGAAAAGCAATGCGTGCTTGTTTCCAGCTGTGCTTTTCTCAAGTGACGTTTACTGTAAAACTTGCACAGAACTTGCAAATTGAGTTGATGATTTACGCCCATTTTAAAGCTTTATGCATAATATGATTTTTTTTTTTTTTTAATCCACTTCAGGTCGCCAGCCTCACCTTCTACAGGATACTATCTGTGACCTTGAATGTGTGGATTTAAAACGTGTGTTCTGGCCTGTTGAGTGATGTGGGAATCAGCTGTTGTAAGCTTCTCAGGTTAGTAAGCACATAAAAGCTCAAAAAGATGTCTTCTTTTAGTGTTTATCTTCAACTTTCAAAGTGTTTTCAGTCTAAAAAAAAAAACGGCACAAATGAGTTGGCATCACCGTTCCAACACTTTTGCAGTGGAGCATATTTGGACCTCTCATGTCGTGTTCCTGTGTGGTTGCGTGACACATCTGCTCATCTACAGCGCGAATTGGGGGGGGAGTTTGTTGTGTTGAAGCAAGCATCAACAGACACATCTGTGGGTTCGGGTTGGTGCGTGAAACAAGATCCCAAACACACACATTGGTACCTAATGATGATTAATACACTGCATTGATGATCGTGTGTGTGTGTGTGTGTGTGTGTGTGTGTGTGTGTGTGTGATGACGTGTTTGTTGATACGAGGAACCTTTGCAGCGCAGCGACCCTTGAACTTGAAATATATACGGACACACACACACACACACACACACACACACACACACACACACACACACACACACACACACAACACACACACACACACACACACGCACACACACACACACACACACACACACACACACACACACATTATAAACACTCCATTCAAGCTCCAGGTGTTCAACATGCACGCACACACGCGCACACCCGCGCGCATGCACACCCACGCACACAGCAGTCAATAGTAAAGGAACTTGTGTCAAATGGACAATGCAAAAGGACTGTCTCAACACCTTTTTTTACGTAAAAGTAAAAAAAACGACAAAATATTACAACAATTACATACAATAATTGTTAACTCAAACAAAACGTACCTGCATACAAAATAGTTTCCCTCTTGTGGGTTTTATGCCATTAAAACGACATATTCCCATATGGCACCATAGTGAACCGACTAACAAGGAATACTAGACTAGCTAAGGAAAACATCTGAAAAACTATTTACACGCTGCAACAATGAGGCACTCTAAAGCGGGCGTGCCAGCCCGAAGCCCCCGTCCACACATTGGCTGTCTCACCGGATTTTGATTTAAATCACTGCACTCATGGCCAACAACGAGGCGCTCTGAAGTGGCCCCACCAGTGGAATATCCAAAAGGAAGATGCAGCTAGCCAAATGCTCATCGCAATTGTGCCGGCTAACTGCTCGTGCGAATGACGGCCCTCAAGTTCTTATATAGTGGGGGAGGGGCTACTCATGCTGGATACCCACTGGTTACCATTTTATCCATATCCGCCTAAAAAAAAAATAAAAATCAGGAAAACTGAAATGGTGATTCTCCACAATTAACTACGACATAGTTGTTATTCTTTACCCATGTTTTCAAGAGTTATCTTCACACATGCCTTATGAGTTTTTTTTCTTTTCTAAGGTTATCTACAACAGCGTGTGAGTACTCTCCCTCCGAGTTTGAAGTTGAAAATTTGCAAATGGGGGCGGGGCAAGTGACTGCAAGTAATGAGTGCGTCACGATGGCAATGAACCTCCAGTCAAAGTAAGCCTGATGACCAACATCTTCATGACACTGTAGATTACATTCCTCCTCCTCCTCCTCATCTCGCTGACTCCCCCTCACTCGCGCATCAGCTGACAGTAAAAAGTGCTTTGATCAAGTGACGTTTACGTCACTGCTATAACCTTTTAATGTTTTTGTTTTTCTCCAGAACCTACATAGAGGGGTGACACATGGGCAGAGGAAAAAAAAAATATTTTTTTAAACTCAACTAAATACAGAGATTTGCTTCGAAATACAAAGTACATTTCATGTGAAGATAGTTGCTGAAAAAAATGTGCAAATATTATGGAATAAGTAATCAATTGAGATTTTCACATTAAACTGTGATCACCATTTCAGTGTTCCTGATTTTTTTTTCCCGTGACTAAAACGCCTAGTGATGCACTTGTGTGTCGCCCCTTGCCCACTAGAAGAACTGAGAGCCTTTGTTTGCATCAGTGATTATTCAGCGCAATTTGGACGTAGCTAGTGAGGCCTCCAGCTCGAAAATGCAGATTGACAACTGCCGTGGCCACTTTAGAGCGCCCCGTCTTCATCTGTGTGTGTGCACCTGTTACAAAAAGGCAAACTAGAAATCAGAGGAGGAAAAAAAAATCTGTCGTGACAGCTCTGAGAACTGTGAAAATAGGGCATTCATGCTGGCATGGCTGCGTTAGAGTGCCTCGTTGTTGCAGCATGGAAAAGCCTGACAGCGACTCAGTGGGAAATATTCCAGTTCCGCAGCGTTTTAGAGGGGAAAGAATAGCTTGATTAAAAAAAAAAAAATTTTTTTTTCAAAACGTTTTTGAATCCTCATTTTTATCAAATTGATTTTTTTAAACATACAAATTTGGCAGGGTTGTTGGCAGCACTCGTCTCTGTGCTGTCAAAATCACTTCACCGAGACTTCAACACTTATACACAATAAAATATTCTACAAGGTGACTTCAACCAAAGCTTTTTTTTGTAAAGGTGAAACACCTTGTAACGTTTTAAAATCAGAATTGTCATAAATCACCTTTATCCCAAATGCGAATGAAATCAATTCGTATTAAGACTCCTGTGCAAGGTATTGCTAACAATCAGATTTCTTCTTTCTTGCTTTCTGGTTTTTGTTCTCGGGATTCTCAGCTATGCGGTTTATTCTCCTACACAAGCAAACGTTTGCAGTGCACATCCAGTAGGATGGCGTGCAGCTAACATGTCGTGCAAATGTTTACTTGGGAGCTGGATAGCCGCAGGACTTTGACAGCATGTTTGACGGTGCGCTCGTCCCGGATAACGGCAGCAGAAACATCCCGTGCTTCCCACATTATGCCACCGATGCAGGTGCGGTGTGGGAGAGGAATGTGAGGATTCTGCCGTATCTACTGGCACGCATGTGAATGGGATGTCTCCACAAGGGAGGATGATTGGCCAATTTGAAAGAATTATTTGTTCACATATTGGCAGATCAACTTGATACATATACGAGTCAGCAAAAAGTTCGGGAAATTGGCTTTGGGGTAAAATTTCAGTGCGAACCCAAAACCGACTTTCAGTGAGCAGATGTTCACCTACTGCAGGTGAATCTGAAACGATGAATGGAGGTTACTATAGGTCATTTTGGGCTCACCTTGAAATTTCAGATTTTTTTGTGAGTAATGGATGTGGGCGCCAAAGCGATTGACAGGAATCCCGCACTCAGGCCCAAAAAAAACAAAAAAAATCTTTCTCATTGATATCCAAATCCATTAAACATGAGATAAGGCCATTTGGAATGCTTTAAAAGATATTTGGAAGCCTCGTCTGCTGCTGCATTGTGGGAGTTTTTTTGGACCATCTCATCGTTTTCGTCTGGCCGAGGATCTGAATGCCAATCACGAGACTCTTTTCCCGCTCCAGTGCAGTGGTTCACTTGCTGGCAATGCGTTTGGGCGTTTATAAACAGCGGTGAGGGATGAGGAACACAAACGCAGAAAACCTCCAGCACGGAATATACACACTCGGAAATATTTAGCAGATAATCTGACTCCCCACTCGTCCTCTCGACAAGATCAATTCGTTCCATGACCAAGCTTTTAATTAAATTTACTTGTATAACAAGTGCAGTTTTCCTATATTATATTTATTTAATTCAATGTCATTACTCCCATCAACCCCATCAACTTTGTGAAAAACGACCATTATTATTGCACTTTTTACGGAGTCACACTGCTGTACTATACTGCCCCCGGTGGTCAAGTTGCACACACCAAAAATGGTCACAACGATTTTATCATGATGCACAATTCTTTACATCCTATTCAATTCAGTTATGAATATACGTTTTGAAAAGGAAATATGGCGAGTTACTTTCCTTATTATTATCCACTCTTTCAAAAGTCATCTAAATAAAAACTCATTAACTCACTCATGACCAACTGCAGTCTTTTTGTGACCTAAGCACGGTATGTCTTGTCATGTTTTGGACTCGTGTTGCTGGAAAATAGTCCAGTTTGAATGTAACAAGTTAATTTTTTTTTTTTTTACAGTTCCTGCATAGGATTTTGTCCTGGGATGGTGAAAAACACTCTTAGCACCTGTTTCATATTCTATTCTGAAAGTCAACGTGAATGTTTAGCAGCGGTAAGACGACACTTCATCGGTATAGTCGACATCACGTGTTGCGCAGTTGCCATTGCACTGAAAAAAAAAAAATTAAGTTCAAATGTAAGGGACATACGTATTCATTTAAAAAAAAAAAAGGGCTGATTTTGATGTCAGCGGCGGGCGTTGCTCAGGACATGAATAATGGCCGCTGCTCATGGAAATCGTTGCAGTGTGTTACGGTGACCTGGCTCGGACTGCAACCCGAAATGGAATTTGACCACCGTGAACGTTATTGTTTGCACCTGTGCCTCTTCTGCTTTGACTTTTACATTTCTTTTCCACAAATAGCAGCCAGCTATACACTCATGGTCTCTTTTTTCCTATGTCAGTGTTTAGTTCGGTGGACTTATCTGGTCATCCTTTCAATCGGTGCCCTCCCACGCGATGTAAATGTATATTTTGTAAATGCCTTATCCAATGCGGGCCCCCCTTTTGTTACATTTACATGATGAAACCAGACTTCTGTCTGTGGGTGTTTAATGGCAGCTCATTCACCATCGTAGATTTTTTGTTTTTAACCTTACAAATGTGTTTAAAGACCTTTTCCGATAGATTTGACCGATGATGGACTGTATGACGCCGCTTTTCCTCATCAGCAGCACACATGGAACCGCAAGCCCGTTCTAATTTGATGACTTTTTGGAAGGCGCTCACAAATTCAGGTCAGCCCTGCGCGCCTGCGACGGGACGGCCAAGACAAGCGCACGCTTTTTGCTGCCGTTCTACAAATGAGCGCAAATGGAGCGAGAGGACGCGGTAGGAGGCAGACGGCAAGCGCTTCCTGTTTAAAGCCTACGAATACACATCGTGCGGTATTAGATGAAGAACAAAGCAGACAAATATGTCGGATTTATTTTCTAGGCAGCGGGGCGTCCAACCTCTGATGTTTTTTAGCATCTCTCAGTGAATTTTTTTCTTTTTTTCACATTGGTGCGAAAGTGGCAGTGCCCCTCTGGGTCCGGAAGATGGCACTTAACCTTCCATCCATCCATTTTCTGTCCAACTTGTCCACAGTTTGAACAGTTTAAAGTTACATCTCCACTATTGAGCACTACACAGGATCTTGAAATTGTTTTTGGGGGGGAAAAAAAAAAGCAAGCAAGTACAGTATTGTTCCTGGGTTTTAGGCCCCTTAAGTGGTTGTTTCCTCACCCTTTGTTTTCATAGCGTTGCACCTAAAAGGATGCATTGGCAGAGAGAGTGGGACAAGACGAGGCTAATCGTGGTTACCAGCAACATCGGAGGACACTCGGGGAAAGTAAAAAAATAAATAAATAAATAACACACACACACACACACACACACACACACACACACACACGCGCACACACACACACACACACACACACACACACACACACACACACACACACACACACACACACACTCGTCTAAACCTCACTCTGCAAAAGCAAATTGAAAGAAGAGATAGTTTGAGGTTGTCCCGCCAAAACTAAAATAATTCCAGGTGTTTGGCACGGAATACATTTGGAGACACTCCCTTGCGGTTCCCATCCTTTGTAATTGTGAAAACAGTCGTCTCGAAGTTCCTTTTGGGCCATGAGAGGAAAATCAAAAGCTGACTTTAGACGTAACCAATAAACGTTTTTGGACCTCATTTGGACACATTATATTTGGAGTGGTATTTGTTCTCTCTTTCTCTTCCAGCTGGTGGATTTCTGGCCTGGCTTCCTCATCTTTTATTCACCCCCCCACACCACATTTTTCCCATGGATTTGATATATTCAACATTGTCCAGGATGAGCTCAGAATGTGGACGGTATTCTTACTCACTGTTTACACACATCACAGTTACTTAAAAAAAAAAAGCGCTCAAGTGCGTACGTCGTCATGTTATTGTCTTCCCATGAAATTGATCTCAGTTGTGCACAATGCTTCAAGTTCACATGATGGATTGCCAACAGCAACTCATCCATCACCTTAAAGGATACCTGACAAACAACATTATCGACTCCGACAAGGAGGTAATCTTTGAGGTTTAACGACACGTCTCTCTGTTTATCTCTTTGAATCCTTGTTTATCGTGGGAATATGTTCCAGACCCGCACAAAAATTTGCGATACAAGCGCGCCAAGGTCAAATTCTTCCCCCCCCCCAAAAAAAGACAACCACAGCTTTAAAAAAAAAAAAAAAAAAAAAAAGGTAAATGCATTGCTACAATTTCGATGTGAATGATCCACTGTTAAAATCTGGATTTCACCGGGGAGACGTTTTGTATACTTTGTAGTTTTTTTTTTTTTTTTTTTTTTTTTTTTTACAGGAGTTGATGCTTTTATGACAAAATAAATTTAATCCGCATCGTGCCCATTTTTTTTCCCATATCGAAAGCAGTCCCCTAACATGCAAAATAAATAAATAAATAGAACTCGTGAAACACATCGAGACGATTATGTTGGATCTTGAAGGCTAAAAAAAAAAAAAGAGCGACAAGGTTTCATCCGGGTGCGGAAATCAATCTTGATCCAAGGTAAACAAAATGTCAACACCAAACTTCCTCACTCATTGATTTGACAGGCGGTCCATGTTTAAACCTTGGACATGGTCCGCGCTCTCCCGAGTGCTCATGTCCTTCAAATTCGTTTTCCAGACTCTTCATATTTTTCACACGCATGTTTCGTTTCCCCCTTTCAACGGGTTCTAAAGTCTCCCTTTTTTGTCAGAATAGGTCAGCGCTTGAAAAAGACTTGTCACTCCCTATTGGGTCATAACAGGAACGATGCTGCTATTATGGAAAGCTGTTTGAGCGTTTATTTCAAAATCCTTGATGTTAAATAGTGGCAAAAAAAATTTAACATTACTGGCAAGATATTTGCGCCGCAGTCATTCGACTCGTGTGTTGATTTGTTGAAGTAGTGAGGACAAACAGCGAGATAATGGGTGCACCTCAAGATGGACATCAAGTAATCCAGTAAAATGCAAAAACAGCTTTCCAGCGGGGATTGATAAATGCTGTTGATGTTATGACACAACGGCCGCTTGTCGTGCGCTTCCTTTTATCATCACTCATCATCTCCATTAGCGGCGCGGCTTGGAAATGCCGAGGACAGATGGCGTTCTAAGCCGCTGTTTCCCCACACGTTTGATCCCCTATAGACGGGTAACCAACCAGAACCTCGCGGCGAGTAGCGACGCTTATCAGCGCAGTGACAGCAAAGCGAAAAAGCCGCCTTGTTGCCCGTTAGATTGGATCGAATGCGAGGTGAGCGACGTGTTCGAAAGCAGGTGTGGTACACGTGAAGAACTTTTTCATTGGGCACCTCCTGGGGGCCGTGAATGCACCTGTGGCTACTTTCACTAACTGTACCCGTGACAGAGCAAACATAGCATAGGCTACAAAGCAGGAAAACGAAATGTTCAAGTTACGAAACGCCTCAACAGGAAAATATTGCCTCTTGTTATGAAAGAAATTTCAAGATACGAAAGGTAGAAATACAGTACGGTCTGCCCATCGCAGCTCCAAGTTTCCTGAATTCAACTTACTTATAGCTGCTCTCAATATTTTTATGCTTCAGAAAACATTTATGTCTGAATTTTGGGGAGCTTGGAACGAATTAGGGCATTTACATTGAAAACGTGTCTCTACTTAACAACATTTTCTAGTTAAGAAATTTCATCCGGAACCAATTAATTTCGTAAGTAGAGGTACCACTGTATTTTAAACCAAGACCGATTTTCCAATTCAATATTTGTATTCATTTTTTTATTACACCCCTCTTTCTTCCAAACAGGCTGCAATGAAATCAACAGTACCTTCAAAAAGAATTCTCTCAGAGGGGGATCGGTTCTTAGAGTGTCACAGTATCATCAGTAGGTTGCAATGCAGATGCAAAAGAGACCGGAATAGTTACAGAAAGACATAGAGGCGGACGGCCGTGCAATATAAGCACCTTGGGAGTTCTGACGATCCCAAACGTACATTGCGGTTGTGGTGTCACAATGCATTTCTAGGTTCGAGCATGTCACAGCTGTGAGAGAATCCTCTTTGTCCACCACAACGTCATCTGTTGGACCATGCGGGGGTCATCTAACACGGTCATCCTTCCTGTGGTCCTCTCTGTCCCTAAAATGTCATTGCGCGCTCTGTAGAATATTATTCTGCGGTTGGTGAGATGATGCCGTGGGGTAATTGCGCAATGACACAAGGGGGCGGGGCGGAATTTAATGGGCGGTGTGTTAAAGCTCATGGGAAACATACTGGCGGCGCACCAGGAGTCTTTCCTCACATTGAGGGGAGGGGGGGAGGTGGTACGGGAGGCGCTCGGTGGCAAGGTTCACTGTTTCCCAAACTCCTGCCGAGCTTCAGTAGCCCCGTCTGCCACCCCGAATCTCCCTCCTCTCCTTCCCCTCCGCTGCTTTTTCAGCTTTTTTGCCTTTTGTCCCAACAGAGTCTCACCTTCTCCCTCCCCAAACGCCATCTCGAGTTCAATTAATCATGTCGGCCACTCCAATACGACTCTGGATTTTACCGTACGCGGTAAATCACGTTAGATCTGAGGGCTCTTCCGCCCCTCCCCTGCTCCCAACCCCCCTGGCCGCGGGTCAATATTGACTTTCGACTGAACCCGCGAAGCGGGAGAGCAACAGCAAAGCGGGACATGAAGCGCTGCTTTTAAAGGAGCTATCGTGCTTGGCGTTTTGTTTGGTTGCCACTCGGCTTCATTTGTGCTGCGACAAAGTCAACAGGGTCAGGAATTTTCCGTCTCATGCGACGGGATTTTGCCACCATGGGTCTACAGAAGAAAAATCACCGTTGCCCCCCGTCCAGAGACGTCATACAATAATATAAATTATTTGCAAATCATATCAGTACATCATCACTTGTAACTGCATGAGCACCTTATTTGATGTGTCTTCAATGTTCCAGGGGGGAAAAAAACATTTGTTCAATACTCTCAAGAAGTACATGATTGTAATTTTCTTTTACAACTTGGGAACATACCTGTGTTGCCAGTCTATAATTTGCCTTCATTTTTCTTTGAAGATGGACCGGAGTTCTTTAGTTCACTTAGGAATTTCATCTTTGGCTTGGCGTTATTGGCTTCCTGACATTTCGTTTGTTTATTCTCAGTGTTCCCTAGTATCATGACTTTTGCAAAAGCACTCTTGTTTTTCCTGGCTCCTTCTGACCAGCGATTTCTGTTTGTACTTTGTCAGTGCGCTTTGGTGTCAATATGTTTGTTACCGCACTTTGTCTGAGCCTGCATTTCTAACATCCAAAAATATTATTTGGTTCGGTCCAGAACCTGACACAATTGAATTCTCGATGAGAGACAAGAATGAAAATATCAGCGTTGCTCATAAAGAAAATGGAACTCTGTAATACACAGAGGACCCCCCATAGACAGATATTGGTGGTGTTCCACAAGGCTCTTTATTCAGTCCACCAAAGAGTTCTGCTACTTCCTGTGCGATGGGCCGACAAATTCTTACACCAATTCTTATATCCATCCATCCATCCATCCATCCATTTTATAATCTACTTATCCTCCTGAGCGTTACGGGTGTGCCGGAGCCTATCCCAGCTGTCTTTGGGCAGTAGGCGGGGTACACCCTGAACTGGTTGCCAGTCAAGCGCAGGACACACATAGAGGAACAAACATTCTGACTCACACTCACACCTACGGACAATTTAGAGCGTTCCCTTATCCTGCCATGCATGTGTTTGGAATGTGGGAGGAAACCGCAGTACCCAGAGAAAACCCACGCAGGCAATAAGAGAACATGAAAACTCCACACAGGAGGACCAGAGCCGGAATCGAACCCCGCACGTCTGCACTGTGAGGCGAAGGTGCTAACCAGTCTGCCGCCGTGCCGCCAGGTGGAAACATTAAGTGTTAACGTGTGTTTAATGCGGAGATGTCAAAGCGCCTGGTGTTAATTGTACACGCCAGTTGATTTGTTTTCACTAAAGCTGCAGGAGGAAGAAGAGAGCCTGAGAAAGGAAGCTAATCAAATGGACAAATCACTCTCGGGAGGCCCACCACACCTCCTGGCCGTGCAAAGCTCCCACACACATTCAGCTACCCATCTGTTAACTCGAACCGGTCCTTGTTACTGTATCACTCCTGGGACGAGCATCTTTCCGCCGGTAACTAATCAGACTTGAAGTCACTTTCAATCTCTACGCCCAGTTGCATGTCCAAATTCGAGACTCCTTTGCCTTTTTGTGTGTCCTACGCATTAGCTACACATCAAAAGGGGGGTGTCGGGCCTACGCTATTCTGGCCCTCCGACCCTTCGGGATTTTCTTTTCCGATTGATACAATCTGCTGAATCCCCAGACTACTTTAAAAGATGTAAAAAACATCCACCTCCATAGGCAAGCCCTCTTGTAAAACCGTTTGCATGTGTTATTTTATGATTTTATTGTATAAGTGGTTACGATTGATTCACGGCCTGTCCACCTCTGCAGACTTGACTTGTGCTTATGTTCTATAAGTTCCGGTTTGATTTGGATCTTCAAATTTGGTGCATTTGGAGTTGTACGAACCGACTTTAGCATCTTCTCGCTCAATTTCTCATCTATCCATGAGATAAAACCGTGCCTTGTCACACAATTGGGCTTGAACCTCCCTCCCCCCACTACATATTCGAAGTTGAGCGCCTTTGTGCGCGTCAGTGGTTAACCACTTTAACTATGGTGTGCAGTTAGCAGTCTAACTATGCCTACATCCCGAAAATGCCTGGCTGGTGTGGAGCATCCTGTCATCAGCTTTGAGTGTACGCACGTCACGCAGTGAAAGATGGAAGAGTAAGTCGGGGAGAATTGGACCTATTTATTTATTTATTTTGAGCTCAGTTTCACAGCCAGCAGTTGGACCCTGGCTTGAATGCTTCAGAGCGCCTCACTGTCGGCTGCGAGTGTGTGCACATCACGCAGAAAATGGAAATCAGCCACGTGACTGCAGTAGCAGTGTGTTTATATTTTTTTGTTGTTGTAACTATTGAAATGTTCATTAATGTCCACTGACCTATTAGAAAGAGCAAGAAACAGTGATTTTACATGCCTACATCCCGAAAATGCCTGGCTGGTGTGGAGCATCCTGTCATCAGCTTTGAGTGTACGCACGTCACGCAGTGAAAGATGGAAGAGTAAGTCGGGGAGAATTGGACCTATTTATTTATTTATTTTGAGCTCAGTTTCACAGCCAGCAGTTGGACCCTGGCTTGAATGCTTCAGAGCGCCTCACTGTCGGCTGCGAGTGTGTGCACATCACGCAGAAAATGGAAATCAGCCACGTGACTGCAGTAGCAGTGTGTTTATATTTTTTTGTTGTTGTAACTATTGAAATGTTCATTAATGTACACTGACCTATTAGAGAGAGCAAGAAACAGTAATTTTACTTTTTTTTTTGTGTGTGTGTCCATTTGACAGCCAGTCGACCACTGCAAATAATAATAATAGTAACCATATATTTCAACCAGAACCAGTTGTTTGCAGAGGTGTGCCCTCCAGGCAGACTGCTGGGGATCGTTAGACTGTAACATTTTGTGCTGTTTTTAAGCGTGGATCTCAACGTGCTGGCCGCCAAAGGGCAGACTTATTTACGACTTAGAAAAACCTCCGCTTCGTTGCCACTTTTATCGCTCACTTCTGCACATTGCTGCCCGGTTGCGCTGAAATGTCATGTTGCGCGTTTGGAAATTGTGAGCGTTCGCACATGTCCGAATCATTGGAACTTGTCCTATTTCGATATACCCGTTCACAAATACAGATGACATTAGAACCGTGCGGCATCTTGTGTAGTTTATTGAAGATTTAGTTTCTTATATTTTTTCAAATGATGACCAAACATTTGACCAAAGGCAAACTGTGCACAGAAATTGTGTACGACTGATAAAATGGGAAAGCAATACTCGCCTCCGCTTCGTTGCCACTTTTATCGCTCACTTCTGGATATTGCTGCCCGGTTGCGCTGAAATGTCAGGTTGCGCGTTTGGAAATTGTGAGCGTTCGCACAAGTCCGAATCATTGGAACTTGTCCTAATTCCATATATCCGTTCACAAATACGGATGACATTAGAACCGTGCGGCATCTTGTGTAGTTTATTGAAGATTTAGTTTCTTATATTTTTTCAAATGATGGCCAAACATTTGACCAAAGGCAAACTATGCACAGAAATTGTGTATGACTGATAAAATTGGAAAGCAATACTCACTGTCTTCTAAATTTGACGCACCTAAGAGAAGAATGTTATCAAACAAAGCCGCACGATCGGGGGTCGAACGCAATCCCCAAGCGCCTACTTCACAGTCATCAACTTTACATTATCCAAAAGAAGATTCCCATCTTCTTGCAGTTCCTTATAAATGTACTTTGTCCGTGTAGACTGCATGCCTAAACGGCAATGACTTTAATGGGAACGAGTGGAGCTGCTTTGATTGGCTGTTAATCGAGTCAGCTGTGTTCAGTCCCACAACGGCGCAAACGCCCATTTCTAAATGCGCCGGTCTAACAAAAGGCCAAAAGAAAGAAAACTCCACCCATGCACCAAGATGCTGCCCTTCATGTTCACCATGCGAATCTTTCCGCCCTTGTTTCCTTTTACGCTGGCCCAGCCAGGTCATGAACGGGTCAGCGTTGGGTAGGGTCATGCCCTCCTGCTGCGTCCTCAGCCATGTGGAGAATGTGTATCGTCTTCAAAGCCGCCCTATCATCAAGCTCCTTGCGCAGATGCGCAACTACAAATTGTCCTGCCGCAACAATAGAAATACTCGTAAGGGCCTCACGGTCATTCCATGTAAAAACCAACAAAGAATTTTTCCTTCAGCCTTCAAATCTCCTCAAATTTTGTGTGGTTGGAAATAGAAGGCAAAGACCAAAACATTTGACACGAGCTTGATTTATAAAGCTCTGACATAGTCCTACACAAGTGGAATGAATGTTCTTTTATAAACCGAAGATTAAGATTTTTCCCAACTCCAAAGAAAGAAACTGTGTCACAGCATTAAGCTCTGCAGAGACTGACGCATCAGTTTATACAATGTCCGCTTATATCGTAAAATCTGATAAGTGTAGATAAAGTAAATAAAAAGGAACTGCAGCCTGCAGACTACGAAGAGGTGAGAGAGGACACAATTCAATAAATTGTTTATATGTTTTGTAATGTCTGGCTGAGAGGGAATTAGGGGATAATTGGTGGAGGATTTAAAGAAATACAGTGAACATTTTATGGAAGGGGGAAACATGTATTTTCCAGGCTCGTCCACAAGAAGTGAAAATCTGTACTTGGGAGAGACCACAAAAAAAAAAAAATTCTTTGAATAGTTTTGCCTTACCCACGTGCTTTATACACTTAAAATTAATAAACACAATTTTTAAAGTACTAAGGTGTCGTTCCCCACTGAAATGAATGGAAATGCCACTAATCCGTTCCAGTCGCTCCCCAAAAAAATGTTTTTACATATTGCCTCTGCAAACTACTGCTTCTTGTGAAGTAAGTTGAACAGAGGTTGCTACCAACATACAGCGCTCTGTGAATGTGAGTGTTAATGGCGGTCTGTCTCAAGATGTTGCCCTGCTATTGGTTGGCGAGCCAGTCCAGGGTGTGCCCTCGCTCAATAAGTCACATAAGATCGTCTCTAGATCACCCGCAACAATAAATAGCTAAGTCCTATGAAAAATGGTCATCATTCTGGATGACATGAATGGATGCTGGATGCTGGATGGCCTTCATGAAAATAAAAGTGAAGTTTTACAAGCATCAGAAATCAAGCTGATCCCGAAACATTCACGTGACCCCCTAAATAACTTCCCGCATGCGAATAGGTCGCCGAGCCTCGCGTCCACTCTCTCTTTCAATGATTTACATCTACAGTATTAAACAAACGTAAGTTCCCGGAGTAAATTTGAAGTGGCCGGGGCGCATCGGGTGCGTTCAGTGTCGGGTTTAGCGGACACCCCGGCGTGTGACCCCTCCGAGAGCGAAACCACACCTCGTAAAGAAGTCACGCTTTACCTCCTTTTTTTTTTTCACACCCCTCCCAGCTCGTGTTGGGTTTCCCTACCGGTCCATGGACTCAGTGTATGTGGGAAACCAGCAACGCTAACAAAAAGCAAGCAATTTAGCCACATGACACACATGCACACACACAACCGACTATTTTCCAGAAATTGCTGATTCGTCTTCTGCTCAAAATTCTAAATATGAATTTAAATGAATTACTTTTGGTTTTATTCATACTTAAGTATAAAAGTATTTTTGGAATGTCTTCTGTAAAAAAATCTATCTGGCTATAAATCCACTTACATGCTTAAACCCAATTCAACTTAAAAATCACTTTGTAACCTGTTTCAACTTTCTCGCTGTTAAGAAATGAGGAAACAAACCTGTAACATTCCATTGCTGGCTTCCTCAAGCAGTTCAAGAGCCAACGGGTGTTTGCTTCAAGGTGTTTATTTTTCACTCCCACTTGAAGTTTCTTGCAAAACTGGCACACTTCAAAAATCCATGATTTTGCACTTTTTTAGTAACTACCGAATTTCTTCCACTGGATCTGATGAAACATGGCAGGTGTTTTCTCATGTTGTGACTACTAAGTGTTGTTTTTTTTTTTTCTTCCTGCTTCTCTGTGACCACTGCAGTGACCCTGACAGGCAAACAGAAACAGAACAATAATTCTGCCCGTGAGAAGTGTTCGTATTTCTTCAGCGTACTCTCTCGGCAGGATCACCAAAAGGGGCCTGGGGCTATGAATTCCATATCCCGCTTGCTGCTGAATATTGACTTACATGACAGATAGATATCTCCTCTTCAGATATTTTTTTTCCTGATTTACATTCTTACTCTTGATGTAGGTCAGTGTACATTCGATTGGGCGCTTAATGTTTTAACTCGCGGGCCAACAACTCAAAAAATAACCACAAAACTGTCCAAAGGAAAATATTAACAATGTTGATGTTTTCTATGAAGCTTTTATGTACAAAAATGGAACACATACCTTCTGACAATTGGGCCAGATTTGAGCAGTTCTAGGACGTTTGACAGATTACCCTGTGGTTTGGAGTGTTGTGGAATACGTTACTTGTTCTGACGGAGAACACCTGAAACAAAGTTTTGGGGGTGGGAAAGGAGAGGGATCGTCAGGGATGCACTTTGTGGCCAAGAGAAAAGTAAAAACTGGGCATACTCGATAGAAACTGCAGTTGGCCACAGCTCATGCGCCGATAGAAAACTGCTGGCGTTCCACAAGGCGCGCTACTCAATGCACAGAATTTTGACTTTTCACTCCCATACCCGAATGTTACCAGCTCAACACTCAAACGTCCAAATTGGTTGCCGTTCCAGTAGAAAAGCTAGATAAAATAGGATGATATGGGGTTTTTCAGTTTATTAGGGTCCCGAGGTTATGAAGAGCATCCAATTATCTTGATTCCACAGTGGCATAAGAATACACAATCATGCCTGCAGCACAAAAACGTATTTGGAATTTCCTGGTTTTTTTTTGTTTTTTTTATTGTTCGACATTTATGGCCCCTTACAAAAAAATACTCTAATTCTGACTTTACAACAGGGTGTAAATATACTCCAAAAATACTCCATAAACTGAGGACCCAAAATGTATTTTGCTTACTAAAAAAAAAAACAATTTTTTTCCATCACCAACTTGACATTGTTGACTGCTAAAATTCAGATCAAGAACATTTACACTATTTTGGAGAATCTTATATTATACTTCTTTTTCAGGTACTGTTGTTCATTACATTTGTGACATTCCTAAAAGTTGTCATATATTCACTTTCTCTTCGTTCTCCAGCAATTAGTCACAACATTATCTTTATTAGTCAGGCGGCTCGGGGGAAATCAGGCTTGAAGCATGCAAAATGATCTTTTAATTGCATTATGAAGACCACGGTCCTGGTCCAGACCCTAGGGGAAATGATGGTCTCTTTATTGTTAAAACTATCGATTATGAGATGGAACTAAAGAAATACTAGAAAGAAACTAAAGGGATGGTTTAAATGATTGATTCACTGGTACCCTTCTGGAGTTGTGCCACATATTCATCACACTTTTGACCGGGATTTTCTTCAAGAGTCCTGACACAAAATGGAACTCCGGACCATTAGTGGATCCCGAATTTTGTCGCAAACTTTTGCCATAATGTCTGCTGCTCATCATACCTTCCCCTCACCCCCTAAATCGAATCACCCAACTTGACACCACCCCCGATAATGACGCATGACTTTCACACGGCCGCTCATCACGTCAACGGAAGCGCTCCCCACTTTTTACAACAAAGATCGTTCCGCATACGGCCACCGAAGCATCGCGGCTAACCGTGAGATGACCTGCCTCGCGCATTGTTAATCGGAAAGACTGCATTCAAAAGACGAAGGGGGGGTGACCAGGATGTGTTATGCCATCTTGGCTTTGGCTTTGAACTGTGAATAATGTGCTGCATGGAAAAGCTTCTAGGGTGCGTACGCCTGCCAGTGACTTTCCACCATTCACTGAAGTGGAATACCACTTGCGCGCATGCACAACCACACGCACGCACACAATGGCGAACACAATGGCTTAACTGTCGTAAAAGCAGGTCAAAGCGCGTGCTTTAGGTGTGGCATCCCGCCGGCGACTGACACTCACGGTATATGAATGATGATTCCAATGGCGTAGTTGTGTTGCGTTTTATGGGAAAGGGAGCGAGTCAATAGTTGAGCCTGATCAATGATCTCAGCGACATCAATTCGGGGTCGTGAAAGGCTGCCAAAACCCTGCTGTAAGAGGCCCGTTGCACAAGTTCACTAGTTTCATGATGTCAGGATGAGGTTGCTTCTTTGCGACAGAGCCAAGATGGGGATAAAAGATTACGATTTTCAATGACTCGTCAACAGGTAGGCCATCCTTTATGCTCAAAGGGATGCATTTGAAATCGGACTAAATGGCCAGCGAGAAAAATGCAGTCGTGGGCAGTGTGTTCGCTACCTGGGACTTTAGAGGGAATCTACCCAACTTAACTCATTCACTCCCATCGATGTTTTTAAACGTCTTTTCAGACTTGGTCTAGAATTGGCTGGTCCTGAATGAGTTTAATTGACATTTTAAAACAACCACGATCACACCACATTATATAAACACAGAATACCATTAAAAAAAAAAAAAACAATATAGCAGCAGCAACAAATGACTCCTAAATGTGAATGCCCGGTGGGCCAGATTGAAGAATGGAGTGGTGTGCTTGCTTGCCCACCCTTAGACTAAACCCGGCTAAGTAGACAGAGAAATTGCGCTCTCGGGTGTCAATGCTAGCGACTTTAACCGACTCTTTCCATTGGCTGATGACGTAAAGTCCGTTTATTCAGGTGAAAGCTCTCGTGTTTGTGTTAGTGATGATGCCGCGCGCTCGCCGGCGGTTGTGACGGGTGCCACAATGGCAGATAAGTGCGTGCGTTAGTGTGTGTTTGTGTTTGCGAATTGCCTGTAGTCACTCTGCTAACACAAACACACCTGGAAGATGCACGAACATCAGATAAAAAGCCCGAAAGGCAAACACTGCTCATTTAGACGACCCGGTCTAAATAATACTTATTTTAAAGGTGAGGAAGGGTCTGTTTATTGAGACTGTCTCTTGGATGCTATTGGAACACCAGTACAATGGAGAGATTAGTTTTACTTAACTTTGTAAACAAACCGCTAATGTGTTTTGTTCGCATTTCCAAAAAAGATGACTAAATATCCGACAAAATGGGTTTACTTGTTGTGTCTGAGACAGAATTTGCACATAAAAACGTCGCAGGCGATGTTTAAAAAAAAAAAAAAAAAAAAAGGAGGAAAGTAAGTAACTCTAATGGCTGTCAATGCTGGACTAGTGCAAAGCAGGTTAAAGTCCAGCTTTGAGGGGACTTGTTTGCTTTGTCATGTGACTCCCACCGCGACATGACTAAAAGCGGGACCATTTCGAATTTTGACATTGCTTGAGCCAAAGTCGTGTGAAGTTTTCACTTTTCGCGCTCTTTTTCCAAAAGGTGGCAAAAGTTCTCACGCTGTGGCCTGAAGTCGAAGGAGAGACACGTGTGCTTTAAAAGTAAAAGCATTGTTTGGAAACAATGGAAAGTCTTGTACTTGCAAATGAACTTGGACTGTCATTTATGTACCGTGCCCGTTTTTAATGTCTTGGCATGGAGCAAAAAAAAAAAAAAAAAAAAACCTCCTTTGGGCACAAAATATATTCTGTTTTTTATTAAAGCCATTGTTTTGATCCGGAGGAGAAAATAAATCTTGTTATTTGTTGCATGGAGGTAGCTAGCATTAGCTTGACTTGTCGGCATATCAAAACAAACATGTTGCTATATTTTGCTGACTGTGTGATGGATGTAATCCAAAAAATGGCTTAGTTAGCAAATAATAAAATACACTTCATTTGATTTTTTTTTTTTTTTTAAGATTCGATGCAGAATGTTTGAATGGAGTCGCTGATGGTGTCATTGTACGCTCGCCTGACTTGTGTGTGGGGGTGCAGCGTGGCATCGATTCCCTCTCGATGACGGTGTGATTGTGGGTTTGGGTGGTCGCCTGTCTCAATATGTGCCCTGCGACTGACTGGCAACCAGCTCAGGGGGTAGTCTGCCTTCTGCCCGGAGTCAGCTGGGATCGGCTCCAGCAACTCCCTGTGACTCTATTGAGGATCAGCGGTGTTGAAAATGGATGGATGGATGGATGGAAAATTTTTGAAGGCCAGAAGCTTTGCGGTTTGAGGCGAGACAACGCATTCGCCACAAAGCATTTTAGCAGCCAACAAATTAAACAAACCTCTTCATTAAGGCCACGGGTGGGGAACGTCTTGCCTTCGCTGTGTCATTCGCGCTCGCTCGTTGATTTTACGTGTCGCCGTTGTCCCCGTATTTGCCACCTTCTAAATCCAATCAATGCATTTTGATTTTACGTGTCGCCGTTGTCCCCGTATTTGCCGCCTTCTAAATCCTGAATAGCTCAATCAATCCATGTTACAAGATCGTAACCACAGTTGACGTTAAATCTTTCTGTTTACATTTTTTTAAAAAATATTTTGACAAAGTGTTAACGAGTACAAAGCACAGATATATTTTTTCAAATGTAGGACATAAAAATGAAAGGTCTAACCACAGTTGACGTTAAATCTTTCTGTTTACATTTAAAAATATATATATTTTGACAAAGCTTTAACGAGTACAAAGCACAGATATATTTTTTCAAACGTAGGACATAAAAATGAAAGGTCTGGAAAAAAAATACTCAAGTACAGATACCTTAAAAACAGAGTTTACCGACTTTCACACTCAATTATTTGATAAAACTGCTCAAGTAGGAGTTGATGGCTGGCTTACTGGAAGTGACTGAGAAAAGGGAAAAGAGTGATGGGGGTCGAGGGGCTTGTATCTTCCCTTCGGGAAATGATGCGAAGCCACCCCTCAATCCCACCCCCCCCTTTTTGCTCATTAACACACTTGAACTTTAGCTCTGGCTTTTTCTAAAAACCCCGACTTATCTCCTTTTCCCAATATATGAGCAGGGGAGGGGGGGGAAGGGGGGGCAAGGCCCTAACACCGCTGCCTCTGTGAGGCCTCAGCTGGGCCGGGTCAACAGTTGCGAGACTGATAGGTTGATGATTTATTCCGATGCTATCAGGAGTGAGCAAAGTCATCTGCGGAGCCGCAATCGCCGCCAATTTCTCTCTCTCCCTCCAGCTTTGAGAGAGTGAGCGAGAGAGAGCCAGAGTGGCGTTTGGCGAAAGATCGCAAAAATGGAACAAAGTGCTTTGTGTTCCAAAGACTACAAACAAGGCTTTTACTCGGGCGCTGTCTTAGTGAGACAGTAAACAGACCCGATAGACCGTTTTACATCTGCAGCTCATCCAGCAACCAGACAAACGTTTACTCCACAACCGTCCCAAGACGCACTCATTAGAAAATTGCAAAGCGTCTGGAGCAACGCCACCAGAATCGGACAATTAGTGAATACCTCCCTCTGTTTATTTTGTACAACTTCTGCGGTAGCTTTCGGCAGAGATTGGTGGTTTGGTGGTTCGGGGGGGTGGTAGAGCACGGGGAATGGGCGTAGACATGGCGGGAAGAAAACGCGAATGTGGAATTTGGCTCAAGGTGGTTCGGCAGTTGGCCGTTTTGTGCGTCTGGAGGCGCCTTTGATGCAATTTACAGTCGAGCCACAACAATGAACATGCTCCCACACGTGCAAAATCATCAGTGTTTTCCAGCGGAGCGTTTCAATGGACGATTGTTTCTCCGGCCTCAATGGTGAAAGACAAGCATTTAATGCTTATTGTGGGTTTTGATTTTTCTGACCATTTCCCCTGATCTCTCCAGTGTGTACACTGTTTTGTAGATGTTAGTCTCCTTTTTTTAAAAAAAAATGGAATAAAAAAAATAAAAAACGACCAAATAACTGGTGTCTCTAACCATAATTACCTCCTAAAATAACCCAAATCACAAACCGTCTCATTGACGTGCGTGGGCTTCTATTTCTCGTCACTGCTGGAATAGGAGACGCTTCTTAAAATGGGGTATGTTTAAGTGGAGCCTCGGTGTCACCGCTAACAAACCCACACGTTGCTATTCTTCCATTTAATCCTCGACGGCATTTCCCCGTTATGCCTCAGCTCCCTCGTGGGCTGAGGTGGTGTCATTTCAGACACAGACGGCAGTGGTGTGTTGTCATCACACACTCATCAGTCTGTCATTGCTACATTGGCCTCATTCGAAAAACTGCAGTGACCTATTTGACCAGCAGAGGGCTGCACCACTGTATGGAGACGCCTTGAAAGCACTCGAGGCCTCTCAATTAAGTTGTTTGATTGATTCTCTTCATTTAAGAGCATTTCTCTTGGCTGATTTTCTTTGTCCAATCGGATTTCAGCCTTTATGTGCTGCTATGCCAATCGAATCGATCTTCCAAATCAGCTGCGGTGTGTTACATCAACTCGAATTAGCGATGGGCTTCGTTAGCCACGTTTTAAATTCTTCCTCAGGGGCCCTCGATGATGTCACCATTTTTTTAGGTCCTCTCAAAGGTTTGTCAGAGCAAAAGCCATTTTTTATGTTTCAATTTTGACCAGCAAAACATTTCTTGGGAGATCTCCACACATGAATGCGCTTAAGAATCAGCATCTCTGTCGAAATTTTATTGAAATGTTGGATGTTTTTGTCATGTCATTAGTTGGACATGAATTCTGAAATGCTCCAGGGCACAGGTGCGTGCTATTATATTGTCCTTTTGTGTCCTCTCATGTCGAGCTAATTGGTAACTTTTTGTACTAAGGCCAATGAGTCAGATCTGGCCCATCACGGAAGCTACGACACTTTTATTTCTTTTATTTTGGTGGGAAATCTCGACCAAATTTGAAGATGTGCTTTTTTTTTTCAATCAATATTTTTTTTTTCAACAAACACCATTTTTAATGTATTCTGAACAATGCTGTAGTTGGACAAATAATTGACTGCCACTATTTTGCATTTCTTCTAATTTCATATTGGGTTAAATGCAGTGTAATACAACTACAGTGTGGCCATGCCAAAATTCCGCTGGACACCCATAACATAATTTTTTTTTTAAAAGCCCTGAATCTCGACCAAATTTGAAGATGTGCTTTTTTTTTTCAATCAATATTTTTTTTTTCAACAAACACCATTTTTAATGTATTCTGAACAATGCTGTAGTTGGACAAATAATTGACTGCCACTATTTTGCATTTCTTCTAATTTCATATTGGGTTAAATGCAGTGTAATACAACTACAGTGTGGCCGTGCCAAAATTCCGCTGGACACCCATAACATTAGAAAATTTTTAAAAAGCCCTTAAAGTGTATCATCAGCGGTCAAATCTCGAGTATGTCAATCCGCACGACGGCCCTTCTTAGCTAGGACTACGTGCTCATAGTCATGCACATGCGCGCACACGCAATGGAGAAAGTTACAGTCAGTGCTGGTCAAAGGGGCATAACAGGTATTAGCTTTATTGTTTTAGCAATGCTATAATGACAACCTATAATTAGAATGGCACACAGTGGACCACAGTCCCCTGCCAAGGATGAGCTGTCATGAACATCTCCTGTCCTGTAGGTGGCGGTAATTATTACAAAATTACTGCCACAGAATTATTTTCCCCCTTTTTTACCATTCTGGCTCACTGCCTCACTTGACCCCAATGCAAGCAGACTGTAACGGTTAATATATGATTTTTCGTGATTTTTTTTCCACCAATTTATTGGCTTTGAAATTTAATGTTTTTTTTTATTTTTTGGTAGAAACCACAGTCCCCTGCCAAGGATGAGCTGTCATGAACATCTCCTGTCCTGTAGGTGGCGGTAATATGCATTATTACAAAATTACTGTCACAGAATTATTTTCCCCCTTTTTTACCATTCTGAGTCACTGCCTCACTTGACCCCAATGCAAGCAGACTGTAACGGTTAATATATGATTTTTCGTAATCTTTTTTTCCACCGATTTATTGGCTTTGAAATTTAATGTTTTTTTTTTTTTTTTTTTTGGTAGAGGAATGGATGGATGGAAATTACTGAGGTAAATACAACCAGAAAGTTGGGAGGGAAAAATTTACAGAATGCACTTTTCCCATCTATTTACTTCACCAAACTTGACTGAGGCAAGGCACATGTTGAGGAACATTTCATGGCACACCACCAAACAAATATGTTGATATATACTGATGGCCTCAATTTAATTCAAATTTAGTGTGATTCTAGTCCTACGCCAGTGAGCCAAAACAATTTTGCCCATAAATCATAATCTATGTAAATCTATCACGAACCTATGCTGAGTCATAATTACACCATTCATGTTTTAAGAAACAAAAATCTGTAGACTGACTATCAAGCCTTGTGGAACACCATCCGTTTTCAAATTATGTAATGGCAAGTCATTGCTGAACCTTTTCTTGAGCCAAGGAACATATTTTTGCACCATCAAACAAAAACGTCATTAACAAGTATTTGTACCAAAATAATGAGGATATAGTCTACATGTAATCACAAATCAGACAAATCAAACGATTTCGACAAATCAAGGTACGGCTGGATCAATTGAACCGAACACTAAAATTTAGACAAGTCAGTCTTTTTTTTTTTTTCTCCCACCTTTCGCCACGCCCACACCTCGAGTGCACCAATCACGAGCGACCGGCGTCACACTCACACATTCAGCAGACGCACGCACACTACAGTGTGGAGTGCAGTTGGAGCTGGAGTGGAAGGACGCGTCCCGATTCTTGGATGATCATCTGACTCCGCTTTTGGTGCGCGCAAAGGAGACGTCAAAGCGGAGCATACGCGGCCTTCCGACCACCACGTCCCCCCACACACACACCCCCGCCGCGCTTAACGTGGCTCGGATTCAGATCGAAGGAGGTACAGGAGCGCTGCGCGAACGGCGGACTTGACTGGCACTGTCACTGTGGCGCAACAAGCATGGGATTATTATTCGGTGCGTAATGTTGCCACTGGGCCAATGCGGGAAAGCGCGCCGCCGCGGGACCATGTGAGACGTTCCTGATCGTGGCTCTCTGTGTTTGTGTGTAATGTGTGGATAGTAACCCCCCCGCCCTCCCCCGCCCCCCGGAT
>NW_017805701.1:836209-849070 GCF_001891065.2 Hippocampus comes | reverse complement strand
GAAGCAGTGAAAGGGGGTTACGGAGGGTGGGGGGGGGGTGGTTGACATTCTTACCGGCTTTTAAATGGGAATGAACGCAGCCAGGAGTCCTGAAAGGTTACGAAATCTGCACACTTGTCGCGCACACGGGGTTGTAAAAAGTTTGCCACGTTCAGTACCAAGCTCAGGTCACATTGCCTCGACTCGATGTGGCAATCATTATTCTTGAAAGAGAGAGAGAAAAAAAAAAGGTCCACGTGGGAGTGTTTTATTCAGCTTGCCAATTGTCAGAGCAAAATGCTCGAACCTGTTTTATTGTGTTCGTCTGAGTAAATTGTCAAGGGAATGGAATGTCACATACTTTTTTTTTGTCGATATAAGGGCAATTCATATATTTTAAGATCAGAGTTTGGGAAACCTCATACTGTGTAGTGTGTTGTTTTTTTTTATGACAGTGTAGATGAGATTTATCATCGTATGTGACAGATTTAACACTTGCTCGGGCTATACCGCCTGTGTGTGTGTAGAGGGAGGGGGAGAGAGAGAGAGAGAGAGAGAGAGAGAGAGAGAGAGAGAGAGAGAGAGAGAGGGAGAGAGAGAGAGAGAGAGAGAGAAAGAGAAACTGATGTAAGATTTTTTTTTGTTTGTTCCCTAAGGGGTTCAGCCGGCAAATATAAATCTATATTTTTGCGCAATAAGGCCTTGCACATCTCACTTTTGCCCCGTTTCTTTTTTTTTTCTTTCCGCAGAGTGCCCAATTACCGAGGGAAACGCAGAGAGGTCCACATGACGGTAAGTGACCTTTAGGACACGTTGGCATCATCAACACGTGTGTGTGTGTGTGTGTGTGTGTGTGTGTGTGTGTGTGTGTGTGTGTGTGTGTGTGTGGACATGTGTGGAGTGTGAGTGTGTAGGGCTAATGTTTGGGAGTTTGTGGGACCATGGATATATGAGAGAGAGAGAGAGAGAGAGAGAGAGAGAGAGAGAGAGAGACTTTGTGAAAGTGTGCGACAGTGCAACTAAGTGAGAGTGAATGAGTGAGTGGATGAGAAAGTGAGTTTGTTGGCGTGAGATTGCAAGTGTGTGAGAGCCACAGTGAGCGAGGGAGCGTGGGACTTAGTGTGTGAGAGAGCGAATGTGAGTGTGTTTGCGGTTGAACAAGTGAACAAGCAGATGAGTAAGTGAGCTAATTTGTGTGTGAGGGTGAAAGTGAGGATGTGTTTGCTAATGTATGAGTGAGTTGAGGGAGTTTGTGTGCAAGTGCGAGCCTGGGCGAGGGATTAATTGAGTGCTTGGGTGAGTGAATGAATGAGTTTGTGTCAGAGTGCAATCGTGTGAGAGTCGCCCCATGTGACTATGTGCGCGTTTGAATGAGTGAGTGAGTTTTGTGGGCGGGTGAGGGTGTGTGAGAGTGAGTGAATGAGAGTGTGTGTGCAAGTGTGATGCATGCGAGGGATTAAATGGTGAGTTTTTTTTGAGTGTGTGTGTGAGAGAGCGAGCGCGAGAGACAAGAGTGTGTGAAGGTGAGAGAGAGTGAGAGAGAGAGAGAGAGAGAGAGAGAGAGAGAGGCCAGCTGATGTGAAAGCGCTATATAAATAAAGATGTATTTAGGCTCATTTATGTGAAGGTTCCACAGTGCAGGCACCTGCTCGCCCCCTAGTGGCCACTTTTCCCGCTCTCCTCCAGGGCCTTTCAAATGGAGACACTTGGAACTTTTGTCCACATTTTTTTCATGTCTGAGGTTAGGCTGAGGGAAATGTTACCATCACCAGACTCACTTTTATAGAAAGGAATGGACTGTCACCCCCCACGCCAACTTTTTACCCCCCTCCAGAATCCCAGCATTACCCAATCCGATTTGGGAAGAGATGGAGTTCGGGGGAGAAAAAAGGAAACTTGTAGTTGTTCTTCATGCGCCGGTGTCGGTGTTTGTATTGGCGGCCCGAGGCTTCTTTTCCGCTCACTTGTTCTCAGATTGATAGCTTGCAAGCGGCGAGTCCAGTATGCGTCTCGAGGGATGAGTTGAGCCCTTTGCCAGCTGTCGATAGATTTACACGTGGCCTTAAATTGACGTGTTAATCAATTCATTAATTAGTTTGCGAGACCTTTACAAAAATCGTAGCATATGCTTCTAACTTTCTGAATCGGCTAGTGCAATGACTGTCTATCTGATTAGAAACATTTTTAAAACCACAAATGAGGCGAGACTGTGCAACAATTTCTTTCGTTATACTTTTGGCGAACAACACCTGGATATCAAGCAAATCAAATAAATGCGAGCCACAGCAAAGCCATTATGATTTTTTATTTTTTTGGTCTAGTGTGATGACTTCTCTGCACTTAAAACAAGTCTGCCAAACATGAAATTCTCGGAAATTCAAACACACGCCCACAAAGATACGGGAATTCCGTATTTTCCCGCCGTTTTCACTTTCTGAAGGCGTACCAGCTACGTGTCCCAATAATTTTTTTTTCCATATGTAAATATTAAGATGTAAAAGCTTGAAAGAGGCATTTCAATTCCTGACCTTGACCTAAGAATACTAAATGTTATGCCAAGTGATAATGGACAAAAATGCAGGGCCAATGATGTAAAAAAAACAAAAGACTCTTCATTTATATTGCAGTCATAAACAGTCATAAATGCCGTGTGGCCTGTGATGAAAACAAGTTTGAAGGCCCTGATAAATGCTGAATGCTATTTGTTGTCGTCGCTGCTGATGTGTGAGGTAACATACGGCCCGCTGTTTCCCAACCTCTTTCGGGCGATTGGCAAAATCTCACAGCGTAGCACCAAACAAAAATGTCACAAAAACGTGGACACATATACGGAACAATCGTCAAAAAAGCGATCGCGATTCTACAGGTGGATGCGTCATTTGATTTTGGAATGTTGGTGTATCCAAAGAAACGACAATGAGGCACTCTAAAGCTGCCACGCACGTGTGAAGTCGCACACCGGCTGTCAAGTCCCCAACTCCTCACTCTTCCCCACTTTCTCTGTGTGATGCTCACACACGGCATACATACAACGAGGCGCTCCAAAGCAGCAGAGCACTATCGGAAGGGGGCGTCGGCATAGCTAGCTCGCTAACTGCACGTTGCAGTTTTTCTTCATTCGATTTTCACAATTTTTGCCCGTCTTGGACATCGGTTGAAGTGGCCTTTGCAGCCAGACTTTTTTTTTTTTAAAGGCTTTCACGTTACTATCTACAGGGTCTGGGAAAAACGTGAGCGTTTTTCACATGCAGATTCTTTGCGTGCGTCTTCCTCCGCAGTGATCCCGTTGATGGAGGTGTACAACAAGAGCTTGTGTCAGCCTCGGGAGCTGCTAGTGGAGATCCTGCAGGAGTACCCCGAGGAGGTGGAGCACATCTTCATCCCGTCGTGCGTGGTGTTGACGCGCTGCGCCGGCTGCTGCAACGACGAGACGCTGCAGTGCATGCCCACGTCCAGCTATAACGTGACCATGGAGGTCTGGCAACTTCACTGACTGATTATCCTTTGGGGAGCCATTTTGTTTTGGGGGAAGGAAGGGGGGTGGGGGTGGGGGTGTTGTACGCTGTGGCTTTTTGCAAATCGCTTTGTTTGAATCGGGGCCGTTTATTTCTGGCACCGGGAGGCGTTTCGGTTGTGGTTTTTTTCAACAAGGCAATTATCGTCGCTCCAATTTGTCAACAATAGTCCATAAAGTATCTCCAGCGCGTTTCTGGATCTGTTTCAGATCCTTTTGGATGAAACAACAAGCAGAGCGCAAGCACATTCTGTGATTGTTTGACTAACTTTTGCAATTTTCCCGAGTTACTAAATCCCTTCTGTGTCTTCTGTTTTTTTTCCCCACAGATCAAAAGAATAAAAACCCAAAGGCAACAAAATGATATCTTCATGAGTTTTACAGAGCACAGCGCATGCGAGTGTAGGTAAGAACCCTTCCACGCACACAGCGACATGGCTAAGAAAATGTGAATGTGTTTTTAAAAAAAAAAAAAAAAAAAGAAAGAAAGAAAAACAACCAAAAGAAATGTCAAAGCCCCCTTCATCGGCTTCTGACACTTTTGACAGGTCTGCGAGATTCATATCTCGGTATCGTCTGCTTCCTTCTCTTGGCTCGCGATAAAAAAGCCCGCTGCAGGTTGAAGCGTATCCCAGTAGACGTTCTCCATACATGTGCGCCGGCTTATCCTCATTCCATCGCACGGAGACACATTAGTGCAGCTGCTACCCAAATTCTCCGACCCCCCCCCCCCCTTACTGGCTCTTCACTGTTAAATGTGGTTTGACTGGCTCATTATCTTCTAAGGCGATGAAACGAGCCATTCGGAAGTAATGTCTCGTTTCCAACTATTAAGTCTTTTACCAGAGTTTTCAGGCAGCTGGGAGATGCTTTTTTTTTTTTTTTTTTTTACCTCCTCGAGGGAGGGATGTCCTCGAAGTCCACGATTCCCGGCCAGTGCGCCGTAAGAGATCAACAGCTGCGCCGTGGACAAATTATCCAATTTAATTCAAAGGGTTCAGAAACGATTTATTTACGACAAACGTAGATATATCTCTATCTATGCCAGCGACGTATAATGACATGCAAAACAATACAATGCTCGTCCACTAGATGGCAGAATGTACATAATTAACCGGTGTTACTTTTTGCGACTTTCGGCGGCGTTTTCGGTTGGCGGTGAGATGAATTCGCATATAAAAAAAAAATATGCGCCTCGGCTCAGTAAAGGCTGCTTTCCACCACAATTTCAAAAGTATCAGGACAGGTCGCAAACAAAAGCTGATGAATATTCAATTACTATAATTGAGGAACGCAGGACAAACATCGAACCTCAAGAACATTTACATTTGGAGTGTGGTGACTTGGGTGAAAAAAATGAGTTCTTGCATTTCATGTTGGTTTGCTGTTCAGCAGTTTTGTGCCATCCCTGAATTTTTTTTTTTTAATGCAGCAGAGACCTTTGCACTAGAAAAAAAATGTAGACAGTCATTTGGAAAAAAAATGCTAGGACAGCAGCTTTTTTAGTGCATGCATTGAGAAATGTATTATGACAAATCACATTCTTAAAAGCACATATTTTGTCTCTATTTAAAGTGGATTTTTTTTTGTCATACTTCTGGACCGGAACTATGTGGTGCTATTGACCCTGCTCGTAGCACTGCTGAAAAATGGTGGTCCTTTTTTTTTTTTTTTTGCATTTAAGTTGCCTATCCATGATCTAAACGGATGGATGACACTAAATTGCGAAACATTTCCTGCCTACGGCATCTAATGTGGGTGAAAAGTTTCATGATCATGCAGACGTGACATTGGCAAGTCTACGTGTGAGCGTCTGGGCGTGAGCTGTGGCTGACAGCAGCTTCGACGTGAGCGTGCTCACTTTGTTGTTATTGTTCTCCCGGCATTTGATAACTGTTCTCCGTAAACACGAAAAAATATATTTAAAAAAAAAAATAAAAAACACACCTGTGACATAGCAAATGCGCTAATAATGAATGATAGTATAGCGGTGGAAAGACCAATGCCCACTGGCCAAAGATCAATACATGGCACTTGAAACGTGCACTGATTTTCTCTCTTAGTGGGTTGAGACAGTCAAGAACACCTGCTGATGAAATGTTATTTCTGACCACCCCCCCCCGACAAAAAAAGTTTCAAAACGCCTGCGCAGCGCGTGACCCCGCAGAATGAAATAGGGCGCCTTTCCTCATACTTTTGCCCAACAAGAGATTGCACCACAAAGCATTATCAGCGGGAGGCGTTGAGACCTGCTATTGTGTGGGTATGCACCCGTGAAACAACACTCAACCACCCCAAGTGCCCCTTGCCGCCTGTGACCGCGCAACAAGAGGTCATTTCAAAGTGAAAGCTCGTTGGGCAGCATTTTTGGACGACAATGTATCTATCTGATGTATCTAACATCACTTTTTTTTTTTTTTACTGTGCCTTGCTTTCAGGTTAAAGAAAGAAGTGAAAGAGCTGCGAGAAAAGTGAGTACAGAGCGTCTTCTGAACCTTTAATGCTTGAGTTGAACAATAGCCAGCAGAGATTCGATGTCGTTCGCGCAAACAAAAGGGGCCTCTCTCTCAAGGATGGCCATTTTGACTCATTTGCCTCCAGCCGACCACGGCGCTCGTTTTCCAAAGTGGAACACGAGCTGTAATTCCGTGAATGCTGGTTGTCGTCCAAGGTTGTCAAACCTTTCGTAGCTGCGCAGGTGGGGTATTAAGAAACGTTATACCGTTCCGAGCTTGTCACAAATATGTAAGGATGGTTACTGAACTCATTCACTGCCAGACCACTAAAATTCAAGACCACCAAACTTACCAAAAAGAAAGCAAATTCTCTAATTTCACCAGAAAAGTTTAACTTTTTTCATTCTTTAGCCATCAGCAGTAGAACAGGGCACCAAAAGCATCAGTTTCTGACCAAAAAGCAGAGTTATTTTAAAAAAAAAAGATATTCAGCAGAACACTGACTGCCACCAAAATTTTTTGACACATCCAACTACTTTCAAAAACATAAAATGGCCCTTGAGCACAAAAGTTCTTCAATAATCACAGGCGGAAAATTTTGATTCCGTCTTTGCTGCGCGGGAAAAATGTCCAAATTGTTCCACTTTCTGGAGGTTCCACTGTAATTCGGAAAAATACACCGCTCACAAAAATTTGGGGATTTTGGCATTTCGGGTGAACCTTACATGTACTGCAGTGAACTTGAAGCCTTTAAATACACAAGGCCAACTATTCATCATTTCAGTATAACTTGCAGTTTAAGTAAGTTCAGCTGTAAGGGTTCTAGGGATTTTTAGGTTCATCCTGAAACATCGATATAACTTTTCGTAAGCGGTGTCATTCTTAATTTTATTTTCAAATGGATGGGAGAAGCTCTGTAAATGTTCTGAACTCCTGTTTCGATGCCATCGGGATACTGAACAGACATTTTGCAGACATCTGTGTGGCCTTTTCATCCTTCTTGCAACTCAGCAGCGCCTCTGCAGGTTGTACCCAAGTACTGCATCCCCTTTTGCTTCAGCAACTTCAAGACACGATTAATCGAGTCCATTCCCCCGCCCCACGTTTTTATGACTAACAAAATGCCCACATCACTGAGCCGCGCAGGTGGCCTCACGCCGTCTTTCAAGCGCGCCGGTAAATAAGTGACTCTTAACGAGTTTGTTGCCCTCGCCACGCCTGACCTTTACGCCTTTCTTCCCCTCGCCCTATCTCCGATTGACATTCTTCCACTCCTATGCATCCACTTCACTCCCTGCTACTCCGCTCGCTCTCATATCGACAGCGGCGTCGTTTTGAAGAGCCGCCTCGGTTTATGGCGTTTGTTCAAGTTGCGTCCGCCGGCACCAGAAGCCGCTAAAATCCGTTAAAACAACTTCCCAAGTGAGTGCTTGTTAATATGTTGAGGCTTTCGACAGGGCCGTGGGGTGTCGTGGGGGGGGTCTCCTCTTTAACCTTCTCTTGATTGTTTATGAGCTGTCCCACAGTGGCTTGCGGTCGACAATAACGACACTCTCGCGGTCATTCAACTCGGGTGCCTTTCGTTTTGTTTTTTTGTACGTTTGCCAGTACTGTGACCGAAGTCATCAATGTGAGAGGTCGGGAAGAAGCAGCCTCCCAAATACACCGGATTTCGCAATTATTCAAAACAACAGCGTTGTGAAGTCATGACAACTGTTTTTTTTTTTTTTTTTTTTAGACAAGGAAGAAACATTTTCATGTAAACACACCGCAAAGGACAGATTTAGTACCCGAATGATAAATCTATTGCAGTCTGTTTTACAGTTTAATCTGCTGGACCGTTTAGGCAGGCTTCCAAGAATGTGAACATACTGTATGAGGAAATGCGCTAATGGATATTTATCATCTTATAATGATGGTGGCAAGTAAAGAAAAAAAAATAAATAAAGATGCGTTTTATAAAAACATCGCATTGATATTTCACACTGAAATCATTGCAGGCGAAAATCCATGATGGTAAAACATATTTAAAAAAATGTTTGTCTTTTTTTTTTACATAGTTTTAGCCCACCGCACTCTTTAAACAACTTATTAAATTTACTAAACGCATTTCGAACACTTTAGCTCACACTTCTCTAAATAAGAGGCACAGCGTGCTTGCTTCAAAATGTTTTTTTTTTTTTTTTGCCACTCTCAGTTCAACTGAACTTGATTGTAAATCAAACACACAAAATCAAAACATATGAAACAACACCAAAACCTAAGTTGTCTTACTTCATTTTTAACGTGCAGTAACTCACTTTTTTACAACAGGGTTGATCTTCCAGTAACCCCCCTGCCCCCCTCGCCCACCTCGACACATAACACCAATTCACAAAATGCATGTGGGTTTTATATTTGTCCACTTTGGTTCACCATCCCTCATGCTTTATACATGCTGCTGTGTCTGCGACTTTGAATGTGTCGCTTTAAAAGTTGTCGGTTGAGTGATGTCAAAGAGTCGGTGAATGACATTGCGCAGTTAGCTGTGTTGGCTCTGGATAGCAAGTGGCTAACCCTTAGCCGGTACGTGTGTTGAATTACTCGGCGCAATAGATATGGAGCTGCTATTATGTTTTTATCACCTGGTAACCGTGGTAGCGAAGTGACCCAGAATGTATTTTACGTCAAAATCACCACAGTTCACTACTTTAGCCATCACCTTTGGGCTAGCAAAAATCCAAAATGCTGTCATCGCTGTCCTCAGGACGTGTACTCACTCACATTACAAATAGCGACGGCCCGATACGCAAATGAGACAAGTTTGTCGCTTTTTTGGGGGGTCTTTTGTCGTGATTTGTGGGTTATTCACAGACACAGAAATATGAAAATAATGGTTATCGGCCATGCGATAAATTCCAAGTGAGCCTTATAGAACTTTCATTAAAGGGTCTTTGCACGCTTGAAAGTGAATTGCCCACTAAGCAAAACGTGCACATGTAAAGCCCCAGGTGCATCCTTTGTAAGCCTCTAATCCTTTATGAGCTTGTTCCCATTGTGTTGCGCTTTGAATCAATAACAAAGTTAAGACTTGGCTTGACTGATGTGGTCCAGACGAAGTTTATTATCTTTCATTTATGTGGGGAGTTTTATGTATTTAATTCTTTTTTTTAAATAAAAGAACACAATAAATTGCTTCTTCACACGGAATATTTGAAGTCCACAACGTTCCGCTATTTATGTGGGAAGCGCAGACAGGAGGCTGCATTGTTCCGCATGTGTTTCTGAATCTTTACCAGTCACATCGTCCTTGCCCCTGATTCTCAAATTCCCATAAAACGAAAATCACATTCTCACATAGGTTTAACATGGGAAAAGTCTCCCACACGTTCTCGGCGCATTTTTGAAACATTCCTTTGGGCGGGGAAGAACAGGTCGCCAACCAGAGGGAAGCGCGTCGACACGCTTGACTGTGCTCGGTGAACTGAACACCTGACAGCGGCGTCGCAGACGCTCAATATCCCGCAATCGAGTTCAATGGCAAGCTATAAATAAATACTGCCGCTTTGACTCAATTTGTAAAAAAGAAAAAAAAAGTAAAGCAGCTGTCCACTCCTTCCCTCGCTTCACGCTCTTTCTTTCTCTCTCTGCGTTGTTGTGCTCTCTTCCAGACAATCCCGGCGAGGCCCAGCTAAAGGCCAAAAAAGAAAGCGAAAGAAAAACCCAGACATAACAATTGGCGATGCGTATGTCAGCTCCGCCTTCTCCATCTACCTGCACCTGAGTGTCGTGCTTCTCGTAATTAAGATGGCTTGGGAGGAGATCCTTTGCCCTTTTTAACGCCGTACCTCCGCTACCCGTTCGCTAGCATGTTGCTAACCCGCCGTGCTACCCGCCCCGTTTTGCTAATGCTGCCGTACGCTGCTAACCGCTAAATGAATCCATCTCACCCGTCAAGACTAATCAATCGTCCGTCGATGTTAGCTAGCTTGCCGTAACGCTAATATGAAAAGTCGTCGTCTGGATATCCATCTGAAAGTCCATGTCGTGTGTTCATTGTCCTCACTAGTAAGATGATTCGGCGCAATAACAGAACAGCTCGAGCGCCTTTGTAGAATGACTTTTTGACCAGTAACTTTTGTTTTCTGACAAGTATGTCAAATTTTTCTGACTAGGGTGTACAAAGAGCGTGCTAATACGACCTTAAAAAAATTGCTTAAAACACAGGCGTGTACCGGCGCAAGCTAGTAATTCTACCTGCGCGTTGAATTTTCTTGCTAGTGAGGACAAAGATTGTCCTGGTAGATATCAAGGACATCAAATAAAACGGATTTCTGTGCGCCAAGCCCAACTGTTGCGATGTGTCATTCAAGAAAAGTAAAAGCACAGGTACATTACATTTTCCTTGTAACGTCTCCACTTTAGATGGGTGATAGCGGACAAGCAGGAATGATCGCATCCACTGTTAGCCGTTGTTGATGCTGTGCCGCTATCAGCGGGATCGTAATCGCCGTGTTTAGTCTGAGTCGCTCTGCTGTGTCTCGACTCTGTCTCCTTTGCCCTCTTTGTGCTTTTCATCTTTTTTTGTGTGTCATCGCGCACAATGCTGGTACTTTTTTAATGTTATGTTCAGATATGAGTGATGGCTATCTGTTGATTTCCTTGTCGTCTCCTATGGGTAATTTGTAAACCAGACCGATTGTGTACCAAGTACTGTTTTTGTGTGTATGTGTGTGTGTGTCGCCGTCCAAGCTCTTGTCTCGCAACAATTTTGCCTTCCATTTTGTGTCTCAAGTGCAATTGTTGGTTTGTCATCCATGTACGGCGCAATGGAGTAGTCCTTCCCATTTTTTTTTGACAATAAACTGAAACGAAGACGCACAAAGCGGATTCTTGAGTCTTCTTTGACGATAGTCTGCAGATAATAGTCACGTTTCCACCTCAGTTGGGTTCACCGTCACAGTTTGGCTCCTGATCAAAGCTTGCATGACAACGCGAGCGATGTATCATAGCCTCGAAAAAGATAGACACAACACCAACGTGTAATAAGTCGAATCGAGGCAAGTGAACTATTCTCGGTAGGGCGAACACGTTTCACAGAGTTTAACTCTCTGATGCTTCTGATGCTAAGCCGTAGCATTGAAGTCGCCTTTGACGCGAGTTGGAAAGCGCCACTTGCTCCTGATAAATTTCCAGTGACAAAACCAGGTGGCGAGTCTAGCCGGGGCTTCAAGGGTGCCGACTTGATAAGGTACGGCTGACATCAACCGTACGGTGCTATTTTTCTTCACTAAAAAAACAAAACATATTTTTGGGCAGAACGGATTACTGCAATTTCAACTCATTACAGTGGGGAAAGTTGATTTGACTCGCAAGTCAAGGTGCCACCAAAAAAAAAAATTGTCTCGTACTCCTTGGTGAAAATGTGTCTGATATCTTTTCTTATTGAGGGCATGCCTAACAAACGGGAAGGCATGCGAGAGTGGTCCAATGGGAGAGGAACAGTTCGGGGGGCGTGACGGTTCACTTTACGGCGTGCGTTTTTGCCCTGTGTGCAATACTACCCAGACCGTCACATGCTATGCAAACACTTGGAAGATGAAACTATGAACGTATGACCTGGGGAAGGGTGACCGTTTGCTCAACACTCTTGACGATCATCATCTCTTTCTTTCCTTCTGTTCTTCCTGTCTGTCTGTCTTCATCCAGTGTTTGCAAGCCGTGCTCAGAAAGAAGGAAGCATTTATTCTTGCAGGATCCGCAAACCTGCCGCTGCTCCTGCAAACACACCGACGAGTTTTGCAAAGACCGCCAACTAGAGCTCAACGAGAGGACCTGCAAGTGAGAGCCGCTTCAAGCCACGCTTAACGAAAAAAAAAAAAATCTTGTCTGTCGGATTTCATTTTTGTTTCTGCACTATATATTCATGTGACAAATTGACAAATAATTCCACGTCCTGATATTTCTTCCTCACTGAGGCTCCTGCAATGACTTTTTCAGGCCTCTTATTGGCTAATATGGCCCAAATGTTGCACATGAGATGTTTAATTTGAATTTGTTGCCTTTTTTCAACTTAAAAAAACAAACAAAAAAAAAACATACTCCTCAAACTTTAAACTGTATTTAATGGGATTTTTTAAAAATAAATTTTGGTTAAATATAACCATTTTTTGGGGGGGTCGGGTGTAAATGTTTCATTTTCAGTCCGACAAAGAATACACCCCACTATGAACGTATGACCTGGGGAAGGGTGACCGTTTTCTTGGTGTGGTAATTCAACACTCTTGACGATCCTCATCTCTCGGAAGGCATGCGAGAGTGGTCCAATGGGAGAGGAACAGTTCGGGGGGCGTGACGGTTCACTTTACGGCGTGCGTTTTTGCCCTGTGTGCAATACTACCCAGACCGTCACATGCTATGCAAACACTTGGAAGATGAAACTATGAACGTATGACCTGGGGAAGGGTGACCGTTTGCTCAACACTCTTGACGATCATCATCTCTTTCTTTCCTTCTGTTCTTCCTGTCTGTCTGTCTTCATCCAGTGTTTGCAAGCCGTGCTCAGAAAGAAGGAAGCATTTATTCTTGCAGGATCCGCAAACCTGCCGCTGCTCCTGCAAACACACCAACGAGTTTTGCAAAGACCGCCAACTAGAGCTCAACGAGAGGACCTGCAAGTGAGAGCCGCTTCAAGCCACGCTTAACGAAAAAAAAAAAAATCTTGTCTGTCGGATTTCATTTTTGTTTCTGCACTATATATTCATGTGACAAATTGACAAATAATTCCACGTCCTGATATTTCTTCCTCACTGAGGCTCCTGCAATGACTTTTTCAGGCCTCTTATTGGCTAATATGGCCCAAATGTTGCACATGAGATGTTTAATTTGAATTTGTTGCCTTTTTTCAACTTAAAAAAACAAACAAAAAAAAAA
>NW_017805701.1:767215-834715 GCF_001891065.2 Hippocampus comes | reverse complement strand
AGAAAAAAATAAAAATAAAAAAAAGATCAGATATTTACTAACATTCCCTAAATGGTTCCTTTGTAGCGAGGAGGACACCTGAATTAAGCAACGTGTGTGTTCAACTTTTAGCATCTGCGTCGAGGTGTATGTAAGGAAGTACCACGTGTGTGTTGTCCGTCCTGCAACGCGCAATTACAAAAAAAAAACTACTGCTACAAAAACCACTACTACCACCACCACATGTTCGAAATATATCCAGAAAACAACAACCTCCGCCATCAGTCTTAGAAACCTGATTTATTAGCTCCTATTTGTTGTTTTGTCCCGACACTAATAACCTGTTTCTATGTGTCCATGTAAAACGGTAAAGCATATTTATTTTCAAATTATATTGTTTTTATATAAAATACAGAAAAAGGTTCTTGTGTGGTGTTTTCTTTCCGACGCCTAAAAACACAGATGTCAAACTCAAGGCCCGGGGGCCAGATCTGAAATCAACCCCCGAAACTTTCTAGAGAATAATATGTCACATGAACCTCTGCGGGTCTAAAAAAACGGCATCGTGATTAGAATTGTGTTTGTGGAATATGAGCTAAGCAGCAAAATCCACAATTTTTTTTCATCCATCTCTGGGGATGACCATTTTTCCCACTTTCTATCAACCTAAAAATGACATCACAGTTGCTCGGAGCTCACGTAATGGACCGAACTGTGATGTCATTTTCAGACGACAAAAAAAAAAGTGGCAAAATGGCCGCCACCTGAGACGGACAAAAACGGGTTCACTCATTTTATTTCAAGCTCTCATAATGAGATACCTTCAAATTTGCTGATGATATGTCGAAGAGAAAAGCACTTCAAGAAAAAAAAAAAAGGGACAACACACCTCACAAGATAATCACTCAGGATAATGTTTGCGAGACATCTGACATTCAGTCTCTTCCTGGCTTTGATCAGAAGGGGTGCAAAATGATCAAATGGCACCCAGAAATCGGTACGCTTGGAGGCGGCGTTTTAAAAAAATAAAAAATAAAAAAAAAAAAAGACGACAACTCTTAAGAGGTTCTGAAGTCTCCTGAATAAATTCCAGCGCTCTTATCCCCCTGAAAGACGGTCGGACGAGGCGCCTCGTGACTGCCAAGTGCAAAGTCTGAGTGGAAATATTCGAGTGGTCATGCCAGGAGCAACGTTGCAGCGGGAGCAGCTGTGGCTCGTGACGTGCCAATAGCATCTGGGGGCCCCCGTGCGAGACGTTTTTTACAACAAGGTCGTCAGATGAGAGCGGGTCATGTGAAAAGTGTGAGTCATTAAGACAATTTGGCGTGATTAGTCTTGAACCCTCCGTTGGGAACTTCACAAGGTTCGAAGGCGTGCCTCTATCATCAATAATAAAATGACAACTTGCTGCTGATATGAAAAGCTTTTTTTTTTCCTTTTTTTTTTTTTTTTAAAGTTGTTAGTTATCGCTGCGGGATTAGCAACTTGCTCAGTAACACTTGAGCAGTAGCTGATCTGCAGGCCCCATGGCACCAATCTAAGCCTTCTGAATGTGCTTTAAGTGGACCTTTTGGAGATCTTTGGCCATGTTTGTTTTGAAACCGGTTTCCCTCTAAGCCCCGGAGACCCTGCTGCTTCCTGGTCGGATTAGCTCCCCTCTCTTTACATGCATACCTACATATATATATAAAGCACACCATATAATCCCAGTAAAGTCTGGGGGCCCTCTTGGTTTCACAGAGTCCCAAAAGAATGCCGTAAACATTTAATCTGTGATTTAACGGCGGCTCGAGCGAGCTGCTCTGTTTTAGCTTAATTGTGCTTGTTTCGTGTCAGTCTGGCGGGTTTTAAATGGTAACAGAAAAGCGCTTGTTACTGAAGGAGCTGACAAATGTGCTTTCACTGCCCCAAAAAATAAATACCAAAAAAAAAGAAAAAAAAAATTGCAAAGATTTGCCACTGAAGAAAGCTTTTCCCCAAATAAACTGAAATGTCATTGAAAAAAAATTCCCCGGCAAACACACCAAACAGTCTTGGGGGTTTGGACGTGTGCCTTTAAGGGGTGCGGCCTAGTGATGCCATGAGATGGAACTGGCAGTTTTCTCATCTTGTATTTGTGTGTTTAACTGTTTGTTCTGCTCAATAAATTCTGCTTTTATTCCTGGAAAATATATTACTCAATTCTTGCAAAAATATATAATAATAATAATAATAATAATAATAATAATAATAACAATAATAATTTTAAAAATATATTAGAATAATATATGCGCACACACATAAAAAAATATATTCTTATACAGTTGTGACTTTATTCTTGACTTTCTTCACTCCAAGATTTATTTGTTGTCTTATTTGGAACCACTTCGATCATTCGGAAAAAAAAAATCTTTGCCCTCTTGAAAACGGGCTGTGACCTTTGCGTTTGTGACACAGGAAACCATGGAGACAGGCGAGACTAATCGTCAAGACCCGAGGCGGTAAACGTGCTTCCCAGCAGGTAAATGCGGATATAAAAGCCTCTAATCACGACTTGGCACCGAGCCCTGCTCACAGGCGTGTCTACGGCGTGGTCAGGTATAATATGTGCTCACTCACACGTACCGTGCCTTTAATCTATATTTACCCACATTTGTAACCGACAGTGACACGGGGGAAAAAAATGCCCTCGTTGGGTCACGAGGTGGGAGGAGGGCGGCGGGGAATAATCAGACGGACGTTTAGAGTGCACAGGTGGGGCAAAAAAAAAAAAGAGTAATTGAGATCAAGGAGAAGGGAATAACTCCCTACCGTATATTTCCGGGTAGTCGACTGAATGGGTGAGAGGTGTGCTACACCCTGGATCCCTCCATTCATGAATCACCAAACGACCGATGAATTGGTTTCCTGGAATGCAAAAGAGACAAAATTAAATTCTAGTTGTGGCCATTGCTGGTGTAGTGCTTCACACAGCTGCAGTGCACCATGCAGCTGACATTTGGCTCCATAAAACCAAAAATCAAATGTCCAAATTGTCTTCCAAACCTCTGGAAACCAAGATCATTCATTTATTTGTACCCCCTAAATGGTAGCTGTCGTCTCTGTTTATGAGCCACAAAAGTGGCCTTGTTATAGGAGGAAAAAAAAAAAAAAAGAAATCACAAGAAATTGGGGAAACAAATTTGGCACTTATGTGATCCACCACAAATCACTTTGTACTCCAACGAGGTTGATGAATGTGTCACGTTTTAACATTATGATCACTGCTCGTTCCCTCGTTAAACATTTTTTATTTAATATTTTTATCACTGCTCGTTCCCGCTTTAAAAATCAGGGTTTTTTTTTGTTTTTTTAAGGGTCTGTCTATGTGTCGATGCCTTCTTGTGGTGTTTGCATGTTCTCCGCGTGCCTGTGTGTGTTTTCCCCGGGAACTCCAGTTTCCTCCCACATTCCAAAAACATGCATGGCAGGTTGACTGGGCACTGCAAATTGTCCCTAGGTGTGATTGGGAGCGTGAATGCTTGTTTGTTTTTGTGTGTCCTGTAATTGGTTGGCAACCAGTTCAGGGTGTACCCTGCCTACTGCCCAAAGACAGCTGGGATAGGCTCCGGCACGCCCCGCAACCTTGTGAGGAGAAGCGGATTAAAAAAAAAAAGGATGGATGGATGTTTGCCCGCTTCTCTACTTTCAATGCAAGCTGCTGCACCAAGCTATATTCTACTTTCAATAAAAGATAGCTTGACGTGTATAACGGTGCCTTTTAAATGAACCGCCTGGTTTTATACGACAGACCCCTCTTCAGTGTACACACTTCATTTTACTTTCCTACCCCCTCCATCATTTGGCGACCACTTTCCGGGCTGCTTTTTTGGGGGCATTAAATTGATACATTGCATAATATGTTGGTTCACGTCCACATTTATAGGTGACTCTCGACAGAGGTGACACTGACCAGATTTGTTTTGTTTATCGTGCTGGTGTCTTCTCTGGTGTTACAGCCACATCAGAGGAATTTTGCAGTTATTATGTCAAAGTTGATTTTGTCTTTCCTCCTATCTCCCGTGCGATTAGATTCCCAGAAGTCACATGAATTCATTTTGTTTCCCTTACGAATGAACAAAATTAACTTTGACCAACATTCCACTCAACAATGAACACACAATGCTTCGCTGACCTTTCTACTTACTTTCTTTTGTGACTGCAAAAATGTCACCAACTTTTCAGGTTTATGGACTATAAAACATCAATATGCGAATAGTATATACCATGAGAGTGCATTTGTTCCAAAGAAAATACTAAGTGAGTGTATTTTGAAGTTAAATGCTCAGCTAGCCCGTGAAAGCAGAACCATGATTCATTTGACTTTTCATGTACTTTTTCTTGTGACGGGGAAAATATAAACAGCTTTTCAGGTCCCTGGACAGCAAAACATCATGACACAGATATTAAATTTCATCGATAACAAATCTGCAAATTTATTACGAAAGGAAATATAAGAAATAAGATGCATGCTTTTAAGCAAATCTCGACAGCAGCTTTCCAGTGAGAACCGAGCAGTAATATATCGTTAATTTATACGGGCCGAACAGTCGTTTTGTCACCTTGCTATGAATATAATCTATTAAAAAATAGTACGTGGCATTTAGTAACAGTTAACTAGTACAAAGCAAGAGTGTGTCGATGGATATACTTACGGGACAAGGAAGAAACGATCAAAATGTTGCTTTCAGTTTGCCAGAATGTCATTTGTGTACTTTTTCAACAATACGCATTTAGTAACAGCTAACTAGTAATACAATCTCGTGGGGCGAGGAATAAAATGCAAACTATGTGAGTGTTTTTAAGCAAAAAAGGCAGCAGTAAATCGTTAATTAGAGCAACGCAAACATTTAGCATGCTTGCTAACGTCAGTCAAACGTTAAAACCGGTGTGAATGGTTCAACTAACTGGCTTCCAAATTGACTGGCTCCGGAGTCCAGTCATTTTATGTTTCCTTCCTGCAGATTCGACACCAGATACGTTGAAATTGTTCAATTGCACACCTGTTCAATTCCTCACGTGAAACAAAACATCTCGTTTAGAACTTCCGACTGGCTACAAAAAAATTGGAAACATAGAAATACAAAGTTAAGAGCGGTATTTGAACCCGTGACGTAGAAGAAGAGTGTGAGCATCACCGTAGCGAATTTGCATGGTCGCGATCATGTTGTCCCTAGGTGTGAGTGTGAGCATGGATGATTGTTCGTCTCTGTGTGCCTTGTGATTGGCTAGCAACCGGTTCAGGGTGTCCCCCGCCTACTACCCCAAGACGGCTGGGATAGGCTCCAGCACCCCCCTCGACCCCCGTGAGGATAAAGCAGATCGGAAAATGGATGCATGGATGTTATGGTAGGGCGCTTGACAGCCACTTCAACAAATGTCTGAAGAGTACAAAATAAATCAGTTGGACGTGTAAAAGTTAAATGTGCTGTCTGTCTTTTATTTTAAGAACTATAATACCATCCGTCACGGAATGGATGGGGAGCGAGAGACGTCTGGACCGAGAGTAGCGGACGTTTCTACGAGATTAGCAGCGAGGTACGTGATAAAGTGAGATTAAGACATTCCCGGCGTGTTCTCACTAAAATCGGCCTATTCATGACCGCTTAAATCATTTACATGTGATTACATTCGCATGGTTGAGCCATCAAACTATACACGTGAAGGGTAGGGGTAGCCTTAAGGGTTTTTTTTTTTTTTTTTTTTTTTTATGTTCACTGTGTAATCAATAATGGTGGGAAGTCACGAAGTGGAAATTGTTACTGTACATAAAATTCTTCTGTACTTTTCTAGTTCTTACGTTGTCAAAATAGGCTTGTGACATTTTAACCTCTGTAGTTGGTGACACAACATGAACCCTTTCGTGCACAAATAATAATAACACACATCAGGATTTGTTTTGTTTCTCAAGTGTTTTTATTAGTCTTTACGTTCCACAGGCATCATGTGTGACCTTGTCGTATTAAATGTCGTGTTGTGATCACACAGTATATCGCCTATACATTAGGGTGATAATCTGAAACTATAAGTGGATTACATTTAATCTCTTTCCAGTGCCATATTGGAGGATTTTCATGTATTTCCTCAAATCCCAAGAGGAAATGGAGCACCTTTGCCCCGCCCATCTCGAAGCGATGGAGATCTCCGTGTCATCGCAAAGATACAAAGTGCAAGTGTCGCATAGTCAAGCGGTGTGCCACACAAATCACACTGAACGGCAGCGCACGACTGTTTGCTCAGTGAGCGCGCCGAGTGTGTGGCGACATTCGGAAAAGTGTTACATCACCACATGTACTTAATGTGAACCTGCCGTGTTCAAATCGCAGCGTGCAGCTGTTTTCATGGTCGCTGTGGCTTTTACACGAGGGCGTGGGGGTGGGGTCTGAATTTATGACGAAGATTTTATCTTTATAGACAATGAGGGGAAAGAGAAACATGCTTCCTGTCGTTTTTTTCTCAACAAAAGTATGCAAACGCAATCCTTCAATTTGAAATGTTGAACGTAATAAAATAAGTGGAAACCTTGCCAGCTGGTCCACACGGAAGAATAAAAGTCATCGCACCCCCCCTTTTTTGCCATGTCGAATTTGACAGCTGAGGCAATGCAACGTCAGCAATACAGTTGCAGCTTGGAAGCACATACCTCGGGTCAAAAGTTTTGAACATGGATAAATAAGAAATAAGAAATAAAGTAAAAATGCATCAAATGACTCAACCAAAAGAAAATGTTTTGATGATTTTTATGGCAGAAGCACAATGCGATGTAAGGCAAAGACTTTTTTCCAGGACGAGCTCTCAGACAGACATTTCCAAAACGGATTTGGGGAAAGCCTGACTCCTCCCACATGCAGGCTTTTGGTTTGTCTGGCAAACTGAAACTCAAGGACGAACAGATAACAGGACACACACACACACACTCACACTCGCTATGCATACAGGCTTCCAAGCCTAATCAAACATTCATCCAATTCATGGAAACCGTTCGGGAGGAATTGGCTTGTGAATCATCTGTTTTATACAATGTTCCTTGTATTTCCTACTTACCGGAAATCTTTTCGTACAGATAACCGAAGCAATTTCACAGAAATTAACCTATTTTGAGGAGGCAGGGTGACAAGTGCCTCATTTGCATGAGACGGGACCGCCCCCTCCCCTGCAAGGCCAATGCCAAGTATTGTATTTGTTACCATGACGACCGCGGGTTGAGCCTGGGCTTTGCGACAATGCGAGCTGGTACTACTTTGCCCAAAGTGCACAGGAAAAAAATAGATGGGCAGCCCAGTGGGTGACTGGTTAGCACGTCGGCCTCACAGTGCAGAGGTCCAGGGTTCGATTCCGGCTCCAGCCTTCCTGTGTGGACTTTGCATGTTCCCCCCCGTGCCTGTGTGGGTTTTCTCCGGATAATCCGTTTTCCTCCCACATTCCAAAAACATTCAGACCAGGTTAATGGAACACTCCCTAGGTGTGAGTGCGGTTGGTTGTTCGTCTATGTGTGCCCTGTGATTGGCTGGCAACCAGTTCAGGGTGTCCCCCCGCCTGCTGCCCGCAGACAGCTGGGATAGGCTCCAGCACAACCACAACGCTCATGAGGATAAGCGGACTAGAAAATGGATACATGGATGGTTGGACAGGTAAAGCTTCAAGAGCAGATAAAAGCCCAACAAGCTGCACTTAACTCCTTGTGCAACATGAATTCAGTCGCAAGGGGCACAAACCCATTGACATTTCCAGTAGGCACCACCCACTCCCTTCCCCCCCCACCACCCTCCGTCGAACCTCCCATGAGGCATCTAAGATCTCCTTTTAGCCTCGACTACGAGCAAGCCAAGTGCCGCTGTCACCAGATCGCCCTCAAGGTTCTCCGGAATGGCATGTGAACCCAATTGGCAGCTTAGCAGACGCAGCGCACCACAAATGAGAGGCTCTCTCGGGTCGTTTCGCCGACCACCTCCCCCCAAAGAGCGTCCTCCCGCGAGCGCTGGAACCGTGTCACACAAGCAAGGGTACCTGCAAGATCAAGAAAGCCAAATTTCAGACTTACTAAGACCACTCTGATCAAACATTGATGACTACTTTACAATACAATAGTGGTAAGACATCATGATTGTGTGTTTGCAGCATTTTAAGACCACCGGCGGATTGAAAGCAAGCGTCTGTACTCTCTGGTTCTCCCGCAAGAACTCTTCGTCTTCCCCCCCAGCAATAAATGGATCTTGCCAGAGATAATGTCAACGTCGGCGATCCGGTTTCAGAAGAAAGTGGCACAGCCCAAGTTTCCTGGAAGTGATAACGACCTCTCCCAACTCTGCGAGCGACGCCAGCAGGCACATGTGAGGAGCACGTTGTCGGTCATTGTCACATTGGCGGTGGTCTTCGGTTTACGACGGTATCGACATATGACGTTTTGAGGTTTCCAAGGGCATGCGGTTTACAAGCCTGGCAGGAGAAGGGCCACACAGTGACTGCCGTGCCTCCTGTTTTTTTATTTGATTGCTTTATATCCATGACTTATGTTTTTCATACACTTTTCATTCTTCAACAGACTTTCGTTCCTTGAAACCAAGAAGGGGCCTTTGGTGCCATCTTGTGGCATTTTAGAGGGCACAGAAACTGCGAAATACTGTACGCTATATTTTACATAAATGCCACAATGACATGGCATTACAGTAGAAAACTGGTGGCGTTCCGCAAGGCTTGCTACCAAGTACATTTTTTTTTTTTTTTTTTACACAAGTTACTGTTTTTTTTCTGACTTGGCTATTGTGTTAGCATCGTGCTTGTGATAGACTACGGCGTTTTTTGACTAGCGTCTGGATTCGGTTAGGTTGCGGGGTGCATAAAACAGGATATGCACGTGGTGGGCAATAAGTTCCCATGCCCTCATCATTGGCATGAATGTTGAAAAATTTGGGGTGTTTTTAAATCATGATTTTGAGCCGCTCCCTTTTCAGACGGGAATGATATTACACGTATGCCCTATTTATTTGTATATTTAATCAACACAGGATGCAGCAATACACCCACACACAATAATCACAATACATTTACCCAAAAGCTTTATGCTGAATGTTCTCAAATGTTTTGTTTTTTTTTTTTGACAAGGCCAAGCCTGATTAGCTTCTTGTCAGTGATCAAGATTAACTGCAGCTGCTGGTTGCTCTTCGCCAACATGGAAAAAAAAAAAAGGTTTGTTTTGAGAGCGCTAATTGGATTGACCAATACTCTAAACAATGGGAACGGCCAAAGAACACAATGAAGATCGAAGAGGAAGAATTAGAGAAACATACTAGTTCGGGATTTTTTTTTTTTCAGGCATAGCTTGTGACAAGTCCAAATTCCGCAATCATTTCAAATAACTGTGCATAAATTCAAGTTACTGGACTTGTCAGAGTGCTGTGATAAACGGCCACCCTTAGATGAAAAGGAATTGGTGGAGAGTTTAAGGAACACATCAACTCTAAATTATTGAGCATTTTATAATCATTTCACCGTGGAACAAAAATGGCTCCAACAAATCATGAGGTTACTCGAACAAAAATCACGTCAACGATGAGCGCACGTGTGCTGAACGTCTGCCCGCAGCTAACTGGATGCATGCGCTACGCTTGAAAGTCCGATTTTGATTTCTCGCTTGTTTTAACAATTCCGATGTTTGACTTTGGCCGTTGTTGACTTTGCTTTGGCTGCCTTCTACGACAAAAAAACCACGTCAAGCTTTCATAGTCAATAATTGAATTCCTCGATCATGTCCTGCCCACTACCATCACCCCCCACCCGACCCCGCCCACGCACCCTTCAGGCTATCGCCACAATTTATTATTTTTTTCCATGATGATGCAGTTTTATTAGATAAACGGCTGGACTACGATGCAAACATGCTGGCCAGAAATTGTCTTTCGTTATCTAACCCTTTCATGCACCAATAATGAGAACCTGTCACCGAATAACATGATACGCTGTCCACTGTAGTAACCGCTGTCCCTGAAAGGGTTCATTATTTTCGTTTTTGTATGATCATGAATTTCAAAGGCTGATTATGTAATCATATAAATCAAATGTTGAGTGAGGGGACTGCAGGAAGTGCACTGATCTTTGTCTAGCTTTAATCAGGCCGCAGTAGAGCTTAGCGGGATGTGGTTGGAGTGCATTCAACAGACACACCCGCAGCATTTGAGAGCGGAGACAATGGCTTGAGTTTTCATGATTTAGTAACATCATTTTCAAATTCTTGGAAAAAAAAAAATTACAGTATGTTTGTCAAGGTTGCTAGCAATCACTCTTCTCTGTGATGTGTCTTATCCCAAAAAACATTTATTAATCTACAAACATTTATTTTCATTTTGCGGCGACTTAAAGGGGCACATAAAAAAAAATCTGCACATTTCATTCATTTTATGGGGATTGCAGCAGTTGAGGGACTCCTCAGCAACGACACACATCTTACATCATCTTCCCGCTGAAAGTGTGGCCAAGCACATACCGCATATACATTGTGGTCAGCCGCTAATTGTGACCTAGCATCGTAAAGTAATAGCGCACTGTTGCCAGGGAAGGTTTGCTGGCTTTTGACCCGTGACTAAATGGTATGTGTTTATTTACATTCTGCTGCGTCGTCGAAAATACCCACCAGTTGGCTTGGGCCGTAAAGTATAGCGGTCGTCGTCATCATTGTGTGGCGGCGGCGTCTTTTATCGTGCGGCTACTTCTGATTGGCTATTGGATCCGTTCGAGGCTTCTTCGTATTTAACCTGTCAATAAATATCGCTCGCCGACGTAACAATCGTAGGGTTGAATTCTTGCGTCATCTATCAAGGGTTAATGCGAGACGACATGTTTCTAGAAACTCACTTGTGGTGAGAGCTGAGCAGAGGGGGGAGGACTCGAGTCAGACTTAAGTCACCAATTTTAAGACGCGGGACCCGCTTAGCTGAAATTTATGAAGGACAAGACTCGAACTCAATAACTTAGCATTTGAAAATCTGCATTTTAGAGACAGAAAAACAAGCTCCGTGTCAGTTCCGCATTTAACCAAAGAGACAATCAAGAAATAGCTTGGGAACATTCGAAACATCTAGCTAACACGAGATACATCGCTAACACTAGCGACTTGACTCATAACTTGTTCAATTTAACTCATTCAACATGGCTTGCTCGATTTTTGAGACATTAACTTAAGACTTTTGAGACTTACAGTCCATTTGACCTGCATATACTTAATGTAACTTGTTTTTTGTGTTTGGGTATATTTCGATCATGGTAGCCGCGGTTGGAAGTCCTCATAAGTCTGAAATTTGTGTGTGGTGTGTGTGTGTGTGTGTGTGTGTGTGTGTGTGTGTGTGTGTGTGTGTGTGTGTGTGTGTGTGTGTGTGTGTGTGTGCGTGTGTGTGTGTTTTGGTGTGAGACAGGTGGCTATAATGACCAAGTAAATATTTGACACTGGCTAACAGCAAGCCCCGCCACGTTATACAGTCATATTTTCCACAGGTATCGGGAAACAAAGCCCCGAAGGCTCATTTATGCTCGTTGCGCTGCTCGGATTCGAAAGAGTAAAGCATTTTGAGGCTCACGAACACCTCAGCATGTCAAGGAGTATTTCTTTTTCATTGGTATCCATGATTGCTGTAACTGATTAGCTTTTAATCCCATCTCTGGAAGGTTTGATCCATACTTGCGGATCTGGATGTTTTCGTATCTGACGTCGAGCGTAAATGCAAGTCGGAAGGGATGTCAAAGTCTGCTCTGATCAAAGTTCTGTCGTATTTTGCACAAATAGCCAAGTAGTGAATTGAACTGATCCGGAAATCACACTAAAATTATTCATTAGCTCGCTTGCTCAGAGTAGTAAAGACTGTTGTTGTTTTTTTGTTTGTTTGTTTTTTGAATTCATTCCATTAATTTAAATGCACACGGATGATGATTTGATCATGTGATCCTTTTTCAGAAGAGACCCTTTCAACACATAAAAAAGAATTTTAACTCCAAATTATTCCGTGCATGAATCATTTAGGGCATTATATACTTTTTCTATCATTTTTTTTTGTGGTTGTCACCGGAATGATTGGCTGACGCATGCAAAAAAAAAAACCCGTACACAACATTTCTGTTGATGACACACCGGCTGGGGGGAAATAACAACCAAAGTCATCAATTTTTGCCTCATTCCTAACTTCCCCATGTGTGGAATGTCGGCATGATTTCAACAAGTGAGCGATCGGCATTTTGCGCTCTGGAAATTAACAATCGGTGCTTTTTATTACGCTCACATCAAACCGCCGCGCGGGCTGGATTCGAACGAGCCACTTGGTCAAAATGAGATTTATTGGATGTTCCCCTTGAGAAAGATAAATAGAGGAGATTAAAAATGTCACGGATCATCTGCTTCGTTAGCCGTGAGTTGCATCGCCATTTTTTTCCCTCCACTTCCCATTCATCTTTTACGTACTAGGTAATATTTTTTTTTTTGTTTGAACTACCCCCGCTTTTATAATTCACTGGAAAGAAATAGAGACAGAAGAGTTGGAGAGTGTTTGCGGGGGGCGGGGGGGTGGATTCTAAAACTAGCATCAGTCCAAATTCTATTCATAGAGGTTTGCTCATCTTCTCGCTATAGCTAAACAACTGAACTCTTTGAATTCCAACGTTGTGTTGGAAACCGAGTCAGGGACCGGTATAGTCGTTCACCTGCCTGACTTCTGTGACCGTGTGAATGTGAGTGTAAGAAGTCGGGTCTCGACTCTGTGATTAACGGCCGAACACTGGACTGGGATGAGCGGCGCAGAAAATAGACGGATGGAAAACTGGAAACCCTCAGCATGTCACTTACAAAGTGGAAATGGAGAGGGAAAAAAAAATATTTGGAGTTGGCTTTGGTTTCTGGGAAGACTTTCAACAAGAACTTGGAGCCTGTTGCGACATTTTGTCTTGGGCGAAATCACACGATTGTGTCTGCGTGTCTCATGTTCTTTGGATCTACAAGTTCTCTGTTCAGTTTTCAAGACATGAATCCATTTTCGAACTGAAAATGGATTTAAAAAAATAATAATACAAACTCAGAAATCGTATGTGCTGTATATGAGCATTCTCGACCTTTGCTCAATACATTTTTTTTGATTCACCGTTGGAAGCAAGTATGGCCTAAAGTCTGACTATGATCAGGTTGGAGGCGGAAGTTCGGAGCGCAGACATTTTTCAAATCTTGTTCAAAACGGATTCATGTCTGGGTCAAGGACATTCACAGACTTGTCCGGAAAAGCCACTCGTTTGGATATCTGGCTGCGGACCAAGCGTCGTCATCCCGTCTGAGCGCTCCGTGGCAGGAAATGTCTGTCCGGTGATCATTTTTTTTCCATCAATCCTGGATCGTCTCAGACCAAAGAATTTTATTTCTCATTCTCTGAGATTTCTTCGGGTGCCTTGGAGCTAACTCCAGGCAGGCCGCATCGTCTCTTTTACGAATGTCGGGGTTCCGACCGGTCACATGACTGACTATCAAGTTCTCGGTCACATCCTTGACTAAGGTCCTTCCCAACTGATCACCAAGCTTAAACAGGCGGCCAGTTCGAGTAAGAGTCTTGGTGGTTACAAACCTCTCCCGCCTACGGATGACGGAGGCCATTATGCTCATTTTGACCTTCAAAACCATCAGACTGTTTTCTGTACCGGTAGACCAGATCTTGTTCCTTGAGACGATCATTTCTTGGAGGTCCTCAGACAATTGCTTTGACTTTGTTTTGGTTTGTGCCTTGACATGCTCACTGTCAACTGGGGCTCATCGCGATGTCTTCAACCGACTGCTTGAGTCAGGTTTGCTGCAAATTTGTGTGTCGACACGTAACACCTTACTGCCCCCTAGTGGTCACCAGTCAGATTTAAACGACCTTGTCTCGCTTCATCATCGACCATGAAATTATTTGTAAAAAAAAAAAAAAATAAATAAATAAATACATAATGAATCTGACAAATGACAAAATCTGATGTGGCTCTTCTCGAACCTTATCCAACGCACACGAGTGCCATGACACAACATCCTTGAGAAGAAATGATCCGGTGTACTTATGACTTATCCGGGGAAAGTAAAACGGTTTGACTCAGCGAACGCCAGACTCATTGAGGGAGTACGTGGCCACAGTCACACACACACGCGCGCACGCGCACACACACACCAGCGTCACAGCACAGCGTCGCCTAGACGTCAGCGCTTTCCCTCTGCCACACACAAAGCCCAAACTGTGCTCGCCCAAGAATGAAACAGCAGCTGATCATACGTCGGCTCCAAGACTCTCATGGCCGGGGGTTAAAAAAAAAAAAAAAAAAAAAAAACAGAGGGGTCCTGTGGTGCATGCAGGTGGCATTGGACACAAATGGACTTTATGAGCCATGTGTCATCATGCGAAGGCATTAGTGCAACCAGACATGTGGTCAAGTTGCTGAGGGTATGGAAAGTGCTCAAATGGCTTTCCAAAAAGCTGTTTGCGCATATCCAAGGTTACGGTCCATGTACTTGTGAATAATGAGCTGCTACTACTACGTGAGCTGCTTGTATAATGTTATAATAGGTGCGGATTTTTTTTGCGATATGTCGTTTTGATTTGTTTTGAATTTTGTCGTTTGATTCCAGTTTTATTTAGTTTTTAGAGCGGGTCTGTTAATTTGTTTGTTTTTATTGTTTTGAATATGCTTCATTTTAGTTTCGTTTTTAATTAGTTTTAGTGTTAGTTTTTTTTTTTGTTTTTTTTTTAATTCTGTAATAGAGTAAGGTAAACTTCCTTGGACTATGCAGACGTAGAGCAAGACTGAAATTAATTTTAAAATGAACCATGAATGCTCATGTATGATATTGATTGACAAAAATAAAAACAAATGACATTTTCATGATAACTATAGTTATAGTTGGCGTTATAAACGTAAAATGTCATCTTGGTTCAATTTTTTTTTTCAAGCATTTTTTTTTTCGTGAACAAAAATGTTTTTCCATTTTAGTTATTTCGTTAGTTTTGGTTGCCCACTAGTGAAGATAAAAGGAATATCAAGGATCTCAATTGTTCAAATGGCTTTCGATACGTGGCTGTAATGCTGATACTTGCATCGCTTTGCATCCCTTCAGCTTTACCATCATGCACACTTACACAACAGGTCACAAATGCACACGCACACACACACACACACACACACACGCGCGCACACAAAAAGACGTGCTCAATTAGACTAAACTGTACCAAGTCTGCAGAGTTAATGTTTAGACGGGCTCGGCCTACCAAGATATATGCAGGCTGGAGTGAAGGTCGGTCTGCATGTCCTCTTTGAGCTGTGTGTGTGTGTGTGTGTGTGTGTGTGTGTGTGTGTGTGTGTGTGTGTGTGTGTGTGTTTGTGGACTTGTTTCGCCCATATTGTGTGGACTTGAATAAAAATTCCTTTTGTCCATGATGACATCTCCACAACGCAGATTATTAATAGCGTTGGAATGACATTGCAACATAAAGAGGCTGAAATGTTATTGGTGGTGGGGGGTGGAGGGGATAAATCTATATGCTGCACTGGAAGCAGTGTAGCAAAGGAAAAAAAATTTTTGAAACAGTCTCAATGGAACAAATATGAATTTATAGGTTGTAAATGTAGGTCAGTGCTGAGGCCAGCAGAGAACGCCCTCCACTCTGAGAATTGTTTCTTTCATGTTGTGTCCAGGGTGTGTACACAGTGTATTTACTCGACTGAGGTCATCTATTTGGCTGATGATTTTTTATTTATTTTTTTTGTCTTGAACAGCATCGTGTTACACAGCTGACTCTGAGGCGGCATCAATGTGAGTGACGGCAGATGTGCGAGAGATAAATTGACAGGCAAATGGGACGGCTGTCAGGCACACCGACAGTGTGACGGAGACGCGAGAAAATCCATCTACGTCCAAATGAGGCCTTCCAAATGCTGACGGGGCAAAAAATAGCACAACAAATCCCGCACGCGGACTTTCACATGACCACATTAGAGGTTGTGAGAGGCATTGTTGACCGATCAAGTCTCTGTATTTTTATTGGCCGCCGCAGTTACATGACAGCTTTTCACCAACTCGGCAGAGCATCAGGCCTTACTTTCATTCCTTGTCTTGACCCAAAACATAAATGTACTGAAAGTCCAACACAATTTTGTGTTGTCTGACAATAAATTATAAGGAAAACAAAAAAACAACAACAAAAAAACCCTGTTTCTGGACAAAAAAAGGGAAAAAAGGGTTCTGTAGAAGAAACATGACAAGCACAACGTTGACTTGACACGTCAAACCATAAAACAAAAAACAATACTGCGAATTGGCTTTTGATGGCAAAAACTAACTTGTCCTTGACCAAATTTAAACATGAAAAAAATTTTCTTTAAAGTGAACCTACCTTCATCGTACAGATTGCATTCCGGACTGCCCCCACAAACAGTGAAATCTGCAATACAAAAATGTTTTCTTTACTATGTAGGCAGTTTTTAATACATTGACATATTTTGAAGTCTTGAAACAGAATTTTAAAATAATTCATTTAAAAACATAATATACTGTATTGCGAGCAGTCAAGAGCAATGGTCATGGGACAAGACAGAAATATTGTACAGCGTTGGTGTAAAAAACACAACTTGTATTTTTTTTTGGTGGCGAAAATAGTAAATTAAGTCTGGATCCACTTAAAAATCGAAATTGTTGACATGGCAAAAACGTTAGCATAACAAAACAAGCAAGTTGTGAGCTCCTAAATAATTTACTGAGGTTTTCTAGTGACAACAGTTGTGTAAACTCTTATTTCTTTGTTGTGAAATGCGGGAAAGTCCCTTTCCCAAGAGCAAAACTGAAAACTATTTATTTGAATTCCATCATCTTCAAATTTTATTGAAGTCTGGTAGTGCTTTTTGAGTACTTGTATTAACTCAAGTAATATAAATGGAGAAAATGTATTTCATAAAGGAATAAACTGAGTTATGAGCTTGGCAATGGAACAAATTCAAGTTATCAGTCGGCGTATCACACTCGATACCAAAGACGTCCACCTGCTCCCCCTGAAATCCTTGCAGGCATTTTTTGTGCGGTTGATTGGGGCCAAATCCCCCCCGCCGTGTTGGCCGCGTGCTTGGCTCCAGCCGGCGGAATGGTTTTTGTGCCTCTGCCCAGAAATGCTCTTGCCGCCAACATGGAAAACCTCTGCGCAACCATGGCCACACACATTGGGAGCGCAGATGTACAGTAGGTTGCGAATACGTTGCCCCACACTCTCGACGTCAAGATTTTCGGAAGGGGGTTGGGGGGGGGAGACCACCAAAGTTTGGGAAATCTGTTTCCACTGAGCAATACGATTTGGATTGATCGGGATTTGGCTAACATCTTAGCTTGTTAGTGACTGTTGCTCAGTCAGTGATACTGTCCTAGCTCCATCGAAGCATAGGCGATCATACATTCATCCATACAAAAACGGAATTTCCGTCAGTGGTTTGTTTAGTAGGGTTGGTTGATAATCCAATCTTTCATCACAAAAAAAAAAAAAAAAAAAGAAATTTTATTTGTATTTGGGTTTTTAACTAGGGTTGCGTTTTCAAATCGGATAGGGTTTTAAACCAAGGTTCGGGTTTCAAACTAGCGTGAGGGCTTCTAACAAGGGTTACAAACGAGGGTTAGCGTTTCAGAGTCGGGTTTTAAACTAGGGTTAGGGTTTGATATAGTGATGCACGATATAAGAAACATCAACCAACACCATCAACCTAAATTTTTAACACATTAACAGACAGAAGAGGGAACCAACTGAGTGACTATTTCTATATGTAAACGGAAAACCTCTGCGCAACCATGGCCACACACATTGGGAGCGCAGATGTACAGTAGGTTGCGAATACGTTGCCCCACACTCTCGACGTCAAGATTTTCGGAAGGGGGTTGGGGGGGGGAGACCACCAAAGTTTGGGAAATCTGTTTCCACTGAGCAATACGATTTGGATTGATCGGGATTTGGCTAACATCTTAGCTTGTTAGTGACTGTTGCTCAGTCAGTGATACTGTCCTAGCTCCATCGAAGCATAGGCGATCATACATTCATCCATACAAAAACGGAATTTCCGTCAGTGGTTTGTTTAGTAGGGTTGGTTGATAATCCAATCTTTCATCACAAAAAAAAAAAAAAAAAAGAAATTTTATTTGTATTTGGGTTTTTAACTAGGGTTGCGTTTTCAAATCGGATAGGGTTTTAAACCAAGGTTCGGGTTTCAAACTAGCGTGAGGGCTTCTAACAAGGGTTACAAACGAGGGTTAGCGTTTCAGAGTCGGGTTTTAAACTAGGGTTAGGGTTTGATATAGTGATGCACGATATAAGAAACATCAACCAACACCATCAACCTAAATTTTTAACACATTAACAGACAGAAGAGGGAACCAACTGAGTGACTATTTCTATATGTAAACAACCATTCATGCAAAAGCTCATTTATCGTGTATCCCAAAAATGATTCTTGCTCATTGAATGATAATTTGATATTGTGACAGGCGTATGTGAAATACATTTTCACCGACCAAGATGTATAAAAATATCACTCACCAAGGCCGCACTTCAACGAGCCGTGGCAATCCAACAAGTGCAGTAGGACAGCGCAGTGTCACAGCATTTGCTATCAATCCAGCCGTTATTTCGTACTTCATATCCTCACTATTAGCATTTAGCTGTGGAATACATCTCGGCTGGCCCGCTCTTGTTTACATTGCCTCCGCCGACGATGACGCCTGCCAGACCCGACAACAATTAACGGAGGTCTCGCTGGTCGCGTCCTATCTCGTCTTCGTAGTTGGGCGTGCGGTAAAAGTCTCTGGAACTCGTCAATTTGTACTGAAATCCAATGTGGATTAGGTCAACATGATTATAGTATCCAGCAACGCAGCTAAAAGTACAGTTAAAAAGGAAAAGGCACGGCTCTGTCCTCATCACTGTCCGACAGTCGTTGAACCAGGCCTCCGTCGGTATCGGCTGCGGCTCTAAGTCAGTGGGACAGTGCTTGAAAATATTCCCTCAAATTACAATATTTTGCAAAAAAATATTTTTTAGAGTAGACGGGACTTCAGATAGTTCTACGTTAGTGTATTTTAACACAGCTGTCAATATTGGCCAATTTTTATTCCATCTGACCGATAAGTTACGTCATTTGTTTTCCATTTTTGGGACGATCATTATCGGTCCTATTAATACAGTATCGTGCATAGCTAGTTTTAAACGTGCCTTGTTTTCAAAGCAGGGTTTTAAAGTAGGGTTAGGATTTTTAATTATTTGAACAAACTATGATTAGGGTTTCTAAGGAAGGTTACAAACTAGGGTAAGGTTTTCAAAGTAGGGTTTTTAAAATAATGTTGGGTTTCAAAATAGGGTTTTAAACTAGGGCCGCGGTCATAAATAAGTTCAGAACGGTCCCACCTCTGATTCATTTTGAGCCAGAAGATACCCCGCTATCATCACCTTTCCTCGATGTAATCACTATCACCCATCTGTGGTGACATCGCATACAATAAACCAGAGAAAAAGAAAATTTCCCTTGGTGATACTGAGATTTTATTCCCTAGTCATCACAAATGATCACGGCACTTGAAGAGTTACAACGCAATCCGTGTGTGTGTGTGTGTGTGTGTGTGTGTGTGTGTGTGTGTGTGTGTGTGTGTGTGTGTGTGTGTGTGAATAGACACTGTCTTGTCTGTGACCCTGGCCGGCTGCCAGTTGGCATGCGACATCGTTGGCCTGTGGCCACGCGAACCCGACGCCTCAGGCAACGTGCAGATCGCCTCGTTCGCTGCTGCGGCGCGGAGAGCGAACGAGGCTCCTCCTCCGCGTCCATCTGCTCTCCAACAGCGGCCGCTAGCGGCCGAACGGAGAAGTTGATTCATTCAGAAAAAGGACAAGGGACCCACACAGCGCTCGATGTTGCTTGTATGGTCAGGTCGCCATTTTGTAGTGACGTTTGAATGTTTTGGGATTATATAATCAGGATGTCTTGAACGTTTTAGTGCAAGGAGTCAAGTTATTTTATTCTCAAAGGGCTTTATCAACGTCCCCTGATTTTAACTCCCAGAAGCACCTATTAAAAATATTTTATTCTCCAAATACAGTACCACCATCACGACCAACATAAAAATAAATTAGTGCAAGAAAAAAAAGCACATATAATGGATATGCCCAACTACTGTATTGCTTCCATAACTTTTTTAAAGATGTATTGTTAAATTAATTCCAATTTTCATATTGTACTCCAAAGAAACTAAACCAAACAGTTTAATTAGGCTATCAAGCATGTTTGACCTTTTTGGAGGCAATGCTATTATTGTTAGCAAAGGCCTGCCTGGGATGCACATCCTTTCATCTAGGTTGGATTGGCAGCGATCCGACGGGGAGAAAAGAGGGGTGTCGGGCAGGGATACTTAATCGAATCAGGCCACATGAGTGGCACACAATGATTGGCGAGTGCGTTCTACCGCAGCTGTGGGCCTACGTGAGCTTCTGCAGGAACGCTGTTCACTTCAACCCCCCCCCCCCCACACACACACACACACACACACACAGACACTTTTATGCTTCCCTTCTCCCCTTGTGTGCACAGACCCTTGACTGTGCCCGTTTTTTTTTCTGTGAAATCTGTCGCAGCTTTCCCATGTCGCCATCCGCCAGCGTTTGACGTTGAGATATGACAGCAGATGTGAGAAAGTCCAGTGTGACCGTTTTATTTGCCCACTGGCCAACTATGGGAAGTAACCAATTGTTCATACAAGACGCCTAAATTCGCTCCACCGTCTCGCTCCCGTCAATTCAGTTCTGCAATCTACCTTAAGACTACAGTTGCGTTTTCTCGCCTGTAGATGGCAGTGTTCTCCACAGTTTTGCATAGGTAAAAACGCTGGTTTCCTCGGTGTCAATTCGAAATCTTTCTGAATTAAATTGTCCATACATTTGAATTCGACTCTTCTATCACCCGCATATGCATAATTCTGCAATATGAGAGGAGCAATAAAGTTGTGTATGTGATATATATTTTATTCAGTCAGAACAACATTTAATGCATGTCAACACCAAAAATCCTATTTCCAAATCGTTACGAAATACAGCAGGACCAACTATAGTGCAGGAGTGTCATTTAGATCCTTCTTACATGATTGCTTTTAATTGAACACATCAGCAGCTCAAAAAAAATCTTGTTGAAACTAGTTATGTGTGAATTTGAAAGAGGACTACAAGGATTGTTGAGGAAAAAAAAGTCTGACCCTGAGTTAATCAAGTCTTAAGAATACCCCTCATGCAATGAGGATCCTTCATTATCTGGTGGTCTGGGGTCTTTTCAGTCAAAGCTAGGGGAACATGGTCACAGGAAAACAGGCGGGATGGCGTTGGCGAGGTCACCCCGGCCGAATTCTTCGAATCGGCCGCCTCGAGAGAACTGGTGGGGTAGGGGTCTCGGCTTGGCAGGGGCTGAGATGTACCACATGACAACGCCCGTGGGGTTCACCGACACCACAAAGTTGCTTGAATCTTTGAGCGTCACACTTTTCCCGGAGAAGACGTCATTGACCTAAAACATTGCGATGCAAAAAGTTTGACTACACAAGAGGTCCTCGTTTTAGAGCTAGAGTTCCGTTCCCAAAGTGCCGACGTAACCTGAATTTTCATGCAAGTCATAAAAGGAAAAACTCTTAACGTTTTTGACGGAGCATTCCTTTTGTAAAAACAGCCTATGTTGGGACCATCGCAAATTGAGGACCCATCATAGCTATCTTATCTATTTTTTTCAACTATAATTTCAACGAATTTCTATATTTGTGTATAGTGTAAACATCTTTGGACAACGTAACGAGACGTGGAAGTCACACGTTTTCTTCTGCAACGATGGGTATCATGTCAAAATCTGAAGACTTAGTATAGTGCCTCGTGGTACACCACGAGCATCTATTTACAAGTTCTCAGTTTACAAGGGAGTTCTTTTCTGATGTAACTTGAAATTTGTACGCAAGTTAAAATGTGCCGTAGTTTACCACTAACGTACTAACTCACCGGTAAAGCCATATTTACAGAAAATATATGTATTAAAAAATAGTTACAGGCCATAAATATAAACAGTCAAATGAAAACCAAGTGTGGTTTTCATTTTGAAGGATACAGACCTTGTAGATGCCCGTAGTGTAGTTTAACTTGCTGAGTGACGTTTGGTAGCGGTATGGCATATCGTTACGTCGACTGAAGAACAACAGGGCGCTGGCGTCGTTTGACAGCGGCCGCCAAAACACCTCAATCCCACTCTTCTCCTGATGGGAAGCAAACACATTCTGAAAGCTATCCAGCAAAGGGCGGTCAAAATATTAGCACCGCACCTTCAGGATCCGTCTTCCCTGAAGGCCCAGAGGGTCCTGGTTGATGCTGATGGCCATTTTGTTTTGCAGGATGCTACGGGCGCCGCTGCTGATGGTGCGGAGGTCGTTGGACATGAAAAGAGGGGCAGCCATTATGGCCCAGAGAGCCATCTGTGACCGCGACTGCTCCATGCTGAGGCCAAAGTCACCGATGATCAGCTGCCACAACACAAGAGTTTTGCAAATGTATTACGAATTCATTTTCGGTGAAGTTCCTTTTACAGACTAAGGTACGTTTCAGATCCAGTGAAAATATGCAATGCAGAGACACCACCAGCTTTTAAGAATAATGTATTCAGCATATGTAAATTTCACATTTGGTGGAACAAACCATATCTGGGTCATTCCACCCTCCGGGCCCGGCTGCGGCGATCAGGACCTCCTGGTTGTCAAAGAACCAATCCACAATTTTCAGCACGCTGTCCCATGAGTCCTGGATATCGGCGTAGTTACGCCACAGGTTGCAGATCTTGGCCAAAAGACCGTAATTCACCTAGAAATGTCAAATGAACTTAATTAAACCAAGTGCAAAGACTGTGACTTTTACGCAACATGATGACTGTACCTGAGGTGGCAGACCACCTTGGTAGGCCGGCCAGCTGCAAGAGTAGCCAATTGGACGGCCTGTGGCGTTTAGAGCTTTCGACATGCGAGGATAACCTATCCAGAGGAGGACGAGACTCAAATCGGATCGGCAGTGAACCACCAGCAATTTTCATCGATTGTGGATAGGTTACCTTGCTCCTGCTCCGCGGTGTTCGAATAGCAACCGTCAAACTTTAACATATCCACCTCCCAGTCAGCAAAGGTCTGAGCATCCACCTCGATCTTGTCTAGTGGCGTGCCCGGGTAGCCTCCGCAGGTATGTGTGCCCATATCGCCGTAGATGCCCAACTTGAGCCCCCGGTCGTGCATGTAACGGGACAGCCGGTGGATTCCTCTTGGGAACCTGAAAAGGAGACAACACAGACACTTAAAATTTGTATTTTTAATCATGCTATGGTCAAACTAAGCCTTAAAAGGAAAAACAGTTAAGAACAGCGGTAACTGAGCATGCCTTCTTGTGCCACTTATATTTACACGGTGCATTGCGCACCATTGGATCACCTGGAAACAGCGGATGCCGGGACCATCAGAAAATTAGGGCCCCCCCACTAGTTTTCTACTGTAATGCAAGGCACTATTGCCACTCATATACTGTAAAAATGGGTGTGAGTGGACGCAAGGAGTGTGGAAACGACACATTTTCTACTGCAATGGCAAGAGTATACGGTGATATAAACATCTGTGGACCTAGTATAGAGCTTTGTGGTCCACACCAGTTCCTATCTACAAGTCCTGAGTTTTACAAGGAGGTTCTATTCCATTTCAAATCTGTCATGTGCATGCCACAAGATAAGTGGTGTCACAATGACATCATAAATATGACCAAGGGACATGGTGTAACTTTACAAACTCAGAAATTGGGTCACCATTGCAGTATTTTTTTTTTAATGACCTGTATTCATGATCTAACGTCTTTGTAAAACTGCTGATTCTTGTTTTTTCTTAGCCGTCATCTGACTGTTACACCTTCAATAAAACATTTATTGAGCTACAGGATTGCAGTGTGGTTAGTCAGCGCGCATGTTTATGTTTGTGTGTTACCTCTTAGGGTCTGCCTGGAGCCGCCCCTGCTCGTCCCTCTGCATGGACGCCCAGCAATCATCGATGGTGATGTAGACATAGCCCAGCTCTCTCCAGCCATCCTCTGCCAGCCTGTCAGCCATGTCGGTGAACAGATTCTCGCTGGACGAGAGACGGCACTCGCACCATGTTAGGAATCTTTAGTAACTAATTTAGTGAACATTTCCAATTTGGACCAACTTACCTGATGCAATTTTTGGGGTCACGCTCACAGTCTGTGTTACAGCGGAAGCGTTCCCATGCCAACCAGCCCATAGGAGGGGTCCGCATGAGGCCATTGTCCAAGGCGACAGTGACCACAAGAAGCCCTGATGCCAACACAAGCACCGTCCAGTGCATCACTGTGGAATTATATGTTTAATTTCGAGTTGCTTGCGTTCTAAACAAACTGTCTTGCCACAATGCAGTCTGTACGGAGCCCTGATGTCTCCCCTGAAGATTTTAGAATTTACATTTTAGGTGCCACACGATGCCGCCAAATCTGCTTCGCTTAATTTGGTACAAGAGAACGTTTTAAAAAGTCACTTCCGGGTATGAGAAAAGTACAATACCTCCACGTGCTTGCCCTTTTTGTGTTTACACATAACACGTGTTGGATATTTTTCTGTGTCCCTGAATACACCGTGTTTGAAAAAAAAATCAGAAACGACTTGTCGGAGAACCAAATACAAAAGTAGTCGATACGAGTGAACCGAACTCCTTGTTGATAGTAAAACGCCGGGCTGTGTTGACGTAATGTAACGGAGAAACTTACCGACTCTCGGGTATCGTCAAGCTAAACGAGGAAGAAGTGGAGCGATGCGTTCAAAGTCGCTTCGTCTTCTCGGTAATTTTTTTCACCTGACCGTTGTCTACTTCAAGTAAAAGAGCATAATGAGCAGTTTGTTTTCAGTCTTTTTCTTTTTGAAAGGCGGAAGTGATGTCACGTGACGCCACGCCTGTTCCACGTGACCAACGAGGAAGCCGCGTTCCGTGACCGTCGCTGGGTGTCCTAGTTTCCTTCGAACCACAAAAGTTGAAATCTTGAAGTTGCTTAACGATTGCCTTGTATCTGCGCCACAGTTTCCTCTCCAAAATAACTAATTTGTAAATCCAAGTTTAGTGTTTTTTAATTCGGAAAATATATATATTTAAAATAGTTGCTGAAAATGAGTAAAAAAAGTAAGTTGTAATTTTAAATAAGTTGTAATGTAAACATGAGAATGATTCGACAATATTTTTATGAACGTCATTAATACATGTAGAGAAGAAACGATATTCATGCTTCTTTTCATGATTCTAATTGCTGTCTTGTGTCAGAAAAACGGTGCGTGTTCGGGTTTATGTAGTATTTGGCGCACTCTAGAGGTAAAAGTGAGTATGACACCTCACTTGTCCACATTAAATGGCTTATAAACAACCATTCGCGCTCACAATCACACCTAGGGGACAATTTAGAGCTGGCAGGCATGCTTTTGGAATTCGGCAGGCACGACTGTGTCATTTTCAAAAACACATGTCCCCCCAATTTTTAAAATTGATTTATCTTTATCTCATTTTTAAGAAAAAAAAAGTCATACTCCTATGAGAAACAAAATCATGCGAATTTATTCAGTAGGATTATGAGCAGTTTTTTTTTGTGAAACTCACACTGCTGTTATGAACACAAACATGCAGACGAGCAGGAATTAAACAGCAAACAATGATTATTTAGCATGAGTTCAAAGATTTGATTGGTGGACTGCTGGTTGGTGTCCTCATGCAAATGTTTGTGGACGAGGACGTTGGTCCCTGTAATGCTGAACATTAACTACGGCAATCGATCGGCGTCGAGATGCGGATGGCACGAGAGCGGCACTTGCTACAGTATACCAGGCTAGTACAAACTGCGAGCCTAAAACAGGAAGAATATTTTCTTAAAAAAAAAAAAATTAACAAAACGAATCAGTTAACATTTTCTTGAGGTTGCAAAATCATGCAAAATCATGCAAAATCAAGCTCTTCTCTCCACTCCGGAACACTGTGGGCGTGTCCACTGAAACCACACCCCACTCACCAGTCAATCAAATTCCTACATTATCATCTGAAAAAAAAATGAATGCGACTTTGTCTAGTATCTTTCTGATGCCAACATGCGTGAACTATGAAAATATTTCCACTTTAAAACATCTCCAGGCTCCTCTGCGGTTCTCGTTCACTTTGTACGTTACCTTGAAAGATGACGAGCAAAAATCGTTTGATTCAGACCGAGCAGGGTTGACCAACGTACATTAGATAGGGACACAAGACAACTCAATGTGCTTCACAAAACCCAAAGCACGGCACCTAAAAGCATTTACCAACACGGCGGTTGATGGCATTCAGTCGCAAATCAACGAAAACAAAGGTAGCTTTTTAAAAAGACAACTCAAACGCACACAAGATTGAGATCTAGAGTAAATAAGGCAATTTTAAAATATTATTATGCTTGTCTTTTACATGGACAATTCCGTTCGAAGCACGAAAGGTCATCCAGCGACCCCAACTATAGATCCACATGGTGTAGAGTGTTATTGTGAGGTTTTTGACCCGCTGTTGCGCCCTTGCCGGTGGGCCAATGATTGACTAGCGTTCCATTTGACCTCGCCGGCGCTTTAAGGGCGCTCAGTAAATGAAAAAGAAGCCGAGACAGCATCTTGCCGCTGGCTCAACTGGCATCAGGACCTCACACGCCACATGGAGACGTCCAAAGCAGCCTTGCTGCTGGCAGCGATTGTCTGCACCACCGGTAAGAACACATGCAAAACACTTTTGCTTGTTTTTCACGAAGTGCAGAAATCAGAAATGCTGCATTTACTGCACGTCACCTCGTAGCACGGTGGGTCGCATTTTATTTGTTTGGATGAAAAATTTTGGAATATGGTTTCGGTGATCTTTTGGTGCTGACAACAGTGCAAATTGTGGTGAATAAAAGCGTTTGTTTTTTTTTCAGATTCTGATTCCAAATTTCGAATATAATTTATTTTAAAAGATTTAAATACATACTTTTTTTCCTTATGACTCTTATGTAAATGTGACTTTTCTTCAACACTTGTAAAAATGAAGAAAATTAGGTTTATTTTCTTGGAAAGTGTCATTTCCCCCTTCCCTCTCTCCGCTTTTCTTTAAATTATGACTCTACAGGAAATATTTGTTCCCCCAAATGAGTTTTTTAAAAATATAATAATTTTCAATATATTTTTTTTAAATACCCTATTTTTAAAATAAAAAAAATATTTTTAACATCAGACCTATTCCTTTAAAAGAATTGTTCTTGAAAACAATGTTATTTGGTAGTATTCATCATCTTTGTAGTCCTCTATTTGTAGATTTTTATTCATTTTCTTTTGGAATTTTGTGAATGGCGCAAAAAGTCATCTCGTCAAAAATAGTAGAATGGGCTTCAATTCTGGTAATATTCATCCATATCGAGAAGGGTATGGAATATTCATGTATTGATGAATTTCAGTTTTGCTTCATTGACCGCTGCGTGTGTGTGTGTGTGTGTGTGTGTCTAGTGAGTGGTAGCGATATCATGGAAAGCTATGCCAAAACCGGGGGTGCCTGGCTAACTGCAATCAACAAGCGAATGTATTCCACCAACACGGTGGAGGAGTGTGCAGCCAAATGTGACGCAGAGACCAGTTTCACATGCAGGTAGCGCTAATTTACAATCACACACACGCGTGTCCAAAATAAAATTTTTGGGGACTATAACTGATTGTGGAAACATTGTCACAGGTCCTTCATGTACGTGGAGAAGGATCAGGAATGTTGGACGGCAGGGGCAAACTCCAAAACAGAGACAGTGTTGCGCAGAACTAGCGCCGCTTTATATGAAAAACAAGGCAAGTTGGCTTTTCAATACAACCATGCGACTATTTTACAGTGTACTAGCCTCATGCTCACAACCATAAGACATGCTACCGAACAGTATTGACAGTCGCAGTGGAAGAACCCAATCAGCAACAGATATCTGAACACATACGGTGCAGCAAACACATGTAGACAGACATAAGAATACTTACAGGTCTAGATTCTTTATCCTCTGGGGAGAAAAAAGTGACTAATATTACTGTAGATTACAAAGTCACTTACAGGAGCTCACTGAAATTCTTCTATGGTTATAGTTAGACACATAGCTTCCCACATAACAGTAGTGATGCCATTTCCTGGTTTTACAGATTTCCTCCTCGAATGTGTGAACGGGATCGGAAAGAACTACAGAGGAACAAAGTCCAGAACAAAGTCCGGAAAAACATGTCAGCGATGGAATGCCAAATTCCCGCACAAGCCCAAGTAGGTGACCAAGTTGACACGATGGTCACACCTCTTCACTAAAAATCCATATGAAAATTCTCCTTGTCAATGTGATACAAATTACATTCGTACAATCAATGCGGTATGATGCATAATGACGTGTGTTGCTGCAGCTTTACGCCCGATAACGAACCCAAGGCAGATCTGGAGTCCAACTTCTGCAGAAACCCCGATGACGACGCAGGGGGTCCCTGGTGTTACACCACTGACCCCGATACCCGTTGGGAGCACTGCAATGTTCCGAGCTGCACGGGTAAGAACTCAACAGGGCTGGGCCACTTACGGACCCTCCGTTCTTGAACTCAATATTATCTTGAGTACTGTAATAAATATTGCATTGATTGTAGGCCCCCCCCCCCTTAAATTGGTTAATTCAAATGCATTTCTAATATTTTTTTAATTCATCATGAGGCTAAGTAATTGGGTTAATTACAAAAAAAAAATCTAAAATGTATTAAATAATTTCTAGATGTCAAGATTAAATTACAAATAATTCAATGCAAAAAAATAAAAATGAGTGCTGATGAAAATAAACCATTCATATTTAACATTTTTAGTGGAAGAATTCAATAATTAATTAGGATTTAATTGACAAAATTATTTGGATTTTTTTAAAATTAAACATTAACTACTGTTTTAAAATAAAAGCTGGAATTATTACCATGTAAAGAAAGAACTTTCCGGCTAGTTAATTTGTTATTGTAATTAACTGTTTTAAATATAAATTTGGGCGGCATGGTGAGCGACTGGTTAGAGCGTCTGCCTCACAGTGCAGAGGTGCAGGGTTCGCTTCCAGCTCTGGATTTCCTAGGGGGAGCATGTTCTGTGTGGATTTTCTCTGGGTACTCCGCTTTCCTCCCACATTCCAAAAACAGATTCATGGAACACTCCAAATTGTCCCTTTGTGTGATTGCGAGCGCAAATGTTTGTTTGTCAATGTGTGCCCCGTGATTGGCTGGCAACCGGTTCAGGGTGTACCCCGCCTACTGTAAAATGGCCATGACGACGCCACGACCCCTTTGTGTCCCAGCAGAGGACTGCATCCACTGCAATGGCGAGGACTACCGAGGTAAGGTCTCCATCACGGAGAGCGGCGTAGCCTGCCAACGCTGGGACTCGCAGGAACCTCACAACCATGGATACAACCCAAATACGTGAGACTCCAGACCTCCATCGCACTTGCTTTCAAAATCAGGAGACCCCCTTTTTCTGTTGCATTCAACGCCATTCCCGTGCCACCTCCAGGCTCCCGCAGAAGTACCTGGAGAACAACTATTGCAGGAACCCAGACGGAGACCCTAAGCCATGGTGCTTCACAACCAACCCCAACAAGAGATGGGAGTTTTGCTCCATCCCTCGCTGTAGTAAGCCACATGGGGGGCTGTCACTGCATTTCTTTCAATGTTTCCCTTTGATGTAACCTTAGATGACGTTCCTGACAGTCCCCTCATAAAGTACCTCACCTTCTTCCGTCTTCGCCAGCCTCAGAAACTCCCACCGTCGCCCCAGAGACCACCTGCGCCACGGGCGAGGGCAGTGCTTACCGGGGAACCATCGCCGTGACCGAGTCTGGCAAAACGTGTCAGAGCTGGTCCACCCAGTCACCTCACCAACACAACCGCTCGCCTGAAAACTACGCCTGCAAGTGAGGCCTTGAACCCTTTCATGTACCCTGAAACCTGATAATATGATAAGCTGTCCACCATAGTAACCACTGTCCCTGAAATGGTTAACCCACTTATTCAAGTGGACCATATAACTTCCTTGGGATTTGGTTTTCTGTTTAATCGACAGAGGTCTGGACAACAACTACTGCCGGAACCCCGATAACGAGAGGAAGCCGTGGTGCTACACCACCGACCCCGACACCCGCTGGGAGTACTGCAGTGTACCCACATGTGGGGACGCACCTGGACCAGGTTCTTGACAGCAAAACGCTTCTCTTGGGGAAAGGGACTGGTGTCTGGTCTCTTCAGTCAGGCTAACTCAGACGGTACCTTTCTGTTGCAGACGAGCCGGTCATTCCCACGGAGGAGGATGACTGCTACGAGGGCGATGGGTCCAGTTATCGTGGGGTGACCTCTGAGACCATCAGTGGGAAAAAATGTCAGGCCTGGGCCTCTATGAGTCCACACAGGCATGGCAAGACGCCGCAGCAGTACCCCACTGCGTAAGACACACGCTCTTCGGTCTTTTTGTGCAGAGTTGGCATAGTCTTGCCATGCTTGAATGGGGTTTCTCCGGGTACTCTGGTATCCCATCCACATACCAAAAACTGTAGTCCACGATCCTGAACCAGATACGTAGTATAGACGATACCAAAAGACAGTTAAGCTACCAAATAACAGAAGGATCCGTTTTGGAACCTGATCCAAAGAAATGAACGTTAATCATGATCACCAAGACTTTCAAGTCCTTGGTCCTGTGATGATGTGGCAATCATTTTGTCAACAGGGACCTCAGGAGGAACCTGTGCAGAAACCCTGACGGAGACCGAGCTCCCTGGTGCTACACCACTGACCCCAGCGTGCGCTGGGAATTCTGCAACTTGGAGAAATGTTCCAGCAGTCCTGTCGAAAGTACGCCCACCACTGAACCCACCACACCCGAAAATCCCTCCACGCAGGATCCGATCCAGAGAGGTAAAATCCTTCTTTGCTGTTTGATTGTTTAACTTTTGTCTCATTGACTTTGCATTGTTTTGTTTCCCCCGCAGACTGCAAGGTTGGGAATGGTGCCAACTACCGCGGCTCGACTTCTATCACCATCATGGGTGTGACTTGTCAAGCTTGGAGTGCTCAAAGCCCACACCAACACAACAGTTTCACACCGGAGAGTCACCCCGACAAGGGCCTGGATGGCAACGTGAGTAGAGCCCTCCTTATGTACAGCGATGAGTCTTACGTTCGCTCCGTGGGCCTTCAGTTGGGGACTTACCTGAGTTTGGCCACCTTGAGTCGTGTTGGCCAACTCCTGTTATGGTTTTTCACTATGTGGACAAAAGTATTGGAACATATTTTGTGCTTCCCATTAACTTGTCTTTTCAGAGCTGCAGAAACCCGGACAACGATGTGAACGGACCCTGGTGCTACACAACAGACCGCAACAAGAAATGGGATTACTGTCAGATCCCTGACTGCGGTACGTAGACCCTCACAGACATGTCACCGTGCTTGCTGGGAGCTTTTATACTTTTTTTTTTGACAATACGCCGCTCTTCCTTTGTAGCGGGCGCAACTTGCGGCACACCCGCTACCAAACCCAAACGCTGCTACGGTCGCATCGTGGGCGGCTGTGTCGCCAAAGCACATTCTTGGCCTTGGCAGATCAGCCTTCGTACCAAGTGAGTCCTGGTAGAAAGATCAAGATGGCTGCTAATTTGATATACTAGACAGATGTGACACTGGAACTTTCCGTCTCCTTCCAGTTCAGGAATCCACTTCTGTGGGGGAACTCTGATACACCCTCAGTGGGTGCTGACAGCCGCCCACTGCCTGGAGAGGTGAGACTCTTACGTACTCAAGAGCAGACATGACATCACAAAAGCGGCGGCTAACAGCGGCATCCTCGACTTGCAGGTCAAGGCGACCGTCGTCCTACATGGTTATTCTGGGCTCGCACAGGGAGCGAAGCCTGGAGACATCCGCCCAGCAGAGGGCCTTGGAGAAGTTGGTGCTGGGACCCAACGGGGCTGACATTGCACTGCTAAAACTGCAAAGGTGACAAGTCATGAGCCCAATCCTGCCGGCTCATCAAAAAAAAACATTTGAACGATCTTACAAGAGTTGATTAAAAATCACTCTTACCAGACAGAAGTCATTTTTTGGTTTGAATTTGAAGAAGAAAAAAAAGGTAGAAAGTTGAATTTTCAATTACATGGTTGTAGAGTCTGAATTGTACAAAAATAATTCTAGTAGTTCTACTTCTTTTTGGATAAAGTCCCCACCCCACTCCAAAAAAGGGAATTGACGGAAATATTTGTGGCATGTGTTGCTGTTTCAGAAGGTAGAAAGTTGAATTTTCAATTACATGGTTGTAGCGTCTGAATTGTACAAAAATAATGTTCTACTTCTTTTTGGATAAAGTCCCCACCCCATTCCAAAAAAGGGAATTGACAGCAATATTTGTGGCGTGTGTTGTTGTTTCAGGCCTGCAGTCATTAACGATAAAGTCCTGCCAGCTTGTTTGCCCGAGAAGGATTACGTGGTTCCCAGTGGAACTGAATGCTATGTCACCGGATGGGGAGAAACTCAAGGTATGCGTCATATCACACATTTTTGGTGGATGCAAAAAAAGCTTGTGTTAATTAAGTTCGAACTTACCAGCGGCTGCTGTTGAGGGCGTTTTAGGGAATAGCACACTCCAGAATTTTTTGAACAATCAGCCCCTGCAACCCATTTCACTTTGCATCGTGAAATTTGGGAGGCATTTCAATAATGATTAGACCAGCAAAATAAAAAAACAAAAAACAAAACAAAACAAAAAAAAAAAGTCTCAAAAAGCCATGTCTGGAGACACACAGGAAATCTGACGTTTTGATTTGAAGGAAACATTTTAGGGTCATTTCCATGAGTCCTTCAAAGACAAACTTGTTACTAGACAGGTGCTAGACAGTATACATTTTTTTGTTTTGTGGCTACCGTGGTTATCAGGCACAGGTGGCGAGGGCGTCCTAAAGGAAACGGGTTTCCCGGTTATTGAGAACAAGATCTGCAACCGCCCATCGTACTTGAACGGCCGAGTGAAAGATCACGAGATGTGCGCCGGGAACATCGATGGCGGCACCGATAGTTGCCAGGTAACCTCGAAATCTTTCCGCCGTTGAAGATCGTTTGAAAGTCAACACTTAATATTGTATCACATCCTCTCCCGACTCTCTACACCCACAGGGCGACAGCGGGGGTCCTCTAGTGTGTCACGCGCACAACAAGTTCATCCTGCAGGGCGTCACGTCTTGGGGTTTGGGCTGCGCCAACGCCATGAAGCCCGGCGTCTATGCGCGAGTTTCCAAATTTGTGGACTGGATTGATCGAACCATCAAAGCCAATTGAAGTCGGCGGGAAGTCAAGAGTCGGAGCTGAATCGTAAAGGGGAAACAGAGTCAGCCTCGTGGCAAAATAGTTTCTACATGACTGGAATAAACACTGGGGATATGCCGAGAGTTGTCTTTCTGGTTCATTCCCTAAAACGGACATTTTGCGAAACAAGAGGACCCTCATGATCACAAACATAAAGGTGTTCAGAAGATACGCAAAGAGTTGTCCTTCCAGTTTAATCCTTGAAAGGAAGGGGAGGAGTTGTACAGAGCAGACACGACACAGCATGCGGCACACAAGATCATCTGACTAAATCGCGAGACTCTTGTCGTCGCAAATATACAAATGTAGTTTCGAGTATAAATAAATAATACGGATTCAGAGAAGGAGCTCAAACACTTGCGGGGTCTTGCTTGGCGGAAATGTTGCCGTTGGTGTTGGGGAGAAGCCTGGTGGAAAACTGCTGGTGCTGCTCCGCCGCTTTGTGCTTCATCCTGAAAACAGCAAAAGCCGCATTGAGTTTTAACATACAGTTAGCATTAGCCTTGGCAACCTAGCATGAAGTAGTAAGCTTTACCCGGAAATGTGTAACTTTAGCCCGTAAACTGAACGAGGCACTTGGCCCAGAAACTTGAAACTTTACCCAGGAACTGGTTTACTTCAGCTAGAAACTAGGGACTTTATTCAGAATCTTTTTCAGGAATGAGGAACCTTAGCCAGGAACTTAAGGGCTTTACACAGGAACAATTAACGGAGGCCTTGCACTAAGAACTCTCCTCACAAAAGTTTACTTTTTCTCAGGAACAAGGAACCTTACCCAGGAACTTGGCGCTTCAAGTACAGTACCTTCTGGGAACAAGGCTCTCCAGGCAGTAAAGAGAAAACGCTAAACTTCAATCAGAAGCTAGGAACTTTGGCCAAGAACTAAAATAGATACTTTAGCCAGGAACAAGATACTGGACAGTTTCGCTTGAAAATCAAAACTTTACTGAGAACCCTGTCAATTTTCCTTGAAACACAAAACCTTACCCAGGAACTAAGAACCTTACCTGGGAATATATCATTTTAGCCGAGAACTAGGAACTTTACTTGGAAACTTTTCTCAAGAACAACAAACTTTATCCGGTAATTTCGATCTTTACCCACGACCTTAGCATTTTACCTGAGAACAAGTAACTTAAAGGAACAAACTTAGGAACTATGAACTGAATCCTGAAATTATGAACTTTACCCAAGGAACAAGGAACTCTAGCCAGGAATGAGTACATTTACCTTGGGAAAGCTTACCTGGGAACTAGTATCAACCAAAACATTAGACATATCCTGTACATACATGTACATGGTTTTAGCTAGCTAGCAGAAACAGGACACACCTCCCTAACTTATGGTGTTATGTCCTGCGACTTACTTTTCTGGATGTTCCACATCATCAATGGTGTCGGGCAGCGGGACCCCGCGGGTTTCCGGTAGCATCAAGACCAAAGCACCAGCTAGGAATGCCAGGAAGCCTAAAAAAAAGTCAAAGGTTAGCCACTGCAACAAGCTACAGCGACCTAGCCCGAAGCAACGGTGGGCTAACCGAAGATGATGAGGGGCAGCTCCAACCAGATGACGGCCAGTCGGTAGAGCAGGAAGGGGGCCACGATACCGCCCACGTCGCAGAGCGTGGAACACACAGACACGCCCAGATTCCTGATGTCACAGAGACGAAACTTTACTCAAGAACAAAAAACTTCAGCCAGACACTTAGAGCTTAGCCATGACCTAAAGACTTTACACAGGAACTAGGAAATGTACCTGGAAATTATCAAGTTAACATCGGAACATTTCATTTTATCGGGGAAAAAAATAACTTTGACTAGGAACTAGGAATTCGGAACTTGGCGGTAAAAGTTCCTAGTTTCTCTGCAAAACGACTTCACGGTGAAAGTTTCTACTTCCTGGTTAAAATGACACGTTCCGCCGTTAAGTTCCATATAAAGTTCTTAGTTTTTGGGGTAAAGTTCTGCTGCAAAGTTGTTTGCTCGTGGTTTTAAGTGTTTTGCACACCGGGTAAAGTTCTTGAGTTCCTAGTTTCTGGGTAAAGATAATAAAGGTTCTAGTAAAGGGGAAAAGTTCCAAGTTCTAAAGCCCATGTTGATAAGTAGGCTTGAGGCGACGACAGTTTTACCTGACAAAAGTCGGATAGAGTTCCGTGTTGACGAAGACGACCATCTCAAATGCCATGGTGATGCCCAGCCGGCCCACACACTCCACCGTCGTCCTCAACCAACCTGCCGGCCAGTGCAAGCGCAAGCGCGCGTTAGCTCGCGGCTTCAAAAAAGACAGCCTTACTCACCATCGTGAAGGAAGACCGCGATGAAGCAGGCAGCTCCGGCCACGGCGTTGGCGGCGGCGAAGGGGAGGCGGCGGCCAACGCGCTCGATGGTGAAGAGGATGAGGAAGGCGGCGGGGAACTCCATCAGGGCAGAGATCAGGAAGCTGACGTAAACGTTTCCTCCCATGATGCCCAGACGCATGATCAGGCCCTGGTAGACCACCGCACTGGTGAACCTGCGACAACATGGCACCAAAATATTTGAGCAAGCCTTATTTTTTTTATATATATATATATATATATTTTTTTTTTTTTTATATTTATATTGCATTCTATACTGTGTACAGTTCTTTTTCTGAAACATGTATTAATTTTGCATGCATGCAAGACTGTGTTTTTCTCTTCTCGGGTCGACAAAGAGTCCCGTGCTAATTTCCATTAGCCTGTCTGAGGAGTTTTCATGATGTCAGTAGTAAGCTAGAACGGACCAAGGTTATTATAGTTAACAAAGAGTGGACGAAATTAAACTAATTTCATTGCGAAAATATCCATAGTTTCTATGTTTGGCAATTAATTTCATAAAAGAGCTTTTTGGGGCTTATTTGAAATGTATTTCGGGATTATTGTTCAGCTATTTCGAGAAAGGAAGGCTGAACATTTTGACATTGCAATGTACTTGATTACACGTTATTGTGATTTTTGGGGGATTTTTTAAAATCTTGCACATGACAAATATTCCATATGAAAAAAAAAATGAAAAAAAATCTAAAACTATTAAATATAAAACTAAAAAAAAAAAAGCATTTTCTAAAAACCAGACCCGCTGTAAAATTAAATTAAAAGGAACTATATTTACACAACAAAAGTCAAAACAAAATAAAATCAAAAACGGAAAATCCCAATTCTAACCCTGGTGGGGACTGACCAGTTGTAGCTGAGGATGAAGGTGTGCTTCCTCATGTTGGGCGTTCGGATCAGGTCCATCAAGGAAGCTTTGGCCGACGAGTCGGCGTTGTCGTCTGCCAGAGTCTGTCGCCGACGAAGCAGAAGGAGATAAACCGGGTTTGTACTCTTAATGTGTGATTTGAAGACGAAGCCCACTGAGAGCAGACCTCAATGTTTTTGGTCAGAGTCCTGTTGTTCTCTTTGGCCATTGCCTCAGTGATCGCTACAGCTTGGGACTTCCTGTTCTGCGATAGAAGCCATCTTGGAGATTCCGGGATGAACCTGTCAATACGAGACGAGACGGGGTATTGAAACCGTAGCGTATTATGAGTTGTTTCGAAAAGTTAAGCCTCTGGTTCTCGAGTCTGGATCCATCGGTGAAAAAGTTCTCTGGTAAAAGTTACAATCCAATTTCCTGGGTCAAGTTACTAGTTCCAAAGTCAAGCTCACCAGTAGTAGATGACGTAAACGAAGTAGGGCACGGTGATGACCACCTGGAGCCAGCGCCAGTCGGTGATGAAGTAGGCCAGCAAGGGAAGCACCAGCAGGCCCACACTGAAGAACATTTGGTACAAAACGCCCACCGTGCGCCTTGACTCCACGCCCACGATCTCCGTGACTGGGAGGGAGTAGCATCGAATCGTGAAATCGTCATCCGTCGCTAGATCAAGGTTCACTTTGACACATGTGGCTACTTGGCTAAGTTTCTACAATCTGGACTCGATCAAAAGCGTGACTTACTCAGCACATATCCCGCCATCCATCCGCCCTTCACGCCAAACCCGAAGAGCACCCTGAAGATCAGCATGGACACGTAGTTGGGCGCCAAGGCCACCAGGATGCCCGCCACACCATTAAACACGTTGGACATCACGAAGCTCAATTTCCTGCCAAACCTGGGCAGAGGGAGGAAAAAAAAAAAAAAATGGCGGGAGGCGAGTGAGCAACGGCCAGGACGACGAGGGCGGGTGACGTTTGGGGCTTACCTGTCGGCCAAGTAGCCGATGGCTATGCTTCCCAGCAGGAAGCCCACGTTGAGCATGGCCTGGAACATGTCCATCAGCCAGGCGTCGGAGCACACCAAGTCAAACTGTAGACAACGGCAGATACCAGGTTGGAAACGGCAGGGGTGGGGGGTGAAAAAAAAAAATACAAAATAAAATAAAAAAATTAAACCTCTGTAGTAGTAGCTAGACGCATTTTTATGTAATCATGGAATACTTGTGTGCTTTTTTTTTTTTAACGGGGCTTGATGTGCATGCAAAGTTTGGCGAGTTTGGATCCATTTTTAGGCCATTAAAATTTTGTATTCATTTGGAGAATAATTTCCAAATCTACAAAAAACAAAAGCGTAACCTTTGCAGCGGTCGCTGTTCGTACCCTAATAAACAGATAGGAAAGTTAAACGATTGATTCATGTGTAAATGCAGAAATAATTGATTTTCGCAAGTGATGGAATATATGCCGATGAGTATTTTGTTGTCTGTCATCGTTGGCAAAAACAAAACAAAAAAACCCCCAGAACTTGTCAAGACTGTGTGTACCTCAGTGACGAACGAACGCCTCCCCTCGTAGTCATACTCCCATCCGCTGGCGCAGGGCTTGACGGGCAACCCGCTCAGGTCAATTTCCTCGGTGTCGCAGGTGAGCGTGGCGTTCCAGTCCACATCATACTGCTCACAACAGCTGTACTGCAGCTCGCCCGACACGTTAACCAGCGGCGACGTCAGCCGCCGGCCGTCGGCCAGGCTGCGTCCGCACGTCCGCCTCCACTGCTCCACCGTGCCCTCCCGACACCAGTGGTCCGGCGTGAAACCCTGGAAGACGATGCCTACGTAGACGCCGGCCCACGGCATCGACACCAGGCAGAGCAGGGCGAAGATGCGCTTCTGGCAGCGGCCGAATTTGCCGACTTCTTCCAAGATGTCATCGAATGTAGTCATTGTTGGCGTGAAAAGTGGCGAGTGGTCCGGTCCGCTGGGTTTTTTAAGCGGACGGGTCCGAGCAAAGTTCAGGGGCTGAGCGGCGAGGCGTTAAAGCGTGTTTACAGACGCATGCTTCGGGGGATGTCACATGGCCGTCACTTACGGACATGAACGCACATGCGAACGGTCCAGTTATCGGTCGGTCGGGAAAAAAGTGCATTTACGTGAGGTAAGGTATTTATTCTGGCATGGAAATAGGGGGGCTTGTGTGAAATCAATTTGTGCATATGAATGACACAAACAATTTCCCCCCCTTAATACAGTACCAGCCAATATTGGACCAAGTCTGAAAAGACGTCTAAAAACGTCTTTGGGAGTGAATGAGTTAAGAGAATGGAAATTTATGTGGGGAGAGGCGTTCATTTTTTCATGTGCAAGATAATCCGTTTTTTTTCCTCCCAGGGAGAGGAATAAGGAGGTGAGTGATTTATGTTCAAGGTGATGATACTTGCCCAAATTATTACTTTTATTTTTTTGCTGTTGTTGTAGAGGCTGTTTATGTGAGGTGAGGCGTTCATGAAACACTCTCGATCATCGGTACTTGCCAGAGGGGAAAACAGTTGAATTCTTGTGCGGTCCAAGGCCTAGTTTTCTGAGGGTGTTTAGGCAAAGCGAGCCCTTGATTTACTCAACGGATCGACACCTGATCAACTGTAAGTCAATTATTGCGTCAAATGACGATGAGCAGCTGTTGATCATTGTTTGGAGGGAAAAAAAGGTGTTTAGGTTTTCTCAAGTGGACATGAATTGATCATGTTTTTTGGGTGCGGAGGGAAAAAAAATGGGAAATTTATGGGGGGGTGAGGTGTTTACATCTTAAATTGCGAAACGCTTTTTTTTCTGGAGGGGGACAAAGGAGGGTGATGTTAGATGAGGCGTTTATGTGCTCACGTGGAACTCAATCACTTTTTTTTTTTTTTTTTTTTTTTTGAAAGGGGCATTTATGTCAGGGGGTGCGTTCAGTTGTTTTAATTAAAGGCACTGGTAGAACCGAGTCCACGATTTGAGGATGGATGGTCCTGTCGGTTACAATGTCTCGAGTCACATGTCCTATCATTTCCGAAAGAAATTCGAAGCCGTACAAAAAAAACCCCAAATACACCAGAGCGTCATTCATGAGGTGTTCATTCAAAAAAAATAAAAATAAAAACTTTCAAGACATCAGTACATGGAGGATCTTTTCGAGAGGAAAACAAGCACAAACTTGAGACGACAAAAGCAGGATGGTGATGATGATCGCACTTGTGCTTTTCTCCCTCAATTTTTTTTTTGTCCCCTTTTCAAAATCTCAGACAACAAAGCATGGGTGAATCCCCGCAATTTTTTTCATTGTTGGGACAGTACCAAACACATTCACATACCAAAGCCAGACTTCCTCACAGCTTTGACGATAATACAGAATTTATTCGTTGAAATGTTACGGGTTGAATAAATACTGCTCGACATAAACGTCTTGAAGCTTCGTGACCGAAACGTACTCGGCATTTCTTATGTCTACTCAAATGGCGACATTGTTTCGAAGGTGATAAAATAGTTGAAATAATTTGTCTGAGGTGAGGCATTTATTTTCTCAAGTGGCCAACAACTGATCATCAATTTATTCTTTTCCTTGGCGGAGACAGGGCATTTATTTCCTCAAATGATCTATTTTTCGTTTATCTCAAGTGTGCCATTTATTTACCGAAGTGATTATGTGGGGTGAGGTGTTTATTCAAGTGGAAACGGGGAGCATTTATGTGAAGTGAGGCAATTATTTGCGGAAGTGGGCAACACTTGAGCACATCTGTTTTTTGTCCCCCATGAGAAGGTGAGGCTGTGCACCTTTTTGTCTGATGGGGCAATTATGTGAGGCGAGGCATTAATATACCGAAGTGGTCCACCCTTGATTACTTTGATTTTCAGAGGAATAAAAATATTTGTGAGTCTTCATAATTTAGCTGGCATTTTCACCCCAAAATATTTGGGAAATACCTATTTGACTACCGTTTTGACAGCGCGACCAAAAAGCAATGACAACAGGCGTAGAAATATGGCTTCGACAGGGCAACTTTACTCACAAGGCCACTCTGAGAACGTTCACCTGACATCCGTCCGCAGAATCACGCTTAAATAATCATAAAATATCAAACAAACAAAAGGATCGTGTACTCGAGCACGAAAATGCGAGAACAATCTTAAAAAAAAGCCTCACGTTCTCTTTTCAGGGGGAGTAAAGATTCGCATTTTACCTTGAGTGTAAACAATCTGACACCCGAGCATCTTTATTCCCTTTAAAGCCGGACGACGACTAACCTTCACCGCCTACGTCGAGAGTTTGTTCGTCGTTTTCACGGCCGCTCGAACCATTTGCTGCGCCGCTTTTGCTGCCGCGTACGACCTTCCGTCTTAAACAATCTGCAAAGAGACACTCGCTTTGAGATAAAGTGCTAACGAAATGGCACGGCTACAATCAAAAAAAAAAAGAACACCGTTGTGGACAAACGTGGCGCCCGGTGGCCAACTTGCCCGTCTTGATCGCTTCCAGAGCAACGGTGAGAAACACTTTTTAAATAAACGGAGCAATCAATAAATAACAAAATGGCGGCAAAAGGGGGCGGAGGAAGTGTCAGTAATGCTGAGGGCGTTTCTATGGCGACATTCACTGAGAAAGAGATTGAGAGAGAGCGAGAGAGAGAGAGATAGAGAGAGAGAGTGCAGTTCCGGAGGGTGAGTTACACCCGCAGGAGGTCCTCATCGCTGTCGTCGTCATCCTCCCGCTTGGCTTTAGGTGCCGCGTTGTTATTGAGGCGGCCGGCCGCCAAGCGAGCTTTGTGGCTCCTCCGCTTTCGTTCGGGCTCATCCAGGAGGCCCACCAGATCTTCGTCGCTCTCCTCCTGATCGGCACGACAACAAGAGAGGTGAGAGCTTATCTTGACAAAGTGCAAGCAAAGTGGGGGAAATACGTGTTGCTTTTGTTTGTTATTTCGTCAAAGCGAAGGCGAGAGCTTATCTTGACAAAGTGCAAGCAAAGTGGGGGGAAATACGTGTTGCTTTTGTTTATTTCGTCAAAGCGAAGGCAACATGCGTTGCTTCATCGGTTTTCTTGTTATCTGGCCGAAGTGCAAGTGAAGGAAGGGAAGGTATGTTGTCATGTTGACAAAGGGCAAGTGAAGGCGACGTGTGTTGCTACGATGCTAAAGCACAAACGAAGACAAGCTGCGTTGGTTTGTCTTGCCTGTTAGCCAAAAAAAATTTTTTTTAATTTTTTTACCTGCAGGAAGACGCTGCGATGGGCGAAGGATGACTTGACCACACGCACTCCGGGAACGCTGAGCACCTCGTCCTCGCTGTCGTCCTCCTGCTCGTCCAACGAGAAGGAACGAAGGCCGTCCGTGTTGACCGGCTTGGTTTTGATGTGCCCGTTGCTTTGGTGACTGCGGCCCCGATGCGAAGAGGAGAAGGACAAAGTGGAAGAGGTCGCAGAAGGAGCCTCGAGTTCCTCCATCAGCCACTCCATCTCGTCTTCGCCCGCATCTTCGTCCATGTTCACCTGAAAGCCCGCGCAGGGGACATTCCTTCACAACCCAACACATGACGCTGGACGCAAATATTGAGCCGCCTGCTGGGAGTGAAGAAACTGTGGAGTTGTGACAATTTTGATTTTTTTTTTTTGGAAACCTTTAAGTTATTTGCCCTCCCATCAGAGATTTCTGCAAAGAGCAGGGAGAGAGGAAGGAACCTGTCAAGCCCTCCAAAATCAAAAGATATGACCTCATGTTGAATGAAGACCGACTATAATTAAATGCAAAATGTCCTTTGTTTTTATCTTTAGAGCCGCCTGCTGGGAGTGAAGAAACTGTGGAGTTGCTATTGCAGACACGACAATTTAGGTTTTATTTTTTTGGGAACCTTTTTGGTCATTGCTCGTTTTACAAGTTCGTTGCCCTCCCATCGGAGATTTGGGCGAAGAGCAGGGAGAGAGGAAGGAACCCGTCAAGCCCTCCAAAATCAAAAGATATGACTTCCTGTCGAATGAAGACCACGGGCAAAATGTCCTTTGTTTTCATCTTTCATTAAATTGAGCTTTCGTGGTTCATTTTAAATGTATTCCTCTCTGGTTGTACAGAAGAACAACACTGAACTGTCAGTTAGGAATTGCAGTTTCTTACTTCATTAAATTACTATTTGTGACCTTTTGCAATCCGCTAATACAGCTTGAGCTTTCGTGGTTCATTTTAAATGTATTCCTCTGTGGCTGTACGGAAGTTTCTTACTTCATTAAATTATTATTTGTGACCTTTTGCAATCCGTTAATACTGCATATATAAAGAATACTAAAACTAATCAAAAGTAAACTAAAATGAGGTAGTTTGGAAAAAAATAAATAAATAAAAATTGACCATCCTGCTCTAAAAACAATCTAAAAGCAAGTGAAAAAAAAGTCAAAATTAAAAATTTAAAAATAGCACAAAAAATCAAATATCATAACCCTGGTCTAAAAGTACATCGACTTCAGTCACTCGTTCACACACCTTGGAATATTTATAGGAGACCTGGTTGCCTCTCCTGCAGCAGCCGGCCACCTTCTGAATCATCAATTCTCTGGAAGGGAACAAAAGCTAAATTTATCAAACGGATCTCAATTTTCATCAACTGCAATGTCTACATTCATCTAATTTACATAATAATCGCCGTTACACTACATTTTGATGACCATGACAGCTAGGCTAAGATCCAGCTCACCCGCCACCCTCATGAGGATAAAACACATGAAAAAAATGACTCCTTCAAAAGAAAAGACGTTTTTCGTACCTTCTCTCTCGCTTCCGCAGCACCAGCGCGAGTAGACAAACGCTCATGCCCGCCATCAGGAGGCTCACCAACACGGCCAACACTTGACTCCTCCTGGAAAGAGCCGGGAGGTCGCCGTCTTCGTCATCTTGCGTCTGTGTGTCCACAGTCCTACAGGACACGGAGAAGACACGTCATGGCTGGTCTATTATTCCGCATTTACATGGCGGGGGACACCCTGAACTGGTTGAACAGGGCACGTGTAGACGAACATTCGTTTGCGCTCACACTCGCACCTTGGGGCAATTTAGAGTGTTCGATGGAACCTTCCATGCATGTTTTTGTTACCCGGAGAAAACCCACGGGGAGAACACGCAAACTCCACACAGGAAGGTCGCAGCCGGAATCGAACCCCGCACCTCTGCACTGTGAGACGGACGTGTTAACCAATCGCCCACCGTATCATACATCGCGTCATACATCGACCAAAACCATTTTAACTCTGTCATAATATTTTGTGTGACTCACGTGAGGCCACACACGGCGTCGGTGTGCCACACAAACATGTACTGGCACTCGTCAGTCTCCCGCATGAACTTGGGGATGCCCACGCCAGCCGTCGGGTTGCACTGAAACATGATGGTGGACGACGCCGTTTTGGTTCTCTCGCGCCCGCACGTCGAGTCCGAGGACACCGTCACATCCAGGTTGGCACCTGTTGGGCGAATTAGACATACGTTGAATAGGTAAAGTCGTCACGGCAATTTCCTTTTTTCTCCACATTTTTTTTTCATGTTGCCCCCCCCCCCCCAAAAAAAAAAACAAGTGTCCACAACCCTCCTTTCATTTGTAGCATTTTAAGACCTCGGAATGGCAGATTAAAGGATCGTGAATTCTTTTTAAGGCTTTTAAAAGATAAGCGCACTCCCTGCATGCTATACACGTGCTTTCTGTCAACGTCTCTTTTTCCTCACAAATTATCTCCAAATTACATAATAAAAGTCAATGAGTCACTGTACCCGCTTACTTTTCAGGACTTCATGGCGCTGATGCATGAAAAGATCACGTATTAACCTTCAAGGGGCCAGACGAAATAAACTCTCGATTTTCAAGGCTGCACTCGACAGCAGGGCAGGGCAAACTTTTCGACTTGAATTTTAAATCATGCTGTTCATAGCGGTATAAATCGTTCCATCCATTGGTGGAGACAAGTTAGCGGGCGAAAAGATTTTTTTTTTTCCCACCGCAAATAATTTGAATCTAATCAGTAGTTCCCTGTTTAAAAAAAAAAAAAAAATGGTGACCTGTGCTCTTAAGTGAGCATGTCAAATACCTTTAATGCAATATTTGGCCTTGCTGGAGGATCCGATCCGCCGCCTGTAGGCTCCGTTGAGTTTGACCTGGCATATGTTGGCGCCCACGCAGGTGGGCAGGGAGCTGTTGGTGAGCCCGGACAGTTGGATGTGGTAGATGTAGTGGTCGCCGTTATCTCTGATGTCTCCGGAGGCTTGGTGCGGACTGAGGACACACACACACGTTTTGAGATGTGACTGCGGGTGGAGGGTAGAAGAAGGGGCAACACATTTATTTCACACGACGCTACCTGAAGTAAAGCTCCCCGAGACTGAGGCGGGCGCCCGTGTTGGGGTTCTGAATGGTGCCGTTGACCATCTCGACCTCACGCTGCTTGACGGCGCACGCCAAGTGGGTCTCCCAGCCGATCACAAAGAGGCAGGACGCCCTGTCGGTCCTGAGAGATTTCATGCACACGACTTTAAAGTTTGCGCTGATGTAACACACAGGCTGCCACAAAAAAAAAAAAAAAAAAAAACGTACACAGTCACAAGAAAATAAGATCAAGTTTTGGATAACAAACAAAAGAAATCAATGGTATTTTTCTCCCTTGTTTAGTCGAATCTTTCCTGTTCGTTTGGAAATGTCCAAAGTGGCTTCCCCTCTTTTCAAAACACAGCTGATAACGCCGACCGAAGAGATTTGGCAACATTGATGAACACATCGTTTGGAATTGCGAGACTTTGTCGGTTCTTTTTTGAACTCATCGACTGCCCCCGGTTTTGTGAATGTTCTCCCCTCAAAAGTCAATGAATCATGCCACCGTTTAGGTTTACTTCCACCTTAACCCTGGAGAACCCAAGAACCCTTTTCTTCTTAGGAAAATGATGAATTATACATTAAATGACTGCTATATGTTCACTGAACACCAAAATATAAGTTTTTTCAAATATTCAATGCCTTAATCCTAATTTAGGATAAGGGCCAAATTTGACCCTTTGGGATTTAAGGGGAGCATTTGAGTAGCAGAATTTATAGGGGCCAAATTTGACCCCGTGGGTTCTCCAGGAAACAAAAAAATATCGATATACAGCGAAAGAGTAAGGCGCAATCAAAGAGTGAGTGCGTTTTCTGAGGAGCCCGTTTAGCAACGGCGAAAACTTATAAAGGCAGCCACTCAAGTGTTCAATGCTGATATATAACTGAAATAAATTGTCGTCCACCCCCTTTTGCCGCCATTTTGTTTTCTTCCCGTCGCCTTTGAAAACGCATCTCGCTGAGTGCTATGTAAATCCTACGTCTTATTTTGAAATTTTGTGCAGTTTTGATGTGTAACAGGATTGACTTCCGTATATCAAACTAACGGTCCTACACAGCTTCAGTCACTGAAAAGTCAGCTCGAGATTTGGGCATATATGGATAAGAAATATAAATACATGGATGTTATTTTTATCGGAGAAAAATAAGAAGTGTTATGAACTCATTCAGTACCACCCAATTCTAGACCAAGTCTGAAAAGACGTTTAAAAACGTCTTTGGGAGTGAATGAGTGAAAGACAACGAGATATATTCCAGGAGCTCTACAGTACCGCATTGCTTAATAATGACGTCTTAAGAAGCCAAAGTTTAACGCGAAAGACGCACACTCTTCTCTCATTAACCGGTAGCTCGAGACAGCCAAACTGGAAAGTAAATGAATGTCACCGTCCCAAGTTTTTCGCAACTAAAGCGTCCGGCGCGTTTGTGGACTTCACTGCCGCCTGGCCTTTTTGTCACATGTCGAGCTGCGTTCATACTTGATGATGGCCGGGTGTCCGAGAGTGGTGCTGCAACTCAGCTGGATCTCCGTCTTTGCTGGCACGCCGTTACCGCAAGAGGCGTCGCCGGCTGAATAGTTGACCGAAATCATGGCGTCTATGTGAGAGGGAAGAGTGAGACCAGTTATAGGTAGATAAATACCGGTACTTTATTCAAGCCGTAATTTAACGTCATGATTTCTCACCCTTGTAACTCATCTTCTGAGTGTGGACACGACCCAGCGTCTGCGTGGTTCCGTCTGCCAAGTGCCGACACACAGTGGCCCCCTCGTCACAACCCGGGGGTCCTTTATGAATCCCCTGACACAAGTTGACGAAATACCTGGCGATATGGAAATGGGAGAGAGTCACGAGGCCCGACAATGAGAAGACAAATCTCATTTCCCAAAAGAGACTCACGAGTCGCCGTCGTGGTTGAACTTCCACGGCTTCGTGATGGAAGAGAGGCCTCGCAGGTCGAAGGTTTGATGCTGACTGACCAGCTTGCACTCCATCTTCCGCGGGGCGCACACGGCGCTCGTTCGCCACTGGAAGGTTGCCGAGCATCCCGCCGTTTCCGACAGCAGCTGCGGGGAGCCGTGGCCCGCGGACGGGTCGCAGGTAAACAGGATGGACGACCGGCGCTTGGCAGACGCTAAATCAAGAGGGGAAAGAATGAAGACGTATTCGAGCCGCAATTGCGTTTTCCAGTCATCGAACTTCGACGCCTGCACGCAACGAAACTATGAAATGGACGACTTCCTGTGCCTTTTCAGGCGTGTCTTGAGACTTTTTGGGCGGTTTCGCTTCTGTTAATCCAAATTTTGTGTTACAGACTGAAACTGTCTGCAAGGGCTGAGGTTTCACACTCTAGATGTTGGGGGGGGGGGCACCTTCAAAACTCTAAAACACAGGTGTCGAACTAGAGGCCCGGGGGCCAGATGTGGCCCGCCACATCATTTTAAGTGGCCCGCGAAAGCAAATCAAAGATGACGACTTCCATGATACTTGCTAAAATGGGTACCAAACCTTCAAATTTTCATATGTAATAAATTTGTGACATATTATAAGCATTTTTTTTTTGTTACCAAATCCCTCATTCGAGTTACTTAAATAATAGTTGAATAGAACATTATTCTTGACTTCTTTTTAGTTTCACTCATCACGGCCCTCCAAGGGAAACGGGAATTACAATGTGGCCCGCCGCAAAAATGGGTTTGACACCCCTGCTCTAAAATGTCTGCTTCAACTCAAAATGTCTTGAGCTACTGTATCTTTTCTGGCATGGCTTCTTGAGACATTTTTGTCTCCATGCATGCCCAACAAATCGTTAAGTGAAACTGACTGCTGGGGGTAAATTTCCAAATTCACGTTGGCTTTTAAAGGGCAGTCGCGGGAAAAATTTAAAACATCTGCTTCAGTAACAAAAAAAAAAAAAAAAAAAAAAAAAAGAACGGCCAACTTCCTGTCTCTTTTCTGGCCAGGCTTCTGGACAGTGTTTTTTTTTTTTTGTGGGCTTACTCATGATAAACATGTCTACCAAATTTCAAGTTGCTGAGTGAACTTTGCAGCCTCACCTGGCTCGCAGAAGCCCCATTTTTGATCCTTGTCATAGTTGGCGGTCGTGGCGCACCACTTCTTGCCATCGGTCCTGTCATCTGTGGTGCATTCAGTGTACGACCGCTTCATGAACGTGAAGGGGAACACGCACGCCTCACCTTCATGCGTCACTACAACACATATAGGTATCTCTTATGAGGGCTGTCAATTAAAAAATATGAACAAAACCAAGACCCAATAGCTTCCTTGCGATCAGACATGGGAGCACTTCAGACAGTGGCCACCGCGTACTTACCGGGTGGGCACGGATCGCCGCCGCCGTACTGCATCAGCACGGCTTGCTCCTCGTGCTTGAAATCCATGGTCATGGCCTTGCTGATGCCGAACGACACCGCCGATTTGCCCGAGCCCGCCACACGACAAACGGCGGCGCCCTTGCAAGTGGGCTCGGCCACCGAGCTGCACACATTGATGAGGTAGCTGGTGGAGGTGTCCAGCGGGACCTGTCAACACAAATGAACGCATGTCACATGATATTAACTCATTCAGTACCAGCCAATTCTAGACCAAGTCTGAAATGACGTTTAAAAACGGCTTTGGGAGTGAATGAGTTAAGACTGTCGTAAATTCGGGGAGGGGGGGGTGGGGGTGATGCACAAAGCCTCACCTGCACTTGGCCTGTCAATGTCGCCAAGTCAAAAGTGTACTGCAGCTGAGTGTCAACCAGTTTGCATCCGCTGGTGTGGGTGGCATCCGAACACACGATAGGGGTCGCCCATTCAAAAACGTAAACGCAGCCCTGCAGCCTCAGCATGTGCGGGGATCCCTGAAGACACAAAGCCCAGTTTTTGCTGTGCTAAAACGAGAGTTTGGAACACAAAAAACAACAAAAAAAAAAAAAAAAAAAAAAAAAACAGATGTCATGCAGTAAATAGTGTTCTAACCAGCTCCACGCCTCTCTGGCAGGTGAAGATGATGGTGGAGGTGTAGTTTAGTGCCGGGTTCGACGCACACCGGGTGGAGCTGAAATAAGTGATGGACACATCGCCCGTGGCGCTGATCTGAGGGCCGCTCGTCGTCCGCCCGATGTCCTTTCATCGACGCAAAGAGAAATGTCAAGCGTCAAGACTCTGACAATTATTATAAACGTCATTCCTCTTCCACTTCAAAGAAGGTCATCCGTTGTTGTGCAATAATATCTGCATTCTTATTGACATGTTCAAATCAAATTAATTGTGACTCACAATTGGGGGTCCGTTGTCTGGGTCCATACAGACGATGGCGCCAGGCGGGCAGGTGACACCGGGAATGGGGTTCAGAGGCTGACAAATGTTGATGTAAAAGTCTGGAAAGTCATCATTTTCGTCCACCGCGTCATCTGAAGACCACAAAGGCAAAAAGAGGGATCGACGTGGACGAACAACATCGAGCCGGTTGACAAGTCATCTGTGCGCGCAAGCGAACCTGTGGCGGTGTAGTATCCAGTGAAGTGGATCAGAGGAGACAGGTCAATCGTGTTGGAGCCATTCCGGACAGAACATGTGACCTGGGAGGATGTCATAAGGTGATCAAAGACACTGTTTTGGCCGTCATCTTTACAGCGACTTCCAACATTTTAGACATGGTGGTAAATCTGGAGTCATGGCGCATCACAAGTTGTTCATCCATGTTTGCTTTGTTTTTTTTAATCACGCACACAAACATACTCACAGGCTGCTCGCACACCAGGTGAGTGTGGAAGGCAAACAAATGCGTGCACGTGTCTGCGTTGGAGTCAATGAGGACTGGTTCCGGTAGGGCAGAGCTCATACTGGGTGGTCTAGAAAATACATTGGATAACTTTATAAAGTCGGCACGCAATCTCTGAGCAGATGTCATCGTAGGGAGTGGACACCCTACCGGCAGATGAAGTGGATGACGGTGTTGTGCTTGAGGGCGGGGTTGGCGGGGCATGGACTTCCTCCCTCATACGTCAGCTCCACCACGTGATCCTTGTACGAGAGCTTCCCACTGGTCTGGCCACCGCTCAGCGCAGTGTTGACGTCTTTAATGCACACCGCTGCGACAAAAATCAAGACTTGAGCACATGCATATGCGTTATGAATATCGAGTGGAAACGTTGATAGTCGCTGCAAGGAGAAAAGACCGCCATGGGATGGAAATGGCGGATGTTGGTGGAAGTTAATGTGTCATCGGCTAGCCTGCATGGATGAATACGGTATAGCATTGAACCGAGTGGTGAACTTTGAGCCTCTGATGATGAAATATGAATGTAGCATACATATATTATTTAAAAAAAAATAATTTCAATAATAATTCCATTTTGAAAATAACAAATATGGATGAAAAAATTTAATCTTGACAGGAAGTGGGATACGAAAAGATCCCTGGGGTATTTTTGAAGCGAGCATGTCACAGATGCATCAAGACACCTGGGAAAGGATTCCAATTGTGACCTACCGGTTCCTGGGCTACAGCCGGCGTTGGCCACGTCCGCGCAAATGTTGACGCGGAACATCCTGCTGTGGATGTCGTGGTCGTACACCGTGTAACCGCCATCCCGTCTCAGGCTGTTCAGGTCAAACAAGTGACCTTCAAAAGACAAAAGATTTCATGAAAAAAGAAATCACAGTTTGCAACATCGGGGATGGGTAGTACAATTTTTTATTTTATTTTGTTTTTTTTTTTTTGCAATGCAACAAATGCTGCGGGATTCGAAAGGAAATTGAACTGGGTAGGATGAAAAAAACGCATCGGATCAGATCTAGTCCGCGGGACACATTTTGCCCTCTACCTAAACTACATGGATATGCTGCAAAAGGAAAGTTAAAAATTCAACCTGTAGCTGGGTTGGCGACTCTGCAGCCGTCGTGCTGGCTGCTGTTCAATGGGCAGGCAGCGGCCGTGAACCACACGAAGGTGTACAAACAGTCCTCGATGGCGGAAATGAGAGTTGGACGAGAGTCCTGAGAGGGGATATAAAGGTTTGAAACCATAACGTGGGGTGGTTCTGGAACAATAATTTTGTGCAAGATAAAGTCTACATTTGGTAACGTACAACTTGGTCTTTGTCGCACTTGAAGCGAATGATGGTACTCCTGTTGCGGACTCCGTCGGGACAGGCCTGGCCGCCGCTGTACTGCAGCTTCAGCACGCTCGTGTCCCACGTGGGGCCGCTCGTCACATGACCCAGACTCACGTATTGGTCTCCGATCTTCACGCAGGATGCACTGCCGGAGGGACACTTCCACGAACCTGCCGCAGCAGAAGAGCATCTTTCATTGAAAGCAAACATATTTGGGAAGAGTGACGGGCACAAAAGACGCACCTCCCTGCGGCACCAGCGACCTGCAGATATTGATGTAGAATCTCTTGCTGGTGTCCTCTGTCGAAGCTGTCACCTCCCAGTTGCGGGCCTCCATGGCCAGAGGTGAGAGGTCATAGGAGTGGCCCCGACTGTCACTGGAGGGCAGGAAGAGCAAACATAACTACCGGATGTGACCGTAGACCAGAAAAAAGGGGTACCGATGCACTACATTCACCCCGTCGCCTACCTAAAGCTCGCTATTTATATTTTTATTGATTCTTTCTGGCTCGCTGGTTCTGTCGCATGACAAAGTACGATGTCCGTGGATGTGACAATAAGATGGAGCTCCTTGAGAAGCATCTTACTGGTATGAGCAGCTGGTGGTTTTGACAGGGAGGCACGCCAGTGCGGTCGGCCAGTTGAACAAGTAGGTGCAATCCGGAGTCTCCTTGATGAATTCTGGCACCCCCTTAAGAAAAAGAAAACAAAGGGAAACTATTGCAGTTGCATCTTGTGTGCCGTAGTTCATTTGGGTAGTTTAACTGAAAAAAAAGCGATGAAGTCGAAGAGTTTGCAATCAAAGCGTGAAGCTTACAGGGTGCATGTCAGGGTGGCAGGAGAAGTGGATCTCTGTGGACCGCTGGTAGATCTTGTGACATGTCTCCCCGTTGGTGTAGTTCAAGATCAGCTGATCTCCCACGAAGATCAGACGCTGGTTAGCCACCCCTGCACGCGCACGCACACACACGCATATCAACCACAATTGCAGAAAAAGCCACACAGCAGAGACAGACCGCAAACCGGGACGCTTTTTTTTTTTTTGGTCACCTGCTATCTTGTGGTTGCTTCCGTCCACCTGGCACGAGGAGACGGCGTCGTCGCCCGTGTCTTTGTCGGTGCAGACGCCCCTCTGGAGTCCGCCGCATACCGACAGGTGGTAGATGTACTTGTCGCTCCTCACTGGGTAATCTTTGCCCTTCAGGGAGCTCAGGTTGAACTCAAAGCCACTTCTCGGGTCGCGGACGCGGCACTCGTCACCTTGGAAGAAACGTGGGCAAGCACTATTGTCAGACAGACATTTAAAACCGTTACCGTTTAGGTTTTTTACATTACCTACTAAACTATGTACACATTAGCTACTACTTACAGGCATTCCAAATTTGTAGTCTTGATTAAAGCTATCAAGTGGCTTTTTGGGATGCGGGAAGAGCTCAGATTTTAGCACTAAAAATAACTACGAAGCAAATGCGCCAGTCATGACATCACCGGAACCGCTAGCAGTCAGGTGCATCGTCCGTGCAGCGACTCTACCTTGCGACTTCCTGATGGGACAGGCTTCGGAGGTCCGCAAAATGAAGACGTACTCGCAACCGTCCTGCCGGTCGAACATCAGGGAGCCCTGCAAAACACAAACACATGGTGTGTTTCTCGCCCAGCCCTATTTTGTGCAACTGAACATTGGCAGGAAGAACGTTCCAGATGACTCACTGGGCTGTCGTCGCACAACAAGATGATGCGTGTGGAGTAGCGAGACGCTGCGCCGCACTGGTCCCCGTGGTGGTACAAGATGCTGATGGAGCCGTCCTCCGCCACCTGCGGGCTGGCCTGGACCAGACCCAGGCTGTAACTGGCTCCATCAATGACGGCACAAGCACCCAAAGGACCCACTGCAGGGAGTCATATATGCATTTTGTGGCTCATAAATTTATCAAGCTTTTAAGAGTGAGTGCGCTTTTGGCCTTATTTATGTGTCCATGTATTAAATGTGCCGTGGATAACGCAGGGTAGCATTTGACAAATGCACTGTGAGAGCAATCGCACACTGACCAGGACAGTCCTTCAGAGAGGGGAGGGGTCTGCAGAAATTAATGTAAAAGCTGCGCGATTTCACCGCGTCCGTATCTATGGCAACCCAGGGGTTGTCCTCTTCGCCTCGGACCAGGTGACTCAAGTCGTACTCGTTGCCACGGGAATCTGGAGTGCACACAAACGCACGTTGAATTGAAGAAGGTGGACCGATCTCGCGACATCTTCCGTGCCGATACCGATGACGCGGCAGTCCACCGGCGCGGGGACGCAGGCCAGTGCGGTGGAGAACTCGAAGAGGACGTCGTGGACCACGTGGCTGGGCAGGGTGTTCAAGTCCTCACGCAGCAGCTTCAATGATCCCGGATGTGCGTTTGGATCGCACACCAAGTTAATGGTGAAGGTGTCCCGCGTTGCTGAAAAGGAAGGAAGAGGTCATTTTTTTTCCAACGGGGAAACATTGTGACGCTTCATACAAAGCAGTAAATTGTATTGTTGCGACTGACAGAAGCTACGACATATGTGCACATCAAAATAAAAGCATTGAAAGCAACAGAAAAAGGGGGAAAAACGAATTGATAAATACATTAAAAATAAAAGCAGTGCATACATTTCATTTTATTTTGACTTCTACACACACTGCGAGGGGGCCAAACAGAGACTGTGGTGAGGCGGAGGGTCGTACTTTGCCGTCTGCTTACCTGTCGAATCGTCACGGGGTCCCTTATATGTCAGTTTGAGGAGGCCATCCGTGGAGTACTGCAGGGTCTTCTCCACCCCCACTGGGCTGACGGGATGCCCTTCTTCCAGTTCGCAGCCCGCCATTCCCGCGCCGCAATCGGCCAGGTCTGAGCAGATGTTCACCTGCGAGGTGGGATGGACCAGGAGGAAGCGTTGAAGAGTATTATTCATATTTAAAATGACTTCTGTAAAAAGTGTGTCACAACGAAATCATCCCGACATCTGTCTTACCAAGAAGTCCTTTCCGTTGGCGCTGGTCTTGTATCCGATCTTGGAGGCGAGCGGCTGCAGGTTCAACTCCAGGCCGGTGTTGGGATCTATCACAGCGCAGCTCTGAGATGGAAGCACATTGCTCACTTTGCAGGGCGTGGGGCTGGGCGATATACGCATGAAAATAAAACTCAAGATGCCCAAAAATGTTGCGTTTGTTGTCAATGTAGTTTGCGAACGCATGTGAGCTAAAAATACTTTTTTTTTTTTTTAATGATTCTGACTCATCAACTCAAATTAATCAATAAGAATCACTTACACTATTCTTGGTAGTGGTGATGGCACAGGCAGCTCTCGTCTCCCAAATGAAGTTGGCAGTGCAGTTCTGGTATATGAGGAATCGGGGGCCCATTGACTGTGTGACAATGAAGACGAAAAAATTTCACATAAACGAGTGACACAGAGATTGCCGAGTTGCGCCCTGACCACCCAAAGTGTTTCACTGACCAGCATTCCCCTGGTGCACACCAGGTGGATTCGGCTGGTGTACGTCAGCTTTAGGCCGTCTGACTCGCAGGGGGCACCGTCTGTGAACTCCAGCAGGAGCCGGTCGCGGCCCTCGATGATGGGGCCGCGTTTGGAGACACCCATGTTACTTACAGACACCACTTCTTGCGGGTAGCCCTGAGAGACGGCCGGGAGAGGATAAAATACATTAATTTTGTACTTTTTGACATCTTCAGGGGAGGGATCCATTCGATCACTATTGTGGCTGGTAGAACCGGACCCCAACGACAAATATTCAACACAACTCTCACGAGGATACACGGATGTACCTCTGTGGTTGTGTACTTCATCTGGCAGACGGATGCGTGGCGGTCGCAGCCCTTAACGGCGTTGATGGGCCGGCATACGTTGATGTAGTACTTCCGCAGGGCGGCGGAGTCGGACAGGTCCATGGCCTGCCAGTTGCTGCCGGATGAGGGGTAAGACAGGCTGCAGATGGAAGGAAGATGTCAAAATCCTTTTTTTTTATTTTTTTATTTTTGTGGAAGCTAATTCACACTATTCACAAAAATAGCAGGGGCTCGCTGTATTCAAATGAGTGTACCTGGACAGGTCGTATTGGTCCAAAGTTTTCGGATCGGTCACCAGACACTCGTGAGGCCTCTCGGGACATGCGTACGATGTATACCAGTGAAAGTTATACGTGTACTTGTCTTCCACCTGTGCCCATTGAAGAAAATTAACTCATTCAAACGGCTTATTCTTATTCACAGATTGAATCAGACCCTCCTCCTCTCTATGACGCAAAAAAAAAAAACTTAGACGTACAAGTACGTCCTTGGTAGGCGGGAGCTAATTTTAAAAAGACGTACAAGTACGTCTTGCGGAATTAAAGAGTTAAAGAATCTGCTCGTCAAAACATATGAAAAGAACAAAAAGTGACAGGATGTCGACCTGGAATTCTGGTTTTCCAGCACCGGCTTCGGGGTCGCAGAGGAAGGAGATGAGGGTGGATCGGAGCGTGTGTTGCTGGTTGTTGTACTGCGAGCCGTTGCTGTAAGTCAACTGGAGAAGGCCGTCATAGTAGGACAGCAGTGAGTTTGCCTGCCCCAGACTCCAACTGCTGTAATGACAGGAAAAATAAAAATATGAAGACACGGGTGGGGCAAAGTATTCGGTAGATGTTTGCAAACGGTTTTTCTTTTACCTTGATTCAACCTGGCAAGCGCCGGCCTTTTCAGGACAGGTGGCGGCTGTGACCGGGCCGCATACGTTGATGTAGTAGTCGTAGTTGTCGTTGGTCAAGTTGTAATAGCCGCCGTTAGCTTTGGTGAGCGGCGACAAGTCGAAAGAGAAGCCTGGCGAGTAAAAAACAAAAAAACAAAAACAACAACACACAAGTCGTTTATTTCGCTATAATCCAAAGCGAGAATTTGAGGCTTGAACGCGTCGTACCGGCCTGCGGGTCCTCCACCTTGCAGTTGTCCCCTTGTGTCTTGGAGAGGACGCACGTGGCCGCCGTGTACCACTCCAACTCGTACACGCAGCGATCCGATGAAAGACTGCGGAGGATGGGGGCACTCTCCAGATCTCCTGCAGGAGACAGCAAACAGATTAAAATGGCAAATTGGATTTTTACGGTGAAATTTAATTTCCGGCCTAGGCTCACTCATGGATCATTATTAGGATTAGCATGATTAATATGAACTCATTCAGTACCAGCCAATTCTAGACCGAGTCTGAAAAGACGTTTTAAAACGTCTTTGGGAGTGAATGAGTTAAGCCACCTGGTTTGCACTTGAGCGTCAGGATAGTTTGAATCCTTGTGGTTTTGCTGCAAAAGTCTCCATCGGTGTACACCAGTCTGATGTCGTTTCCTTTTTCGGTCTTCTGGGGGGACGAGAGGAAGCTGCCCAGGCTGATCATCTTCTGGTCTTTGTCTGAAACCGAAAATCAAGAGCATAAAATATATCCCGCCAGACATCCTCCGCTTGTTTTCAATACGAGGTTGACGGCAACCTTCTGGATGTTCTTGTGTGTTCGGTCGTCGATAAATTGACAATTCCAAGTGAGGTTACTCCACCTTGCCGTCTCTCTTCTTACCTACGGAACAAATGGCCGCACTCTCCGGGCAGCCCTCGGCTCCTCCTGCTTGTACGACTTTGTGGCAAACGTTGAGGTAGAAGCGCTTCAAATCTGACTCGGAGGATTTGGGATCCACCGCCTCCCAGTTGCCATTCAACTCTGACCCTGGAACCAAAGACAATCTGCTATCTAGCGGTATCACGTGAATCGTTCTACTGTCTCAGAAAGTATCCCGACGCTGCATTTGGGGTGTTTCAGTTTCCATTGAATTGTTATCATATCGGAATTTAAGTCATCCCCTTCACTGTAATTCTGTATCAGGTTTGGCTGCATCTTGCGACATTGTTATAGAAAGAGCAGAAAAATACACGGGGAGTCGCGGAAAGGTGACTTTTGCAGAAAATAGATGGGACAGGTTCCACAAGAAAAAAATTAATAAAAAACATGCATAGGTGGAGCTTCCCCACTCACCAGGGAAGCGAGTGAGGGGCGAAAGATCATAATGCTTGCTGCCATCAGTAACCCGACACAGAAGATCCTCTTTCTCCTTGACGCAGGCGTACGCGGTCTGCCAGTCAAAGTAGTACGTGCAGTCCGTCTCCCCGGCAAACACAGGGGCCCCCACACCGCCATTGGCTGAAAAAAAAAAAAAAAAATACCGCACGGTATAGAAGGATTAGCTAGCGCGCCGCGGCTAACGTGGCGCCGGAGCTGATGTTTTGGCTGATGCTTCTCACATGCGTTCCTGTTGCAGTCAAAGTTGATGATGGTCATCCTCTGGAAGCCGGTGGAGCACTTGGCGCCGTCGGGGTAGATCAGAGTCAGATCTCCGTCGGAATAACTGAAAAAGAAATGACAGGGGCATCTTGAAGATCAACTACAGAGTTTGATTTCTGTAAGTGTTGAAATGGAAGAAGATTTGGACATTGGAATGGTTTTCATGGTTGTCAAAAGGGCAGACGGACACAAAGTAGCAAACACTCAAGATGATCAAATTCGGCGCGGAGCAAACTCGTGCTGCAAAAATGTATTCACACCCAAAAAGAGGCACATTCGGATGTGTGTTAATCAGACAAAAGACAAATTTACCGCAGAGTCTGGTTTTGGTATCTCCCGGCCACTTTCTTCACGTCGCCCGACTTCTTCACTTGGCAGGAGGAAACAAACTCTCCCAGGCTGCTGCATTCGTCCGAGGGCACTTTTCCACACACGTTCAAGTAATAAATGTAGCTTTCAGTCCCGTCGCTGTCTGGCGAATGGGCATAGTAGGGATGGTCTGCAGCTAGACATAAAAATAAAGATGGATTTGGAAGCGGTCACAATCATGTCCAGCTGCCATTTATTTTTATTTTTTTTAATACAGTGACTTTAATTCATGCTATGAAAGAAAGCAAAAGAATTTGATGGCACAAGCTGAACATTTCCAAAGACATGACAATCCTTCATCCCCATATTGAAAACTGTTGTTGACACAAGGCGTGTGCTTCCAAGCGGCAAATATTTTGCTGAGGTGGCCTTGTCTCACTCGTACAAATCTACATGAGAAAGCATGCAGGGTTGCCACATTATTCAAAATAAATGGATCAGCCGATTCATGGAGTTTGTCAAAACATACAAGCATATTTTGCCCCCCCCCCCCAAAAAAGACATCTAAAGTCAGAACTTATTTTCACATTAAGTGTGAAGGAAAAATTATATTTATTCCGACTCTTTCTGTGGAAGTTGATGCAAGTTATAGCTCAGAAAATATTCTGAATTTAGTTTTTAGGAGAAATTTAAATAGGATATCAAATTTTTGTCCCCCCACCAAAAAAAAAAAAAAAAAAAAAACCAAAAATCAATGAATATTGCAACAAAAAAAAAAATCACTGAATATTGCATGGACATATCGCCCATCACTAGTTTAGTTAAAATAATTAGAATTTTTTTTTTTTTTTTTGACTATTGAAAGTTGTCGAGGTCCCACCGATTGGACAACTTACAGCTCAAGGTGAGTGGTGTCAAATCAACGGAGATGTCATGCTGCTGGCTGGTGAGTTTGCACGTGTCGCTCTCCAAATAATCCCTGTGGCAGGCGTACTCCGTCACCCATTCCACTTCGTAGCGGCAGTTGGCCTCCGCCGTCATTTTCGGAGTGCTGCCCTGTGACCAGGAGAGCATTCGGAGCCACGGAAAGTCACTCAACATGCGTGGCAGCTCGCACGGGCTACGAACATGAGGGTAACCTACTGAATGTCTGCTTGATGGACAGATGAAGGTGATGGTGACAGCGGGAGAATGTCCGTTACAGAAGGCGGGAGGAGTCGCGTCGGCGCTCACGTCGTACTGCAGCCTCAGTCTTCAGAGGATGGCGAGCAACGGCGACAACCAGGGAACAAAGTTAGATTAAAAGTATCGTCTATCAAGTAGCGACGCTCCAGTTAGTCAAAAATAGAATCAAATGGCCAATAGGAAAGTAGTAATTGGTATTTTGACAGGGTTCGAAGTGGTGATAAACTGCACTCCTGGAGGTTTTTTTTTTTTTTTTTGCCAATTTTCATAAGTAGTTATTTTCAGGGTAATGTTATAAGAGGAGTCAGAAATTACTAAAGTGTTTGAGGATCATAATTTGAGGTACATTGATGATTTAATTTAACAAGGGGGTTCCTTTATTCACAAATTTCTGTCTTCGGATCGAAATGGAAAAATACGCTAGCCAATTCGTTTTTTTTTTGTTCTTTTGAAATCAGACATTTGGGAATCTCATATGGACCCCGAGACTGGTTAAGACTAACCTGTCGTTGGATAGGAGCTCTAAAGGCTTTGTGGGAGAGCCCATGTTGTAGCCCACGTTCTTCGTAACCAGGCAGGCGGCAGAACCTTCCGGACAGCGTGTTTCTCCGCCACCTGTCACAGTGGAGGATGGTTTCACTTCACATGATAAAACCTCAAGGCTAAATCGAGAAATGCAGAGGAATTGTGCAATGTAGCGAAAGGTCAGTGGACGCGGGTGTGACAGAATCGTCGGAAAGCTAATGTTCCGAACACAACCCTCTTTCCGACACACTGCGGGCAACTGACTGAGGCTGCGGCAGATGTTGACGTAGAAGTCGACGCTGTCGTCGCCGTCGTCTACCAGGTAGCCGCCGCTCACTTTGATCAGTGGGTTGAGGTCATGCTTCTTCCTGTCGGTGTCAAAGACAAAGCAGGGCACCTGCATGCGCACACAAAAAAAAAAAAAAAAAAAAAAATGCTCAAACAAAGAAACAGAATTTAGGTTAGCGACGGCGTCTCATCATTCTTCATCATCTTCTTGTCTGTCAAAAGTGTGTCATCGGTCGCACCTCTTTGTGTGGTTTGAACTTGTCGCTGCTGCAGGCCACGTAGGTCCTCCACTCAAAGTAATGCACGCACTGGGAAACGGCCACAAACTCCGGAGTACCCTGTGCGCAGCAAACACGACAATAGCATTATGCAAAATTGCCTCACTGTGTTGTGACCCAAAGATCAGGAAAACAACAATGATGACGTTTAGCTTTATCCGTCACCATAAAAACCCACAAACACCGTAAGCTTTGTCAACTTCAGCTCACCGGTAGCGGATCAATTGTTTAGTTGTTCAATAAGCAGACAAAGAAAATAGACCACACGCACTGGATTGGGACCGTGAAGAAAATGTTGTGATTGAGGATGTATTCGTTACGTTAAGTGCAGACAATGAGTGCAAAGTGGCTAACGTGAATATATGTTGAAAAATGTGACTAATATAAAACTGAATAGTTAAAAAAATTTTAAGTTACATTGTCCTCAGTGAGACATTCCTGTCTTTCTCTATTTTTTTTTCTTCCGAGTCAGCCACTTCTTGTTAGCGTTTTATCACATTTGTCAGTCTTGTGCTGTTGATGAGTAACGTGACGGAACGTCTACAAGCGTAACTTTCCATTCCCGCGCTTAACGCGCAAAGAGAGGGTGACGCGGGTTTATTCGACAGAAGCCGACAGTTAACAGGAAGTGAGGGATGCCGTTGAGCCGCACACTCACCGTTATGCTCACAACGTGCATGACCCCGACGCGTCTGCTACAAACTTGAAACCAAACAAGAAGCTATAGTGTCCACTGACAAAAAAAAAAAAAAAAATTGTTCACTTCTCCCGTCACGTGTAAATCCGCTTCAATTCCAAGCGCCGAATCTCAGGTCCAAATACGCTTTGGCGCTCCTTTATATATAGACTTGGGGCAAAATAAGAACTATTGTACTTTTGAGGCCGAAACTAGCGGCAAAGAAGCAGACGAAGATTAAAATCAAGATGTTGAGAGTGAGTCTGTGGGAATGTTTGTCTATTTTATGACATCAAAGGTCAACCGTATCGGACCTGAAGGCCTGCTGGCTCCCAACTATGCACTTTCTGTGAGAGTTGAACCGTTTTGGTGTCAGCTCACCATGGTTTTCCCACACTGGAAGCCGATGGTGGTCTGGATGAAGTTGTCATTTCCCGCACATTTGACGGTGCTGTTGTAATCCAGGACGGTTCCGGACAGCCTCCGCAGGGACAGCTCACCTGCGTGACGAGAAGAGAAGTGATGGAGTGCGAGTGGGTGGGTCTTAACAACAGTGTCGTATCTGTGACTGAATGTGTGAGGCGCGCCGAATTGGGTGAGTGACGTGTTTGCCGTGACGTGTTTCACAAATACGTCTCTAAATGTTGTTTCTTTTTTCCTTCCCAGGCTTGCTTTGAAAAACAAATGTTCACCCCAGCTGAGCCACTGCCCTTTGAGAAGATCATTTGTCACAGCTGGCATGTTTGAGGTTGATATAAATAAACAGAAGTGGGAAAAGTTCTGCTATGGTCACCACACTGACAGCACCCCCGCCAGCCAGTAGTTTAATACAGAGAACTTGGCAGCAACCTAAAGAAACATGACCTGCCGTGTTTATTTTCTGTAATTATGACTTAACTGGTGTCCCCCCCGTGCAGGTTACTGTTGGGTTTCGAATGTTGCAGTCCCGAGCACTGTCTTCATGTACATGATTCTAGCCTCATACCTTTGACTGCCACAATGGGAACGTTGCGATTTAAGCCTTTGTTTTGCTGCTATGAAAAGGAAATGAGTCATGTGTAACATTACACAATACAGAAAGTGCCCCACTAACCCCAAATAAGACAGCGTAAGGTCATTTTAAGTACACGACAATTGTTTTTAAAAGCCGCTGTTCGAAAGAAATGAAAAAAACAACCTTCTTATTTACATTCTAATGATCAATAAGAAGCGGAGAAACCATCACTGATTCCAATTAAATAAAGAGAACTACAGAAAAGTACAGCACAAAGAAAGGCAAACGAACGTCGGCCAAAATTGCTCGGACCTGGATCGTATGCGAAAAAGATGATGACGTAATCATAAAGACAGCCCACCGAGCACCCTAACAATACATGACCACGGTGTCTCTTTGTAATCCTGCAGTGCAACTGTTAATAAAATAAAAATAAAAAAAAAACCTATCAAACATCTTGTGCCATGTGGCGGTCATGGGACACGAGGGAGAGTCCATCAGGCTGCTTGCATAAAGTAATCAATCAACACCGCCACTCCTGACACTGTTCAGGAGCTACTAAGTCTGAGGGATAGGGGGGAAAAAAAAAATACAAAAAAAACCCCAACCATAACATTGAGTCAATTTTTTGGGGGGGGTCAATAACCAACTCAAATTAGTCGACAAAAATGATTAATAAACCATCTTTAGGAGAAACACACAGGAAGAGAAGGACGTGACGGACTCACCGACAGAGTGGTAAACATTGCTTGTCAGGTTGCGGGCGCAGACAGCAGTGCCTTCACCGCAGGAAGTCAACGGAGACGAATCGCACAGCTTGAAGGTGTAACTTATTTTTTTATCCAGGTCGATTGCCTCCCATTCATAGCTTTGGGGAGAAAATGGAATAAAATCAAGTACAAGAAGTAGCTCAGACACTTTTGTAAGACATGTCTGTGGAAGTCCAAGCCCCCCAAAAAATTACAAACAATTTGACAGTTTTTTGTTTTTTTTTGATTGGTCTCGTACAGTACGCCAAACCTCATCCCCGCCCCACATACAGCTGGCCCGATGATTTCATTAGATTGGCAACTAGTTTGGTTAGATCTTGTTCTGCCATCTTGATTTCTGCTGCAGTTCTTGTCAAATGTTCCCAACAGATGGCTGTTTGTTTCTCCTTGGTGATTATGGTATCGTAATGGGTGCTAATTTTAATAGCACTCAGTTGTCACTCTTACGACAGCCAGGCTCACCAGTGTCCCAGGAGTCTGTGGGCCGGGATGAAAATTGGTGCAACCTATGACACAATGGCCCTAAAGTGTGCCTATTTCTGCTTGACATATAATTTTGAAATATGTCTCGCTAAGGGGGTGGGGGGTATTAAAACCGATTTGAACTGAAAAATCTGTTTTAACTGATACGAGTCAAATCGTTACATTTGGAAAATGTACGTTCCTGAACGGTACCCCACGTAATTAGAGACACATCTCATCGTTTTTTTTTGGTTTTTTTTAGAAATGCATAAACGATACCAGGTATAAATATGACGTTGCTGATAATTGTTCTCTCTTTGAATTTCATTAACGTGAACAGCTTTTAAAGCTTTTGAGAGGTTTCACATGTTTTATATTAATAAACAAGACAAATGCTACAATGGTACCAATAACCAAATCATAATCCCATTTGAAAATGTACCGTTCTTGAATCGTATCGTACACTCCATGTATCGAAATATCTATCGAGATACCCATGGAATTCAGATGCACACCACTAATGTGTCTCATTCTTAAGAGTGTATTTTTTTTTAATGAAAGTATGCCACACTTGGGAAACGTTAATTACATTGTGGGGGAAAATGTATATTTTGTCTATCGGAATAACACATTTAACCAAGCCATACTGAGGGGAGATGAGCATCACTCCTTGTTTCTATCGACTTATTGCGGTTCAAACTTTGAATGTTTGTCAATAAAGAGTCTTCGTTTGGTGACAGCGCCGTGTGTTAGCTCGCCACCGTGTCAATATTTGCTCACTTTGACAGCAACCAGTTGCTAATGGGGAGATCATGTCAGCGAAGCGCATGTTGTTGACGGGTTAGCCGCTAGCTCGCTACTTTAGCTTGACCACAGCCAGCTCCGACGGCCACAAACGTGGCCATAAATATAGCCCAAATGAGCTTTCTTAGCTACCCGGGACACTCTTGGCGTGACAAAAGACGTCTCGAAATAGAAGAAATATTGTTAAGAAGTTGACGAGACGAAGAAAGCAATGGCTGACTCATGCTCTCTGAACCTTTGAATGTCACGAGGCGGGAGTACGATCACATGACCCAGCTGACACTTTGTGTATGTGTGCGTGAACGTGATTAGGCGATTTCATGGTAATATAATCTTCTATGAGTTAAAATGGAAGCCTACGTAGTTTTGTTTGCACTGGAGGTGTGTTTATACCTGCACAGGTCCTGGTACCACGGACCTGCCTCCTTTTCCTCCGCCGCCGTAGCAGTGGCCGTCGTAGCTCCGGAGAGGAGCAGCAAACATCCCACACTCACCACCAAGCAAAGCAGGCACCCGAGAGGCAAGCGCCGCCGGCCGTGGTTCAGTAAAAACATGCTTGAGCGGCTGGCCGTTCAGCAGGACGACATGATAAACGCGTCAGGGGAAGGATCGCTCGGTAGGAAGTGACTGCGCCACATGATTCGACGTCACATGACTGTCAGGTAGTTCAGCCATGCGCGCTTCAAGTACCGTGGGACATTCAACTACTGGCAGCTTTGTCACGCAAATAAATATTGGAATTTGGAACGACTTCTGATATTGCATGTTGTCAGCAAATTCGTTTCAATCTAGCATCCTGCTCGACTAGGAATGAACGGAGAGGAACTCGACAGCACTCAAAGGGACATTCCAAAAATGTAAAGCGTAAAAGTTTCACAAAACTGCAATCAGAATTGGCGTAGACAAAGAAGCAGAGGAAGGTTAAAATCAACTTAAATAATAGTAAACCGACAACATGAATGGTCAAAGTGAAAAGAAAATATAAGAGATACAGTTTTTGTCAAGAAAACGTCCAGCTGAAATTTTTGAGTGTTTTCGTTGAGTCAGTGGGATCCCGCGGGAAAACTGCCGTGATGATGAGTCCCTCAACAGCCAGTACCTCAATTACGTGTTATCATAGTTTATCCACCCATTTTCTCATTATGTGCTTCTGCTCACCAAGGTTTTCGGGCAATAGGCGTGGTACACCCTGAACTGTGATTGCCAGGCCAGCCAATCGAAGGGCACACATAAATGAACAACCAACTTGCTTACGTTTTTCATTTCAAAAACAATAAATGTCAACATATTTCGTCACCAGACCAATACTGACACCTGGTGGTCACTCTGAATAACTGCATGAAGTGAAACGAACCAGTCAAGTACAGTACCGTATTTTTTTCAAAAATAATAAAAATACAGTAATTCAAAATAGATTTTATTCATTCAATAGAATTAGAGGCAAAACAAAAAAATGTTCAATATTTATACATCAAGTATATTCATATTTCGTTAATAGTACAGGATATCTGTTTATTATATTGATTAATAATGTCTAACGAATTCCACTGGATTCATAATCAACAACAACAAAGTGTTAACGATAAAATGCTTTTTTTTTTAGCATTGAGTTTCTGATTCTGCGGCATCTGATAATGCAGCTCAACAAAAATTTCAAAGTAAGTACTATATTGATTGATTTGGCGTAGCTAATAATTCTCTTGGTTTACTGGCTTGGATTGAAGAACAACTTTGAAAGTTGTTTTGGTGTGATGCCGACAGTTTGGACACTCATTGGCAGTAGTGCTTCCTATGCGTGACGGTGCATATTACGCCGCCCTTGGGGCGCAGCGTGCCCAGGTCGCGGATGTCAAAGCTCTGCCCCGGCATCAGGGCGAAATCGAACCTCTGCAGCAACTTAGCCATCACCACTTTGGCTTCCATCTGTCGACAATAATACATCAAGGTACTCACAGCGTTGCTTCTTAACGGGTAATTTGAGTCGATTATTATTTTTTTGTCATCACCTGAGCAAAGTTCTGTCCCAGGCAGGATCGCGGGCCGAGAGAAAAAGGGTAGTAGCAGTAATAAGGCCTTGGGGGGGAAAAAGACATTTTCATTCGAATAGGAAAAATGCAGTCACAGGTCAGCCAAAAACCAGGAAATGTACATTTTAAAAAAGTTCTTTTTTGCATTAAAAAAACAAAACAAAAATCAAATATCAATGTTGTAATTTGAAGAACAAAAGTCGAACTTTTGCGTGAATTGTAAGTGTATTTATTGTTTCCTTAAGAAGCTGGGATATCATGTGATCAAATTATAAATAACATCCAAAAAAAAGATGAGTTGTTTTTAAATAAAATATTGCAATATGCTGATTCCAATATTTGGCAGAATAAAATTGCGATACCTGATTAATTAAGCTCACAACAATAAAATACTGTATACGAATTAACGGAAAAACATTTGACTGTTTGAGAATAGCTTGTCCTTTTAGTATTTTTTCTTGTGTTTGTTGTCATTTGTAAATGGTAAAAATAAAAAAGCTGTAAAAAAAAAAATCATTTTTTAGCAGATTTTTTTAGGGGGTAAGGAGAATTTATGATCTTGTTTTGTAAACCAAATAAATATGATATATTTTTTTTTTTTAACCATTCCAAAGAGTAGTAATGTCACAAGAAGAAAAAAAAATCCTTACTTGGGAGAGTCTGGATGAAAGCGATCCGGGTTAAATTCCAGCGGATTCTTGAAGAACCTTTCCATTCTGCTGGACACATATGAGCTAAACTAAATTACCCCACCCCACCCAAAAAAATAAAAACCATCACTCATTCTTATTTTACTTTTTTTTGTTTGTTTTTTTTCCACGGTCAATGCCTTACGATACAGGTGGCTCCGGCCGGAACGCGGATGCCGTCGACGACGATGTCCTCAACGAGCTCACGGGACGTTCCTGGAGCTGTCGGGTATATCCTTAACGTCTCTTTAAGAACCTAGAATGAAATTAGAGAATATTTTCTATGTTTCAAAAATGTAGACTCGCAACACCATCATGGGGAAAATACAAAACACTTTTATGATTCAAATCGGAAGATTTTACAATTCAAAGATTTTAACATCCCCCGTCAGCGTACCTGTGAGAGGTAAACCAGTTTCCCGAGATCGTCGTAGCTAATTTCCCGCTTCATCCCGATGACGTCGTCCACCTCCTTCTGAGCTCTAGAAAACAAAACACAACCGGCGAATCCGTTGTTGTCGTTTTGCTTGACTTTTTTCCTCACTTTTCCATGACGTGAGGATGCCTGGCGAGCTCCATGATGCAAAACGCGAGCTGGTTAGCCGTGGTTTCCTGTCCTGGATGAAAAGAAAATAATGAATAAAATAAGATCCCTTAAAAGTAGCTTTTTTTAAAGAATAATATTAACTCATTCAGTACCAGCCAATTCTGGACCAAGTCTGAAAAGACGTTTAAAAACGTCTTTGGGAGTGAATGAGTTCATGAGAAAAATACTGATTTTAATTGGACTAATCAGAAATTTCATGTAGAATCCATCCATCCACCCATTTTCGAATCCGTTTATCCTCACGAAGGTACACCTGCAATCTTCGTGAGGATAAACACTGGAGCTTATCCCAGATGTCTTATGTATTGTATTTTGCCAATATTATTTGTAAAAAAAAAAAAAAAAAAAAAAAAAAAAAAGA
>NW_017805701.1:755106-763706 GCF_001891065.2 Hippocampus comes | reverse complement strand
TTAACCATTCCAAAGAGTAGTAATGTCACAAGAAGAAAAAAAAATCCTTACTTGGGAGAGTCTGGATGAAAGCGATCCGGGTTAAATTCCAGCGGATTCTTGAAGAAACTGAAAAAAAAATGAAAGAAAAAAATTAGCCGACTGATGTAGATTTTAAGCGTTAATTCGGGCCCTTGTCACGAGTTTAGTTATATTTATTTTTCTTTTTTCCGCTTTTTTTTGTTTGTTTTTTTTCCACGGTCAATGCCTTACGATACAGGTGGCTCCGGCCGGAACGCGGATGCCGTCGACGACGATGTCCTCAACGAGCTCACGGGACGTTCCTGGAGCTGTCGGGTATATCCTTAACGTCTCTTTAAGAACCTAGAATGAAATTAGAGAATATTTTCTATGTTTCAAAAATGTAGACTCGCAACACCATCATGGGGAAAATACAAAACACTTTTATGATTCAAATCGGAAGATTTTACAATTCAAAGATTTTAACATCCCCCGTCAGCGTACCTGTGAGAGGTAAACCAGTTTCCCGAGATCGTCGTAGCTAATTTCCCGCTTCATCCCGATGACGTCGTCCACCTCCTTCTGAGCTCTAGAAAACAAAACACAACCGGCGAATCCGTTGTTGTCGTTTTGCTTGACTTTTTTCCTCACTTTTCCATGACGTGAGGATGCCTGGCGAGCTCCATGATGCAAAACGCGAGCTGGTTAGCCGTGGTTTCCTGTCCTGGATGAAAAGAAAATAATGAATAAAATAAGATCCCTTAAAAGTAGCTTTTTTTAAAGAATAATATTAACTCATTCAGTACCAGCCAATTCTGGACCAAGTCTGAAAAGACGTTTAAAAACGTCTTTGGGAGTGAATGAGTTCATGAGAAAAATACTGATTTTAATTGGACTAATCAGAAATTTCATGTAGAATCCATCCATCCACCCATTTTCGAATCCGTTTATCCTCACGAAGGTACACCTGCAATCTTCGTGAGGATAAACACTGGAGCTTATCCCAGATGTCTTATGTATTGTATTTTGCCAATATTATTTGTAAAAAAAAAAAAAAAAAAAAAAAAAAAGATGAGTCAAGAGCTGGGCTAAGTGTTCAATCAAATGACTCATGTTCGCATGTGAGGTGACTTTCTTTCTTCTCCTGGCATGTCACTGGATTAGCGAATCGGGAAGGTAATGTCATTCAAAAGCATCACCATGACAACGCTAACAATCCACATGACTTTAATTGTTTTAAGTCTTACCGGCGATGAAGAAGGTGACAAAATTGTCCAGCATGAACTCTTCGTCTTCTTTGGTCATGTTTTCCTCTGATGTTTAAAACAAGAAGAAAAAAAAAAAAAAGTCAAATATTCTTATGCACAACTTTCAACACTTGATGCTTAGCGAAGCCGAGACTTTTTGTTTTCGATAGCCGACCTTTTCCGGCCGATTTGATGATCTGCGTGAGGATGTCTTTGGGCACGTCGGCCCCGCTTTGGAGGGCGAGCTTCCTATTTTGGATCCATTCTGTGCCGGTGGAGCGCAGCAGCTTGCACGCGGCGCGCACTTCCTCCACAAAGGCCCAGTTTTTGGGGTGCAACTGGAAATCAATCGGGACATTATTTGTCATACGTTTGTGTGAGTAGACACATTTTCATCCAAGCACGTGTCAAGATGGAGGCTCTGTGTAAGTATGATTTTGGTTTATTGTCTACTAGGGTTTCCCCACAGTCCCTTTTAAATTTTGGGGGTCCGCCAGGCTCTTCTCGCCGCCCCCCGCAGGCTATTCCAGGGCTCGACAGTGCGTCCAAATTTCACTGTGGCGATGAAAAGAAAAGGTAACCTTTGCTATACCCGAAAAAAGACGTTACGCGTGTTTAAGATCATCCCTTGGAGGCAGGTCTCGATGGCTTTGGGGAAAGGCAATGAGGTGTCCTCCAGCAGCTCCAAATCCATGCCAAACGCCACCTGGATAAACAAACCTCCATTTTAAAAGATAACCCTGAAAATAATTGTTTTTTTTTTTTTGTTTTTTTTTTCAAAAGTGGCCTTGCCTTGATGATGACATCCAAGGTGACTCGGTTGACCAACTCCAGCATGCGGGCCTCCGACTTTTTGTCAGCGATGTCGGCCAGTTTGGTCATCAGCCTCTCGGCTCGCTCGTTGAACGTGCCCGTCAGACTCCTCAAGTACCTGCACGAGTGTCAGCACACATTTGGGGGTGGATATTAATTTGCCCGGACACACCAGTTCCCTTCTGAATGAAAGCATAACAGCAATTAAAAAAAAAAAAAAAAAAAGGCGAAATGTTCCCAAATTTAATTCCACACTGCGTTGCTTGCATGTGTGTTTGAGATGTGCAGTGTCCTTTTTTTTTTTTCAACGTAAAGTATTGTGCGATATTGTGCAGTGTGGCTGTTATCCTTAAATGGCAAGAGGAGCCATCACATTCATCAGGGCGTGACCGTTTTGAAAACGCATGGTCCTGTGTGGGCATGTTTGACTGGATTCTTGTGTGGTTTTACTGCCTTGCTTGTGTGCCACACCCTATTTTATGTAAGAATAATAAAAACACAGCTGTGGTTATTTGTTTGCGAAAGCACAGATTAGGTTTGTGCAAAAGTAACTCACAGGCTGCTGAAGGCAGGGTCAATGATCCTCCGTTGTTTATACCACTGATCATGGTTCCTTGCTGTTGCCAGGCCATTGCCCAAGAACCTGCAAGTCACAATCAATGACACAAATTTATATACTATATGCAGTATATATTTATTTGTTATTTATCCATGTCTTTCTTCACAATTCACCTTTGACCAAACATGCTGAAGAGGCGTGTGTGGAGGAATAGGTCTTTGGGATACTTGGAGGACATCAAGACTTCCTGAATGTATTAAAAAAAAAAAAAACACTGGTGACATTTTGGGGTTTTATTTTTGAGTCATCAAATGAGACCAAACAGTTACGTATGTGGGAAAACCATCAAGGCATTTAATTTAATATGTTCATATGTTTTATTATGTATATTTGCAAACTTGGAATGAAGTGACTGTACCTTGACCGTTTCGGGGCAGATAACGAAGACGAGGACGTGATGCAGCAGGTTGAGCTTGTACACTGCTCCATAACGCTCGGCCCTTTCAACGTAACAACACTAATGGTAGTGTCAACGATAACAGTGATAAATATAAAAACATATTTACCATTCCAGGAAAACGTCGTGCACAAGACCGTCGTTTTTCATTGTCCTCTGAAAAATAGGGGAATGTCCGAAGAGCCAACTTAAAAAAAAAAAAAAAAAAAAAACACACAAAAACAAAAAGAGGTCAACTGAGGTGAGCGGCAAGCACCCAAGTTTTTTTCCCCTTACCTTTCCCTCGGAGGTCCAGGTATGTGGTCGTACTTCAGGTGTATATACTTGACGTAGACGCAGTAGCAGAGGAACGCGAAAAACAGCACAACAATGAATAAACCGAACGCATGCCAGGCCAGGGTGAAAATAAAAGTTAAAAAGGCCATTTTTTAATCATTAAAACTCGTCGGGGTAAATTCGTCGGTCTTTCTGCAAAGGGGAGTGTCCGAACTCCGTTCGTGTGACGTCATTATTATGCGACTCTCACAGACAACTGCTCTCCATGGCTGTATTGTTTTAATTCAAACTTCTTATCAGCGCTAGCGCAGTAAAGGCAATTTATTCAAATGCGTATCGAAATTATTTGATAAGATATTGGTTCAAAGTTCTGGTCTGTTGGCATGGGCACGTATTGAAAGCCTTAAAAGGCCGTCAACTTCCAATTCAAAAATTTCTTTAAAAAAAAAAAAAAAAGATTAATTCAACAGTCAGTTAAGTTGACATTGACTCAATTCCATCCCCTTGTTCTATTTTTTGATAAACGTAACGGAATATATACATTGATCCAACACTGACATCCAGTGAACACTATCAACTCCAACGGAATCATCCACTGAATGAAATTGTGCGTGTACTTGTGTATTTTGAGACAAAACAAACAAAAATGTTGTGTTGCCCTATTTCAGTAATGAATGTGGCACTGCCTCTTTGAAATTGTACTCACGCCTTTGACTCTCCCTTTTTCTCTTGATGCACATGGGGAAATAAGCATCTTTAGAGCTGGAGAAACTTTTTGATTTCACTTCCAAAGTTTTAATATTTTAATACATTGCTGTGTATAATTTATGTGGGAACTGTATCACCATCATTGACGGGAAGACATTGTCTTTGCCGTCATCGTCAGGTTGTCACTATTTTTAAACGCAACGCAGTTGGGCACCACTGGTTACAGTCAGACCAAATTAGCTCTCCATGACGTGTTTAAACTTCCACTTACACAGAGGCCAGACTGAGTATGTACAAGATATTTAATAGAAAATGTATTGATTGGGATGGGATTTTTTATATGAATAGGTATTTTGATTCTGTAAACTAAAACATCTTACATGGAAGGCCTGCTGATGAGCTCTGAAAAAAAATGCATAAAATGGATTTTAAACAGACACATGAAAATAAAATATTGTCAAACAGCATTGATTGTAAACACTTGACATGCAAAAACAAACAAAAAAAAAAAGTGCAACCAATCAGTCGGCAGCATCATTCAAAATGGCACGATCAGTTTTTGTCAGGTTTATCCAATATGACACTTAGGAATAAAACACAAGGAGAAGACAGGAGAGTCAATTCTGGTACCAGGAGGGAACGAGGAGAAGCGTTAGGTTTCAGTTCTCGGCACGTCACCCTAACGATCTCCCCCTTCACCCCCTCATTTATTGGGAAATCTACTACATAGGTGTGTCCAACCTAAAGGGTGGGGGGCTGTTGAAGACACACTGAACTTGTTTGACTATGTGTGTGTATGTGAGTGTAAATTACGTACATGTGTGCAATTGTTACAAAAACATTACGTTGCAGCTGGTGTTGATGGCTTCCATTCTGTCCAACCTTGCTCACTGTTTAGTCTCAACACTTATCTCTTCCCAACCACGTCCTCGGAAAGGTGGTTGTGTCCCTAAACTTCCACACAGTGCCTAAGCATTCTTGATTATAAATGTGAGTAGATAATGAATAAAAAAGATTATAAATGTGAGTACATAATGATTCATATATAATGATTAAGAAGCATTTTATGTTTATTAAAAGCATAAGCGTTCTTCTTTGCAAGCATAATCAATTTATCAATCAATCAATTTAATAATAAGCGAATGTATGATAATTAAAAATAATCAATCTATCAGTTTTACATCCCCCCCACCGACCAAAACGCTCCTCGGCTTGTCTCGTGGAGCTTTATCGGCGTCTTCCCTCCAGGACGCGGCGGCCATGTTCGTTTGGGGCAGGGTCACCAAACCTTGTGTGGGTTTTTTTTTTTTTCACGTCTTTGTTTCATTTCATTAGCCGTTATTGATGTCGTCCTCACATAAAGTCGTCGGAATCGTAGCCCTCCTACACAGGGATGTTTTTTTTTCACATAAAAGCGTTGTTTAAAATGACAAGCCTGTATGAGTGGAGCAAGTTAACGTGTGCGCTCACCTCATTGGTCTGCATGTTTTCGCTTTTCATCAGCGAACTGTAGCACCTGGACGAGAGAAATGACAATACGCGTTAAATTCTCTCAAATTGCACAAAAGGGAACATTATGCGACAAGATCAACCATGCACATTATTCCGGACTTTTAGACCGCGCAAAAATGATGACCTATTTTATTAAAATGTCTTCAATTTTTTGGGGAAGGGGAAAAAAAAAAAGAGTTGTAAAGATGCTGTGTTTAATATATTTCTTGTTTCTATTGTTATTGTAAAAACACATTTTGAATATCGAAATCTTTTTTGGGGGGGGCAGGGGGTGAGAAAAATGATAGTTGAATGACTTGTTTTGCTATTGTATATTGTATGAAAGCAAAGGAAGGGCATGACGACTGACTTGAGCTTGTCTGTCTCCTTCTTCTTCTTCTGCTCGTCCTTTTCGCGTCTTTTCTGCTCCTGCAGCTGAGCTTTCTTCTCGTTGCGCTCCTCACGGTCCCTTGACTCCTTCTCGGCCGCCAAGTCAGGAAAGCGCTCCTCTTTGGTCTTCTCCAAGCGGTTCACGATCTCGTTGACTTTCTTCTCCACAGCCACCGTCTTCACCTGAAGACACACAAAAAAAAAAAAACCCACAAACATCAGCCGTCAGCGACGAATTCACGGACGCAAGACATTCAGGCGCCGACAAGAGCTTCGATACGTCTGACCTCCTTTTGTCGATGGAAGCCGATCTGTCCCACGTCCATGTCTCCCGTCTTCTTCAGGTTGGACCACGGCGTGTAGACCACGCCGATGTTGTTCATCTTACAGCCTGGGAGGCGACGCACAAATCCACACTCTCCTGACACTTTTTGAGGAACATTTAAGATTTTCATATTTCTGTGAGAGTTAAGACCTTGAATGCTGTTGTTTTTCACCAGCTGTGCACAGTCTATCAAAACCTCCGGTGGAATATCGTTGATAGTCACACCCTAAAACAGCCAAACCGAGCATTTTATGAGTCCAAATATGGAACAATATAAGAACGACAAATTATTAGACAAATATTTAATAATGATGAAGTCATCTGTTTACCCTTGGAGCTGGGCGGCAGCCGAAGGCGGGGACCCTGGCGGTCCGATCCTCGGCTGCGGAAGCTAGCTCTTGGGACATGGAATGTCACCTCTCTGGCAGGGAAGGAGCCCGAGCTGGTGTGTGCGGCAGAGAAGTTCCGACCGGATATAGTCGGACTTGCCTCCACACACAGCCTGGGTTCTGGTACCAGTTCTCTCGAGAGGGGTTGGACTCTTTTCCACTCTGGACTTGCTCACGGTGAGAGGCGCAGCAGAGCAGGTGTGGGCATACTCATTGCCCCCCCGGCTCAGTGCCTGTACATTGGGGTTCACACCGGTAGACGAGAGGGTTGCCTCCCTCTGCCTTCAGGTGTGGGGGGATGGGTCCTGACTGTTGTCTGTGCATATGCACCAAACAGCAGTTCAGCGTACCCAACCTTTTTGGAGTCCTTGGAGGGTGTGCTGGAGAGTACTCTTGTTGGGGACTCCCTTGTTCTGCTGGGGGACTTCAATGCTCACGTGGGCAATGACAGTGAGACCTGGAAGGGCGTGATTGGGAGGAACGCCCCCCCCCCCCGATCAGAACTCGAGTGGTGTTTTGTTATTGGACTTCTGTGCTCGTCACGGATTGTCCATAACGAACACCTTGTTCAAACATAAGGGTGTCCATATGTGCACTTGGCGCCAGGACACCCTAGGCCGCAATTCGATGATCGACTTTGTGGTTCCACTGAACATTCGGCAAGTCTCCTCGCTGCCCATCTTCAAAACCCGTCTCAAAACTCACTTGTATTCTTTGGCGTTTGACTCAGCATGACTTAGATTTGTTCTTGGTTTTGCTGTTCGGTGCTTTCTACCGTCTTTGTTACCGATTTGCTTTACTGTTTGTTGTATATGTTGAATTGCTCCATGTTTTGACTGTTTTCGGCGTACGGCTTTGAACAACATTTTCACAAATAAAAAGTAATTCCACAAAGCAAAGTAGCAGCTGGTACCACAGAGTGGTTGGGGTGGTTAAAGTCCTTGGAACATTACTATTGGTATACAAATGAATTGCTTACTTGAGCTACATACAGCAACAAAACTCATAACATATGATTAAGATTGCGCACGAGAGGCTCCACTTTGTATGCAGCGATGGCTGTTTGAAAGTGCTCTATAAATACAGTTGAGTTGAATCATCGGATTTGCGGCCGCATGTTTTGGACACTCGGGTGAAGAGAGGGGCGGAGCTGTCAACTGAGCTGTCAACTGAACCACCTGGTGTGGTGAGTAGGCTCCGATGGTGGGGGAAGATGCCGGTCCGTCCAGGCAGACCCAAACGTATTGTGAGGGTTTGTTGGGAGCGTCTGGCGGAATCCCCTGTCAGAAAGAGTTTCAACTCCCACCTCCGGCAGAGCTTTTCCCATGTCCCGGGGGATGCGGGGGACATTGAGTCCAAATGGACCATGTTCCGCGCCTCTATTGTTGAGGCTGCCAATCTGAGTTGTGGACGTAAGGTGGTTGGTGCCTGTCCGTACTCGCTGGTGGACACCAGCAGTAAGGGATGCCGTCAAGCTGAAGAAGGAGTCCTATCGGGCCTTTATGGCCTGTGGGACCCCAAAGGCAGCTGACGGGTATCGACTGGCCAAGCGGAACGCAGCTTTGGTGGTCGCCGAGGCAAAAACCCGGGCGTGGGAAGAGTTCGGTAAGGCCATGGAAGCCGACTTCCGGACGGCTTCGAGGAAATTCTGATCCACCATCCGACGTCTCAGGAGCGGGAAGCAGTGCACCACTAACACTGTGTACAGTGGGGATGGGGCGCTGCTGACTTCGACTCGGGACGTTGTGAACCGGTGGGCAGAGTACTTCGAAAGACCTCCTCAACTCCACCAACACGCCTTCCTTCGAGGAAGCAGAGTCTGAAGACCCTGAGGTGGGCTCTCCTATCTCTGTGGTTGAAGTCACCGATGTGGTTAAAAAGCTCCTCGGTGGCAAGGCCCCAGGGGTGGATGAGATCCGCCCGGAGTTCCTCAAGGCTCTGGATG
>NW_017805701.1:746535-754724 GCF_001891065.2 Hippocampus comes | reverse complement strand
GAGGGGGTCCGTTTTGGTGGCCTCAGTATTGCATCTCTGCTTTTTGCAGATGATGTGGTACTGTTGGCTCCTTCAAGCAGGGCTCTCCAACTCTCACTGGAGCGTTTCGCAGCCGAGTGTGAAGCGGTTGGGATGAAAATCAGCACCTCCAAATCTGAAACAATGGTCCTCAGTCGGAAAAGGGTGGAATGCCCCCTCCGGGTCGGGGAGGAGAACCTGCCCCAAGTGGAGGAGTTTAAGTATCTTGGGGTCTTGTTCACGAATGAGGGCAGGAGGCAGCGAGAAATCGACAGGCGGATCGGTGCAGCGTCTGCTGTGATGCGGACATTGTATCGGTCTGTCGCGGTAAAGAAGGAGCTCAGCCAAAGGGCGAAGCTCTCAATTTACCAGTCGATTTACGTTCCAACCCTCATCTATGGTCACGAGCTATTGGTCGTGACCGAAAGAACGAGATCCCGGATACAAGCGGCCGAAATGAGTTTTCTCCGCAGGATGTCCGGGCTCTCCCTTAGAGATAAGGTGAGACGCTCGGTCATCCAGGAGGGGCTCAGAGTCGAGCCGCTTCTCCTCCACATCGAGAGGAGCCAGATGAGGTGGCTTGGGCATCTGATTCGGATGCCTCCTGAACACCTCCCTGGTGAGGTGTTCCGGGCATGTCCCACCAGGAAGAGACCCCGAGGAAGACCCAGGACACGCTGGAGAGACTATGTCACCCAGCTGGCCTGGGAACGCCTCGGGATCCCCCGGGGAGAGCTGGAAGAAGTAGTTAGGGAGAGGGAGACAAGTCTGGGCTTCCCTGCTAAAGCTGCTGCCCCCGCGACCCGGCCCGGAGAAGCGGTAGAAGATGAATGGATGGATGGATGGATGGTTTACCTTTGGCAAGCGAAGATAAACGTGAGCTGAGGACAGCTTGTCCACATGAAACCTGGCACAAAAAATATATATATTTTGATTACTATGACAAAAAAAAGTCCCATTATAAGTTCAATTGGAACGGGTGCAGCTCAGTACATTGATATCGAGGAAAAACTTCATTTATTTGAGAACACAATTGAATGTCAATGCTTACTTTGGACAATATTTCGATTTTTGTGCTTGAGGGAGAACTCACCAGATGTCTTCAGGCCAACCATACTTGATGAGATCTTCGTCTGAGTGTAACGTAGTTGATTAAGTGAAAATGCAACAATAAAGCCATTACTGTTGTGTGTGTCAGCTTACTTTCATACTTGTCTTTTCCCATGTAAATGGTGTAAGGAGGCTCCACCACTAAGACGACAACAGAGACAGCAAACCGTGAGCATAAATATGTGGAGCTACGCGGGCTAATCGCTAAAAAGGCTACAAACTCACCGGCACTTGTGAAGTAAAACACCATTTTAAGGAGATTTTAAAAAGTGATTAAATAATGAAATATGAACGTAGAACTGCATTCAGAAAACAAAACAAAAAATGTTGGTTTTTAAAAGTGGGACTATTTCCTGACTGACTTTGCTGTCACTTCGCGCATGGAGCTGCAGGTTGAACCCGGAAGTTGTTACCCGGCAAAGCCGCGGAAGTAAATTCAAAATTGCCTTGACCATAAAATTTGATATAATGAGTTCGACTGTGTTTTCACGCATATTTTAAAGTTTATTAATCTAAAATTTCAAAGACCCCTTTCTTAATGTTCTATTTTCAGATAAAGCACTTCAGCAGTTTTATAAAAGAAGTCCCGGAAGTTACTGACAAGGCCACGGAACCACTAGATTTAGTTCCTCACAATAAAAGTATTATTCAACATTTAGACTGCTGTTTAGTCGGTTCCATTATTTTTTCACAAAATAATAATGATTAAAAAAAAACAAGATTTCAAACGTAGGCATTATTGTCGGCGTCTTGGTGTTTAATTTATCAAATAATCAACCGGATGTGTTTGTGGTAAATCCCGCGAATTCCGACTGCGCAGCATTGATCTGCCGCGCACCTTTCAAAACACATTGAGGAAAATCGGGCAAGGAGAACGGCCGATGTCGCATTGTTTCTCTCCTATATGACAACATTTCCACCACTGAAAATTCTATTATTTTCTCCTCAACCTTTAAGGCGTTTTAGGTAAGACATCCTATGCTTGTTTCGTCGTTTGAGATCATCGTGTTGTAGCAATAGCGTGCTATCTTACTTCGACGCGCTTCTCTCGAGGTTCATTTGTTCAAATGATTTTTTTACGTTTAAAATATCAACTGTGAGCGCTCATCTCTTGTTTGGTTTGAGATCAATCGCAGTGTTTCAAATTCTCTGCATGGGAATCCAACATTGCGTTTTTTTTCTCTTCAAATAATCCCGCAAATAGTCGTCGCAACCTTTGAGCTCATGAACGGGTTGGTCTTATTTATTCAAAGTGTAAAATAAAGCAGTTTTTCTTCGAGGTTAACGTTAGGATAAAGTCAACAAACGATCCTTAATGAATTTTGTCTCCAGTAATAGAAAGACTTGAAATATGTCTAATATTGTCTGTTGGATTGATCTTCGTCTTCCTCGACCTATCGTCTTCATGATGAATCGTACTATTGTTCTAACATAATCATAATAATTGTCCACATGCAGGTGAACGGTTGACAAAATGATGCCCATGAGCACTCGGAAGAGAAAACTGTCCTCTGTGGATTCGGACAGGTGAGCATCTTATCAGCGTTTTGTGGAGACGAAGGAGGTGTTGAATCTGATGCACTTGTTTGTTTCTCCTGGCTGTCACCCGGTCAAAAGGAGTGAGAGGGAGGCATCGCCCATCAAGAGGAGCTCTCCCAGGAAGAAGCTGGATACCAATGGATGTTTGAACAAAGAAAATCACTCGTCGCCAAGGACCTCTCCTCGTAAAGCAGCAGGTATCAATGCATTGGAGGACAAAAGAACTTAGAGGAATCGTCCATCTGAACATCGGCTCTATCCGTGATTCTCCTTAGGCTTTCCACTCAAGCAGGCAACGATGACAAGCTCCTTCTACGGGACGAAAAAGAGCGTCTATCTCACACCTCTAGAGAGGAAGGCAGTGAAGGAGTCACTTCCTCCTCCTCCTCCGGGCCAGGTCAAGAAAGCGGAGACGAAAATCAAGAAGGCTGCAAAAGGCAAGCAGGCCAAGGCGGCGAAAGGCAAGCAGGCCAAGGCGGCAAAAGGCAAGCAGGCCAAGGCGGCGACAGCGTCGAGCATCAGAAACTACGCAGAGTCCAACAAGACCATCAGGCTGTCCAAGATGAATTGGAGCAGGTTTGTTACAAGAGGATGAACACAAGATGCTGGTCTTATCTGCTGTGGGAAAGAAACTGGCGCCATTACATTCTTAGCCGTTGCATAAGTGTCAAAAGAGAAGAACTGAAAATAAACAAAAAAAAAAAATCCCAAATCAAATATGACCTTGAAATAAAATCTAACTTTTTTCACAGTCAGCTTTTTTCTCACCCTAACTGGCTGACACCCATGTCACTCACCAAGCAGTTGTGCTACTCTGAGTTGTAAACATTGACCTTTTTTTTTTTTTGAACTTCAGCAATGCCAACCAGAAGGCGTCTGAGCCCAAGAAGGCCATCACCATGACCTTCAGCGGCATGAAGAAGCCCAAAGCCAAGATTTTGGTGGGCGCCGCCTTCTTCAGCACAGCCAAGAAGCCGTCATCCCTGTACAAGAAGCTGTCCGCCGCAAAGGCCAAAGGCAAAGCTGCGGTCAAAGCAGACAAGTCAATGAGTCAGGCGGCGGCGGCGGCCCGCCAGCCAGAGCGAAAGCAAACGCAGAAAAATCCCGCCAAGGTAACGACGGAGAAGAGATCAAGTTTGATTTCAAACGAGAATGTATTTTTATTATTTTTGTGGTCTTCAGACTGCCATCCCGCCCGTGGACAAAAAAACAGAGCCGACCAGGAGAAAGTGTGACCCGGAATTGGAATTGTATGATTATGAGAGCGACATGCCGCCAGAGCAGCCGAGGTGCTTTTTTAAAATTTTTATTTTAATCCAATGTGCGCTCACTAGTCACTTGATTACCCGCACAACCTAACAAGCCTGGGAATGGTTACCGCTGCTTTAATTCTTGTTGTTACGGCAACTAAATATCCTTTTAAAAGGCTTCAACATACTTGGAAATTCATCAAATTTTGCTCGATAAAAATGTGTGTGTATTAGGAAATCCTTGGCGGGATTGACCAAGCCTGTCCCAGTTCGCAATTTTGGTTGCTGTTTTAATTTTTTTTCGGCAGCTAAATCAATTTAGGAGCTTTCGAGCAGGCCAAGAAGTTCATAAAAAAATTTACAAACACCTGGTAAAAACGTATCCGCATTCCATTCACGCCTCCCAATATGCTAAGAGGCCATTTTCACTGCAGCTTTAATTGATATTATTCTGGTACCGAAACATTTTATCTTCGACATACTCAAACTCAACAAATTTTGCCGTGTCTGTCCCTCTTGTGAAGCGAAATCTAGTCATCAAAATATCCGGAACAGTTCTTACTTTATTTTTTTTTCCCTTCTCCCCCCCTCCCTTCAGTTCCCCTCAAGCCGTGACCGCTAATCACCAAATCACAACGGAGCTAAAAATTGTGCTGACAAGGGTGCCGATTCCGACATCTCGAATCTCATCCTTTGCTTTTCAGGTAGCTTAGCGTAGCATGCAAAATGTCCAAATTGAGTTTCATTTTTTCCTATTCATGCGTGTATATATTTTTGTTTGACTTGTCGCGACCAGGGTGACGGCTCCGAGCCCGTTTGTGACCTCAGAGACCCAATTCCCAAAAGTCCGACCTCGACGCCGCCCAAAGGTAAGCGCCGCAAATCAACCGCACGAAAAAAAGCATGAGACATGCTTTTCACACGCGTTATCCTGCCCAAGCGAACCTAAAACCTTTTTTTTCCGGGCCCAGAATCTCCGGCTGTGTATCCCATTTTCGGATCCGCTACTAAACGGTGAGACAAATTTTTCCTTGGAATGTCCCGCCTCAGTTTGCATCAATCCCCCCCGCCCCCGTCATGCTAATCCAACAATGTATATTTGATGTGGAACAAAGTTCCAAGAGCTCCCCTGCTGACAAGACTCGGCCGTCATCATCCACCAAAGAGCGACCCACCCGCAGGAGGAAGGAGAAGCATGACGACGACCAACTCATCATCGTATGTTGGCTTCTTTTTAACGTCATGTGGTCACGTGACTTTAAAATGAATAAATCACTCCACGCTTTCCCCACCAGGATGCAGGCCAGAAGCAATTTGGCGCCACCACCTGCGGCTCCTGCGGGATGGTGTACAGCTCAGACAACCCAGAAGACAACTTCCAACATGAGCAGTTCCACCAGTGCCTTCTGGACTCCATCAAATTTGTGGTAACGGCGTCGGAGGGGAGGAGAACATTGAATTGTCTACAGGAAGATGACTTGTCAAGACTTTTTTTTTGTTGTTGTTTTTTCCCCCTCCCCTCCCAGGGTTGGAAGAAGGAGAGGGTGGTGGGCGAGTTCTGGGACGGCAAGATCATTCTGGTTATGCCAGATGATCCCAAGTACGCCGTCAAAAAGGTACGTTCCCACTCGGGACTGCCACGGTTCAGCAATTGGGAATAAACGATTGTCAAGAAGAATTTGATTGATTCGTAGGCGTTATAAATCCTGTGCATTAGTTTCCAGACATTTTTTTTTAAGGTTATGTGTACTCGTTTTATGAAATCTTGTCTAATTTTTAGCCAATTTGGCCCCAAATGAAAAAATTTGGGCATCCGGCATCATATCAGAAGCTGACAGTGTAAAGGGCCGCCCGACAACCAGAGTTCTACGATTCATGTCACAGCGCATCTAGTTACAGTATCTGAATGCGGCAAGCCACAACGGTTATGCGAAGGAATTTGACTTCTTTGGGGCCGGACTTTGTTGAGTTCTGATGGAAAACGCATCGGAGGTTAACGCTACGATGACAGAGTGAACCTTTGGGGGTTATCGAAACGTGAAAGTAAACCTCAGAAAGACACACGGTCTAATGAGATTTGTTTTTCCAGGCGGAGGAGGTGCGACTCATCGCGGACAACGAGTTGGGCTTCCAGCAGGCGACGCTGAGCAGACCCTCGCAGGCTAAGACTTACTTGTTTGTCAACAACGATCGGATGGTGGTGGGCTGCCTGGTGGCAGAATCCATACGGCAGGTCAGCGGTTCGACACGTGGGATCACTTTTCGCATCCAGCCAAATGGAAACATTTTGGCGGGGGGGGCGGGGGTCCTTTTCCGGTTTATCTTCTGCTTGAAGGAAGAAGTGCCTTTAAGGACATTTCAATCATGTAAAACTTAAGATCTATTGAAGGACATTTTGATGACATAAAAAAAAGGCGAGTGAATACGAGTATTGGCAGTATGAAATCATCACCTTATTGATTTAGTCGATTTGCTATCTGCAAAAAATCCTGTTCGAAGAATGCTTGGATGAGTTTGGTTGAGGAAGAACAACTTCTTGTCTCCCCCGTAGGCCTTCAAAGTCCTGGAGCAGCCGGATCAGATCAAGGACATGACCAAAGACGACTTCATGGACCGGCACCGGGCGTGGTGCTGCTCCACCGTGCCAGAGAAGGCGCTTTGCGGCATCAGTCGCGTGTGGGTCTTCAGCCTGGCCCGGCGCCAGGGCGTCGCCCGCCGCATGTTGGACACGGTCAGGTAGGCGGCCATTTTGGGGCCTCGGTTACCACCGGCTGTGTTCTAACTGACGTTACGAGATTGTGTCACTGTTAGTCGTCTCATTTATACAAGTTGGCTTAAATAGAGACCGACTCGAAAGACAGACTGTAAAATGTTTTGGGGAAAAAAATAATTGCTTAGATAAGTCTGAAAAATTGCTAAATATAGCAACTCAAGTCCGATGTTGACATTGGTTACACCTACAACATTCCCTTCCGTTCAAGGAGCACCTTCATGTACGGCAGTCACCTGACAAAGGAGGAAATCGCCTTCTCCGACCCGACGCCGGACGGCAAACAGTTTGCGACGGCGTACTGCGGCACGCCCACCTTCCTTGTCTACAACTTCATCGCTTGAATTGATCGCACGGGTCCAAGCGATCGTTGCGCTGCCTGGGAATGACTCTGACTTTGGTTTAGATAGAGTCAATTTGATTAGTATTGAGAGTTTTTTTTCTCAGCTCAGGGCAGTGTTGTAAATTTGCTGTAGTTTTATTGCAGATGTTTACATGGAAATAACTTCTCGTTGATGTTTTTATTTGTCTGAAATATATTTTTTTTCAGCTTTCAGGCTGTGTCAACTCTACACAACTGAATTTTCCTGTCCTTTTGGAAGGGGGTGAGGTGCAGATGTTTACATGGAAATAACTTCTCGTTGATGGTTTTTATTTGTCTGAAATATTTTTTTTTCAGCTTTCAGGCTGTGTCAACTCTTCACAACTGAATTTTCCTGTCCTTTTGAAAGGGGGTGAGGGAAAAAAAATTGTTTTGGGAAGAGGATTCTGTTCGAAGCTTTAATAAACAACCGGTGTTTGAATTCCCTGCACTTGATTTCTTTGGTGGGAAAATGACTTGACGCGCATAGCGGTGGAATAAAATTTGCTTTAATATCATGTAAATGTAGCATACGTATATGGCAACCAGTTAATCTTTGAAAATTCAGTACACATTTTCAATTCAAATCACATTGGAGCTCGATCAACAATTCCCATGATAAAAAAATCATTTGAGGTTGCCATTAGGAGACATTGTTTAATATTTCTCGTAGTGCATGTACCTGCACACGAAAAGCACATTGAACATTAAAAATGAATTCCCCTCCGACTGTCAATCAAAACTGAGCACTATCAGCGTAAATTTGGCCGCAGCTCGTGTCGTGACTGTGGATCCGATGAAGTGCCAGATACGTAATCAGGCAGGGGAATGCGTTTACTGTATACAAGAATAATGACGCCTCCCCAGGCGCCTCGGGGTCTAGCGGGGGCCGCGTGCCCAGCCGCGAGTAGTAGGCGTCCTCGTCGAAGCTTGCCTCGTCTGAAAGGAGGAGATTTGGGGATGATTAAGGATTGGTGAAGCAGTATGTGGCTCATTGTCCAAGGTTATTTTCGATTGCGAGTTATGGACTGGCTCAATGGTCAGTATGATTGTTATATAATATGCCAACTTAGTCGAGGTAGAGGGAATTATTAAAGTATCAAATAACAATCAGTGTTAGCCCCCCCCCCCCCCGTACGAA